>NW_019154103.1:16710560-16864689 GCF_002288905.1 Enhydra lutris kenyoni
GAATGTACAGAGAGACACATATACATATATTTTATTTTTATTCATATGGGTATGTATACCTGCATCTTCCGAGCTACATATATTAAGTTTGAAATCCGGTATTTCAAAGATTATTTATTTATTTGAGAGAGAGAGAATGAGAGAGAGAGAGAGAAAGAGAACATGAGAAGGGGGAGGTTAGAGGGAGAAGCAGACTCCTGGATGAGCAGGGAAGCCCGATGCAGGACCCTATCCAGAGACTCCAGGATCATGACCTGAGCCAAAGGCAGCTGCCCAACCAACTGAGCCACCCAGGTGCCCTAAAATCTGGTATTTCAAATAAAACCAAATAAATAAAATAAATAAATAAAAATATAAAATAAAATAAATAAATAAAAAATAAAATTTTGTCTTCCACATAAAGTAAGGAACATATAAATATTATCTTTATCTCATTTTTTTCTTTCCTAAAGTTTGGCTTTTGTTAGGAAGTGTTCTTCTAGTCAGAATTAAATGAGTAAGAATTCAAATGCAACATTTGCATTTTTGTGTTCCTTTAATAATTCATTAGCAATCCGCAAAAGTTATCCAAACTAAAGATGTTTAGACATTATAAACAAAAGTTACATAGGGCTTTTAAATAATTATGCCTATATTTCATGTATTCTATATATTTTTAAAAATATTTCTACTTGTATATTTAGTCATGCTTGTGTTAATGAGCTGTGTATTATATGCACGTTTATAGATATGAATTTATTTCTTTGTATTTTTCTTCTCATTTTGGATTAAAATGACCTTAAAATTTCAGACTTACCTAGAAACGAAGCAATCATTAACAAAGTGAGAAAAGTAGGGATTAGTTCTATCTGAAAATTGAAGTGAAAGTATACAAGAATAAAGACCATTACAGAATAAAACAATATAAACTAGGAACCTAACCATACTTGAGTAGCATTGCATCTCTAACCAGAAAAAAAGAAAAAAAGAAAAATCCATGACTGGCTTGCTTGAAAATTTCTTCCTACCATGTTCTTCAACAAATGCTATAGCTAGGTAATGCATTATATATAACTGCATTATATTTCAGACAAAGTATTCCCCCTAAAACTAATAAAATTAAATCAGAGAATATTGAGTATCTCAAAGATGCATGATACTCTGCTAGGCAATAAAGAAGAATCAAATGTATCCAATGAGGTTCTCAACCTTCAGAAGCTTATAATAACTCTGGTTGAACTAAAGAGATCCACTTCCTCCAAAAGATTTTTTTTAAAAGACTTTATTTATTTATTTGAGAGAGAGTGAGAGAGAGAAAGGGAGAGCATGAGGTGGGGGAGGGTCAGAGGGAGAAGCAGACTCCCCACCAAGCAGGAAGCCCAATGTGAGACTCAGTCCCAAGACTCCAGGATCATGACCTGAGCTGAAGGCAGATGCTTAACCAACTGAGCCGCCCAGGTTCCTCCCCAAAAGAATTTTTATTCAGACTTCCTTCTTTAATGCACATGGCTGCTCTGTGAAGACAATTTCTTCCCAATTGCCAACCATTTTAAAAATGCCCAAACAGCTGTTGAAGTCAACCACTGAATTGTAATTAAGTAAATTAAGAGGAGTTAAATTGTTAAATTGACATTTAACACTATAGTTCAGACCTGATTTGAGACTGAAGAAACATTTTATCAGGTTCATAGAAATATCACAATTTTAGTGTGGTTTTGTTGAGCATATCACTCACTTGTGTATGTGTACAGACTTAATTCTTGATGCAACTTATTTTTCCCCAATGAAAAATTGGGTGACAGTATAGTATAAATAGAACAGGTCATCATGGTCCATGGTCACTTTATGCCTGATTTTCCAACCAAATGGAAACTAAATTTTTCAGTTAATAGTATGAAATAAGTTGGTACTGCCAATGCATTTCTCAGTGAACAAAATGGTAATATTAAGAAAACATCAATTGGTATTAACTAGCAGTTTCAACAGAGGCCACAAACTGAGTGGATAAGGAAATAAAATTGCTTTCTCAGTCCTGGAGCCACATTATTAAAGTTTTTGAGGCTCAGAGAGAAAAAGCTTGTGCATCTTACATTGCCCTTGCCTTTCTTAAAGATTATCATAAAACTTTATTCCCAGAAGTTATCTTGAGCACTAAATTTTCTAAAGAATGATTTTTGGTAAGTCAGGATTATGTGATTAAGGTTTCACAAAGTCTCAACTGAAATTAATTTCTAGAAGACACTATCCCACATCCCCTGATTCAGCATTTCATTCTTGATATTTTCACAATAATGTCAGCCTACAGGCAATTTTACCAGTCAATTTTTACCCTATTTTTAGATTGTTATTAAGATAATATGTGTGATAAACCTGAGAAAGGAAGCAAAATAATGATATGAAAAAAATACGCTATTCATATTTGTAAAGGTGAGTTTTGTGAAATCTCAATTTTAGCTAATTTTGCTTCAGAGGACGAAAGAGCACACCTTAGGCACAACTTGTCCATTTTTTACTCACTTATCTAAGGTCTTAAACATCACTTTGTAAATGATACTTTGCGTTATTGTAAGTAATTTCTCACTTAAGCATAAAACCAGGACTGAATATTTTGCTCTTGAAAAGAAATTGTGCTTCTGTTAGAATACCCAAAAACAAATACTGTGAAGATTATTTTTTCTTACATTGATCATGAAGGGTAATCAATTTTGCATAAGTTAGTAAGACATGTATCTTGCAGAAAAAGAGAATATATATGTATTTTTTAATAAGCCACTCTAAGTAAGCAAGAGTAGTAAATGCATGAACCCTCAATAGCAAAGATCTTTATTCTCAGCAAATTTGTGATACTTTAAGTTAGCAATATGCTATCTGTAAGAAATAGGGACCATGACTAGCAATTGTCCAAAGTTAAACTAAAATTATTCATTTGTGATCAAAAGACCTTTATTAAGCATATGAATGCTAAAATGTATGTACTGTTTTCTTTATGTGAAGCCAGTGTTTACTGATAAAAATTTTGAAAATTGAGATGCAGTGGAACTACATAAAGGGAAAAGAAATTATAGTTGCCGTATTTAAATGCACAATATTTTGAAAGCAAATAAAAAATCCATTTTTATATCTTGTTTATAATTGAGTCAGGTCACAACCTTTTTGAAAATTACATGATATATGTTACTTATGCCACAAGACCTTTCTGATCTTCTGTTGACTTGGAGTTTTGACCTTGCCTCAGAACACAAAGCCTTCGTGTTAACTGATGGAGAGGTCACTGAGCTTACAGCATAGTGTTGGTGTTTTATTTTAACAGTTCAATAATAAGGTGAAGGGGAACACTCCTTAGAGTGACTGCAATAGATTTATTGCCTTTTTGTTATTAAAACCTCTTAAGATAATTGTTTTCAGAATTACAATAAAATCTTTTTAGAATTTTCTAGACTTAACATTGATTTTTGCTGGTCAGATTCCGCTTGTCCTGTTTCACATTGTGTTAAATTTCATCATTACATTTGTAACATCTGAGAACTCTTGGAAAGTATTTAAAATCTATTACCCAACTAGAAACATACTGTATATTTTTCTCCTTAAGAAAACAAGAACTAGATTATGGTTCTGTTCCTCAGAGTGACTGTATTAAATGTGTAAATGTTGTTCATACATTTATGGGTGTGTAAACATGTTAAAGTTTATATATAAATATGTATTTAATGTAGGCAAGACCATAAAGACATATTTCAGTTGGGCATATTAATATTATAAACCTCATTTAGGGATTGGAAAGTCTTAAACTTCAAAAGAAAATCAACGTGCTTTTCTAGAATGTATCATGTCTGAATAAAGCATCTACATGTTTGACTTCTCAAACAGCAGTTTGTAAACTAGGTTAGTTTTCCCTAAAGCCATTAAAAATCTAGGTGACTTTAAACATTAGTTTTTCTAACTAAACCTTCTAAACGAGAATTTATGATCATTTTACTTAAGGTATCCAATCAGAGCTGGTGAAGTCTATGTAAACATTGGAATTCATGCAGATCCCCTTTGGAGAATTAATTCCTCTAGTCCCAGAGTTTCAGATGTTAGAGAAAAAGTTGACCTAGTGTTAGGGAAACAGTATATTAAGGAATTTGAAATGTAAAACTTTTTCATATTAGTCATTATGACTTTAGAATTTTATTGATAAAATCAGAGTAAACAATTTTCCATGTGTGATTTTTTTTTTTAGATTTTTTATTTTTTATTTATTATTTATTGAACAGACAGAGATCACAAGCAGGCAGAGAGTCAGGCAGAGAGAGAGGAGGAAGCAGGCGCCCCGTTGAGCAGAGAGCCCGATGTGGGGCTCGATCCCAGGACCCTGAGATCATGACCTGAGCTGAAGGCAGAGGCTTTAACCCTCTGAGCCACCCAGGCACCCCTCCATGTGTGATTTTAATGGCGAGATTTTAGTGTGTGAGTTCTCTATTCAAGAATTTTACCTTAAATATTTTCTAATGATTTACCAAAATAAAAAGAAGACATGAACTAATTTCATTGTTTTTCTTCTTTTTGATATGAGCTTTATTGATGTATAGTTAAGAAAGTGCATGCATCTTATATATATAGTTTGATGAGTTTTCACAAATATATCTATCAATGTAGCCATGGTCACAATCAAAATGCTGAACAGTTGTATCACCCCAAAAAGTATTCCTGTCACTCTTGGACCTCAGTCTTTCCAACCCCAGAATCAGCAGTCAACCTGGGATGTCTTAGAGTATTTATGCTTATTCTGGAATTTTAAATAAATGAAACCAAGCAGGGTTTTTGTTTGCCTGTTGATTGATTGGTTAGTCTGACCTTACTTGATCAGAATGATCCAAATTGATCCATGTAGTCATAGATTTTCTCCTTTTTTTGAGTTTACATTGTATAAAAATCAAAACTTACTCAGCTGTGGCTAGAAATTTAGCTTATTTTCTTTTTTTGACTATTATGACTATAATGCTGCTATAAATATTATAAGGCTTTGTGTAGTAAATGTCTTTATTAAAATAAGGTGGGCGACAAGGAGTGGATTGCTGATCCTTTGAAAGTTCTCTGAACGATATTAATTTTCAGGGTGCAGATCTTATGATAAAACTCACTTGGGAATGATGTGTATTTTAAAGGTTTTCTGTTTATTCAATTTGCCTTTTTTTTTTTTTTCCTGGAAATTTCTGCATCTGTATTCGGAAGGCCTAATTGTGCACTTTTCTTTTTAGGTAATGTCCTTGTCACATTTTTGCATCAAACATGTCTTCCCTGATTGATGTATCAAGGTGGTAATGCTGATTTCCAAAATGACTTGAGAAGTTTCTCCTCTGTTTCCTGAACAGATCTGTATAAACTTGGAATAATCTCTTCCTTTAATATTTGAAAGGTTTCACTACTGATGTCATGTGGTCCTAGGGTTTCATTTGTGGGTAGGTTTCTAAAATTATAAGTTCAATTGCTTTAATAGTGATGGGGTATTTTATATTTTCTGTTTATTCTTTTGTCCATTTCAGTAACTTGTATCTCTCCAGACACTTTTCTGTTCCATTTATGTTGTTGAATTCATTGATAATTATTTTTTATACTCCTCCTATATATATCATTGTAACATCCACACCTTATGTAGGGTGGTGTCTTTTTGTTCTTGATTGTGGTAACTTTTGTAATTTCTATATTTTAGATTAAAATTTCATTCATTTATTGTTTCTTTCAAATAACTGACTTTTGATTTCATTCATTTTTTCCCCCATGTCTATGTCTTTTTTTCCTGCTCTTGTCTTTATTATTTGTGTCTTTTTTTTTAAACATTTTATTTATTTATTTGACAGAGATCACAAGTAGGAAGAGAAGCAGGCAGAGAAAGAGGAAGAAGCAGGTTCTCTGCTGAGTGGAGAACCCGATGTGGGGCTCAATCCCAGGACCCTGGGATCATGATCTAGCTGAAGGCAGAGGCTTTAACCCACTGAGCCACCCCAGTGCCCCTATTTGTGTCTTTTTACTTCAAGATTTTCTCTCTTCTCCATAATCCCTCAAGGTAATTTTATATGTTATAAAATTATACATAATTTCTTGCATTATGGATTTTTGTCATTTATTTATTTTTTATTTAATCACTGAAAGCTAAAAATCTTCCTCAAAGCATTGTTTAGCGTTGCCCTAGAAATTTCATAAGTCATGCTTTCCTAATCATTTAAAAAAATATTTTCAGAAAAATAAAGTGCTTTTCGAATTTAATGTGATTTCTCCTTCTCCCATGAGTTTTGACATATGACAATTTACAAATTTAGGTCTTTGCAGTGGTTTTTGTTGTAGTTTATTTTTCCTATAATTCCATTGTAGTCAGACAAAATACTTTCTAGAATTTCAGTCTTTAAAAATTTGAGTTGGTCCCCTGGGTGGCTCAGTCAGTTAAGTGTCTGTCTTCAGCTCAGGTCATGATCCCAAGGTTCTGGGATCGAGTCCCACATTGGGTCCCTGCTCCACAAGGAGTCTGCCTCTCCCCAACTCATTCTCTCAGTCTCTGTTGCTCTCATGCGCTCTCTCAAATAAATAAAATATTTTTTAAAAAAGTTTAAAAAATTTTGAGTTATTTTGTGGCTCAGGATATGTTGTGTATTGGTGAATTTTTTATGTATACATGATGTATATTCTATTGTTGCTGATTATAGTATACTTTTATTTACACTTTAAGTTCAAGTCCTCCATTTTCTTATTAATTTTTTCTGTCTGCATGTAGTATCAATTACTGAGAGGAAAGTTTAATCTCTGGTATAATCACAAGATCATCCTATTTCTTTTAGCTCTTAATATTTGATACATTTGCTATATGTTCATTTACATATATACATATTTGTGTGTGTATTTTTTACCATGCATAAACATTTAGTTTTGACATGTGTTCATTAATCAATTCCTTTATCCTTAGGGTATTTCCTTCTATACACCTTGGGATATTCTTCACTCTGAAGGCAGCTTTATATACTCTTAATACATTCTGTCTTGTGATTTATATTTTGCATGCTATATGTTTTCTCATAGTTTGAATTTAAAACTTTCTGTGTATTTATAGTTATAGTGTTTTTTAAAGACAGGATATAGTTAGGTTGCCCCAGTTGCCCCACATCCCACGTGTTATTATTCTTTTATTTCCTTTTTACCTTCTTTTGTATTTTTTTTGTATTTTTTTGCATCCTATAATGTCTTATTAAAAGTATTTGTAGAATACTTTAATGGGGTTTTCAGGTTTTAATACACATCATTAATTTTTCATAGTCTGTAATAGTAGTATCTAATATTTTACTTAATGTAGAAACCTTTCAGAAGTATATTTCCATTTCCCAATTCCATCATCTTTGCTATTGTCATACATTTTACTTCTATGTATGTTATAGAGTTTAAAATATATTGCTACTATTTTTGCTTTATATACCCAATTATCTTTCAAACAAATTATATGTATATATATGCATATATATGTGTGTCTATATATATGTGTGTGTGCATATATGCACACACACATATATGTATATAGTGAAAGAGAGAGACTGATTGAGATTGAGTTTTAGAAATTGGCTCATGCTGTTATGGGGACCTGGTAAAATACGAAGTATGCAGGGTAGGCTAGCAGGCAGCATACTCAAGATAGAGTTGCAGTTCAAATCCAAAGGCATTCTGGTGTCCACAGTTCATGAACTGGTCCATAATCATATGTACAGTCATTTTTTCCCCAAGTATGCAACCAGGTACACTGCTTGACCTTCTGCCCACTGAGATGATTTCCTTTTACCACTGTCTTTCAAGGATATCCTAAAAAGAGGTTGTAGTGCTGCTACTGTCGACTTCTGCAAGATGACAGCATATTATGCAGAAACATTGTGAGCCAGGCCCGAGATTTCTCTTCCTCTCAGTTGATGGTAGGGAACCTCCTAGAAGACCATATGTCTAGGAGTGGGGAGAGAAGGTAGGTTAGCAGGAATGGGGACCATAGAAATCTCGGCCACTTCTTCATGTAACCTGTGCCTTCAGGAACTGTATGTGCCTAATCTTTGTATACCACTTCAATTTAATGATGGGTTCTTGCTGCATATGCTGAACTTTATGGCTCACCCAGTTTATGATGGGAGGTTCAAGGCACATGGTACTTGGTGGCCCATCATTAAACATCTGTCTCTACTAAAATCTAATAGTAAGCCAGAAGCTATTTCTTTAGAGGAGAGTAGTTATCCATGGAGAAAGGTAGAACTTTGTCCCAAAATTCTAAGGGCTTGGACTGTGGTTCACATGACAGATTCACAAACAGCATCCCTATCTGACAATGACACTTCAAGAACCATTGATCAGTTGCATCATTTGGCCCAAGTGGAAGAGTAGCTTATTTAGTAGCACGAACTTGTTTCATAGCCTTCCCTTATTCTGGTACCTGCCAAAAACCAACAGTTTTTTAGGTCATATGGTAAATTGGCCAGAGTGGAACACTCAAAGAAGGACTGCATGTCTTCTAAAAGCCAAAAAGTTCTAGAGCAAGAGATGATGCAGTATAGTCTCAAAATTTATAAAATCATCCAGGCAATTTCCAGATTATTTCCTGTGGATCAGCTCCACTAGGAAATTAAAGTAGAAAATCCTGCTAAACTTTGTCTGATTCTATAGCAGAATTCAACGTGAAAGATTATAAAACTCCTAAATATGTTTCTTAGATCACCACTTAAAGGAAATCTCTAAATAGTTGTTTGTATTGCCAGTAGAATACCTTGTAATGGAATGCTCATTTCAAATCTAGAAAGCTTTATTTTTGTCAGTAGTTATATTTTGGTATGAATTAATCTTTTACTTTTCTCTTAAAGACATGAACTAAGCAAAGTCATTACTTTAAAGGTTTTAACTTTTTATACTTTGGAAACCATTAAGAAATTGATTAGAGCCTTAATTTGGCCATTGATAATGTTGCTATAAACATTGGGGTGCATGTATTCCTTTCAAATCAGTATTTTTGTATCTTTTGGGTAAGTACTTAGTAGTGCAATTGCTGGATTGTGGGGTAGTTCTATTTTTAACTTACTGAAGAACCTCCATACTGTTTTTCAGAGTGGTTGTACCAGTTTGGATTCCTACCTATTGTGTAAGAGTGTTTCCCTTTCTCTGCATCCTTAGTAACACCTGTGGTTTCCTATGTTGTTCATTTAGCAGTTCCAACTTGTGTGCAGTAGTATCTCATTTTAGTTTTGATTTGTATTTCCCTGATGATGACTGATGTTGAACATCTTCTCATATGGCTGTTAATCATCTATATGTTTGCCTTGAAAAAAACCATCTATTGATGTTTTCTGCCCATTTTTTAAAAACTGGATTATTTGGTTTTGGGGGGTGTTGAGTTTTATAAGTTCTTTATACACTTTGGATACTAACACTTTATTAAATACATTCTTTGCAAATATCTTCTCTCATTCCATAGGCTGTCTTTTAGTTTTGTTGATTGTTTTCTTCACTGTGCCGAAAATTTTTATCTTGATGAAGTTCCAATAGTTCATTTTTGCTTTTGTTCCTCTTGCCTCAGGAGATGTATTGAATTACAAAGTTGATATGGCCAAGGTAAAAGAGGTTGCTGCCTCTGTTTTTCTCCAGGATTCTGATGGTTTCCTGTCTCACATTTAGGTCTCCCATTCATTTTGAATTTATTTTTGTGTATGGTGTAAGAAAGTATGGTATAAAGAAAGATCCAGTTTCATTCTTCTGCGCATCACTATATAGTTCTTCCAACACCATTTGTTGAAGAGACTGTCTTTATTCCGTTGGATTTTCTTTCCTGCTTTGTCAAAGATAAGTTGACCATGTAGTTGAGAGTCCATTTCTGGGTTTTTTGTTGAGTTCCTTTGATCTATGTATCTGTTTTTATGCCAGTATCATACTGTCTTGATGATCACAACTTTGTAATAGAGCTCGAAGCCTGGAATTGTGATGCCTCCTGCTTTTCTTTTCTTTTTTAACATTATTCTAGATATTTAGGGTCTTCTGTGGTTCCATACAGATTTTAGGATTGTTCTAGCTCTGTGAAATTGTTGGTGTTTTTTTGATAGGGATTGCATTGAATGTGTAGATTGCTCTGGGTAGTATAGACATTTTAATAATATTTGTTCTTATCCATGAGCACAGAATGTCTTTCCATTTCTTTGTGTCTTCTTCAATTTCATTCATCAGTGTTCTATAGTTTTCAGAGTACAGATCTTTCACCTTTTTGGTTATGTTAGCCTAGGTATCTTAGTGTTTTTGGTGTGGTTGTAAATGGGAGCGATTCTTTAATTTCTCTTTTCGTTACTTCATTATTGGAGTATAGAAATGCACCAGATTTCTGTACCTTAATTTTATATCCTGTGACTTTTTAAAATTAATGTAACAGTCCTAGCAATTTTGTGGTGGTCTTTTGGGTTTTCTAAATAAAGTATCATGTCATCTGCGAAGAGTGAAAGTTTGACATCTTTCTTGCCAATTTGGATGCTTTTTATTTCTTTTTGTTGTCTGATTGCTGAGGCTAAGACTTCTAGTAATATGTTAACAACAGTGGTGAGAGCAGACATCCCTGTCATGTTCCAAACTCAGTTTACCTGCTCTTTTTAGAAAGCTATCAAGAAAGTTTAAAAACAGAAAGGTTGCAAAAAAGAAAGAACAACACTAAGCAAATAATGACCTAATGAAATTTATTGCATCTATATTAGTATCTAAAAAATGTATTTCAAGAAAGGAAAACCATATTAAGCCTTCTTAATTAATGATTAAAATCACAATACATCTGAGAGAGCATCACAAAATGCATGTATTAAATAATATCAATATATAGAAAAAATTAAGATAATTACATGGATACTGACAAACTCATGATCAGATTAGAAGATTTAAATTATTTTGTCAGTACTTGTAGATCAAGAAATCAATATTTGGATGGGAAGTAGAATATTTGAATAACACCCTAATTAAGATACCCATTAACTTCAGGTACACTTAGAATATTGCTGTATTTTGATTACATGCTATTCTATACAGGGAGCATCAATAAAATCCAAAGAATCTATATCGAATAGATAGCTCCCTGTGACTACAGTATAATTACCTTAGTAGTCAGTAGTAAAAACAAAAAACAAAAAACCTTCAAGCACTCCACATATTTGTAAATACATACCTCTAAACTTACATAGCAAAAATACATTTTCATGGAGTGTAGAAGCAAACAATAATATAATCACAGCATATAAAACTTACAGAATGAAACTTAAGTGACGACTAAAGGAAAATTAATAGGATTAATTTTATATCAGAAAAGAATAAAGCTAGGAAAAGTTACTAAGAGATAAAAATAATTATGACAGAACAAGCCCAAATATACAGTGGAGGTATTGATAGAGAAAAAGAGCAGAGTTTAAGGATATAAATAGGAAATATATATTGGAGGGAACCATAAAGCAAAAAACTAGTTCTTTATAGAAATATGAATGAAATAGAAAAATTGCTGAAAAAAAATTAGGATGATCTATAGAGTTGAAAGAAATATTATTATGAATGGCAAAAGTGATATAAGCATAGATTGAGAAAAATAGAACATTTTAGACATTTGTTCCAAGAAGGGGAGAATTTAGATTAATATCATAATTTTCCTAGAACAAAATTTGCTTTTTTTTTGCATAGAAGAAATAAAATTCCCAAGTGTACCTATAGTCATTGATCAAATAAAATCAATATTTAATAGTTCATGTTTACTTTCATAAACAAAGCCCATGAGTTCTATTCAGTTGTTACCAAATATTGAAGACTTAAAAAAATACAGTAACTCTAATCTATTTATTTTTAAAAAACAGAAAAAAAGGAAATTTTAATTTTAAATATCTCTGGTACATTCAGATCAGGGCAACACTAAGTTATAGTCTTTTTACTTATAATTACAGAAACAAAAATACTAAGTATTTGCCACCAATATATAAAGCAACATTTTTCATAAATATTATTTCCATGTTATGTAGGTCAGTCTCTAGGTTCATGATTACATTCACTGATTTGATTATACTCCATCATTTAATCACTAAAAATAGTAATTAATACTAATTTTTAATATTAATCAAATAATAACATATAGAATTATATGTATAATACATAATAATATGAATTACTATAGTTCATAGTTAGGAATATGATATCACCACTTTGTTCTTCAAAATTATCTTCATGTTCTTGGCCCCCCACCTTTTTTTTTTTTTTTTTTTTTACATTAATCACATAGTGATGGTCTATGAGATTTTGTTTAGAATTACACTGCAGACTAGGAGAAGCTGATTTCGTCATGGAATTTTCATTCTGAAACATGTTATTTTCCTTCAAAATATTTGTTATTGTTAGTATTCCTGCTGGTTTTGTTACTGGTGTATAATAGTACAAAGCATTTTATACATAGATTTTGTGTCTAGTATTACTGTTGAAATCCCTGGTAATTTTTTATAATTTGTTTATGTCACTCATGTCACTTTCAAATGCAGAAATATATTTCTTACTCTCCAGTCTTTACACATGAGATCTTCCTCATTCAATATCAAACAGAAGGTGTAACAGTAGGTTTATTTTCTAGATTTTGAAGTGATAGCACCAATATAATTTATATCTAGACATAACTTTAAAGGATTTGAGAAAGTTATATGTTGGACTAGTTCACTAAGAATTGTAACATGAATGGATATTGAATTTTTTTGAATATGTTTTGCTCATAATTTTCTTTATTTTAAATATAAAAAAATCACATTGATCTATTTCCTAATATTAAACCACTTTTACATTTCTGGGACATGTCCACTTTTGCCATAATGTATTATTAATGCAGGGTTGGATACCTTTATATACTGTTATGTTTTAAATATAAAAAATATTATTTGTATCATCATAATCATTATTGTCTTGATAAAATGAAAGACTTTGTTAGGAAGATTCGAAAACTAAATCTCACAGGTAATAAATAATAGTAAGTTAGTTTTGAGTTTAATGGCTTTTCCTTTTATCAATAAACCTCACACATTGTATGATGGCATGACTAAGGAAAGTTCACTGAATTTTCCAAACTGCTTATCTAACCAGCTAAGTAAAACAATTTTGCAGTAGAAAAGAAGTCCCATAGTAAATGTAGTCCTAATTTATTAGGTGATACATTAATAAGATTATCACAGATTTACCAATCACATGCCCTTTATTTCTTTATATAAGTAAAGAAGAAAGGTAAGTGAGCAATAAACAAATAATCAAAACTTGCAAAAGCACTACTGGCAGTTCTATTATTATGATGATGTAGTCATGCTAATAATGATAACCATGCCAGGTGTCTTTCATATAATTAAACAGGTAGCATAACTCCCGTAGAGTAGAAACCCTGGTACATAACCAATATTCCATTATTGGGTTTTTTTTTTTTAAAGATTTTATTTATTTATTTGACAGAGATCACAAGTAGGCAGAGAGGCAGTCAGAGAGAGTGGGAAGCAGGCTTCCTGCTGAGCAGAGAGCCCGATGCGGGCCTTGATCCCAGGACCCTGGGACCATGACCTGAGCCAAAGGCAGAGGCTTTAACCCACTGAGCCACCCAGGCACCCCATTATTGATTTTTTTTTTTTTTAGGAATCATTTTTTTATGTATGAAAATAAATTAATGAACAACAAAACAGTTAAGCCCCATACATTCAGTGAATCCAGCAACTTCCTGTATCAATAGTATTTTGTTTAGGGAGAATTGTGTGAAGTCCCAAAGAGCCTACATTTATGCTAAATAATTAATTGTTATGTCTAGCTATGTAGTAGTTTTCAGTAATTGTCAAAGAATATCAATAGTACAGGAGAGAAACACAAAATTTTACTGCAACCTAGTATATTTCTTGATTGATCATGGAGTTGGATATCAGATATGTTCTAAGCCAGGTAGTATTTTCCATCTGGAGTCAATTTTTACCTATTCATGCACCATTTAAAAAATGTGAATTGGAAATTGCCAGAAGGAAATACATTCCTAAGGAAAAATGGGCAAGTAAAGATATGGCCAACAAAGAGATCCTAAATCAATTATTATTATTATTTTTTAAAAGATTTTATTTATTTGACAGAGAGATCACAAGTAGGCAGAGAGGCAGGCAGAGAGAGAGGGAAGCAGACTTCCTGCTGAGCAGAGAGCCCAATGTGGGGCTCCATCCTAGGACCTTGAGATTATGACTTGAACTGAAGGCAGAGGCTTAACCCACTGAGTCACCCAGGTGCCCCCTAAATCAATTATTAATAAATAACTAATATAGAACTCCAATAAAATTAGACAAAATTGAAGTATTTAGAGATAGGGCAACATTCAGAAATAACATGTACTAAAAAAAAATACATCATTTACTCTCATTAAACCTTTATATATAAATGGATGTGTGGACCATTCCTTCTGAATGTTAGGCTGTGAAAAGATTTATTAGATTCTACATAGATACATAGTAGTGTACACTTAGGGTTTTTCTTAAATACAGAGCATAATTTCATGTCTGATTAAGAAAGCGGTTAAACAAGGAAAACAAAGTGTTTGAAGACGTGGGAATAAAAACTGTGAGAGATAACACAGTCTAAAAATCCCAGACACAGCTTTTTTAATTTAGTTGAGTGGATCAGATATCCTGGATTTGGCTCTATATCTCTCATTTGCTAGTGCTGTGACCCAACTTAATATCTCTGATTAGTTCTTTATCCATAAGAAGGATAAATTATTCAATAATCATCAAATTATTCAAAATAATTCCTAACATGTGGGATTAAATTTCTAGGAATGCCTGGAATTAATGTAAAATATAAAATCTACATTTTCAATTCACTATTAGATTTACATAATTGAGAGTAAAGAATGAAAATTTTTTTTGGCACCTGTTTTTTATTTTATTTTTTATAAACATATATTTTTATCCCCAGGGGTACAGGTCTGTGAATCTTCAGGTTTACACACTTCACAGCACTCACCTTAGCACATACCCTCTCCAATGTCCATAACCCCACCCCCCTTCCCAACTCCCCTCCCCCCATCAACCCTCAGTGAAAATGTTTTGATTTAATACCTAATTGTGGTCAGGAAAGAGGAAATTATAAATTTACATAAACTAAAAATTTTTTTTTAATATTGAGTGAAAGTAACTACTGAATAAAATTTTAAAGTATAATCTCAGGATGGATTTTTGAAAAGTACTACTTGAAATAGAATAGTCAGGTATAGAAAATATTTTAAAACTCTATAAAATGGAAGAAGTTTTTCGACTTAAAATTAGAAAAGTGGCCCATGTCCATCCTTTAACAAAATGATCACTCTTTTTATTTAAAAGCAGACATCTGTAGCCACTCCACAGATTATGAGAATTGTGATCAGAAACATAGCATATGGTACCAAGTGATGAATCTGAAGAGAGACAGCTAAGTTTAGATCTAACCACAATTTCTAGGTTTCACTTTAAAACTAAATGTAAGAAACATTCTGGCATCATTTATCATTAAATGGAGATAATATATGATCTCATTCTTAACTGCTCTTTTAAAAAAGTATGAATGTAATGCATACTTCCTATTTGATCTCCTCAGAAAATACTTGTCCTTTGAGTTGTTTTTTTGTTTGTATTTTCCTGACAGATATACAAAAATAAGATTGACAATAAGAAAATAAATATAAACATAGGCACATAGTATATAAAATTTCAAATGAACATCAGATATAAAACTCATAAATGAAGCATGGAAGTAGATTAAAATTTTAATTATCTACCAAAGCAATTCTGAAAAACTTTGAATAATTATTTAAGCTTTTCCAGATTATTTCTCCTATGGTACAGTATCAGGTGATACCCATTAATTCATCCATGGTTATGTAATTGAAAAAATAGATAATGTAAAATTTATCATTTTTGAATCCTTAGAACTTTTTTCAGAAATTTAATCTATAATAAATGCAAAGTAAGACATAAAATCTGTAACTGTGCAAAGTACCTAATAAGAATGGAGAGAATCCTATTATTTATAAAATAACCATTGTATCTCAATATCAAAATAGGACATTATTATGAGACATCTGTTCCAAGATCTATTTTATGTTGGTGGGGTGGGATCAGGGGCAGAGTTTGGTCCCATGTTGGCAATATTCTTTGGGGCTTTCTTGTCCTTTTCCCTGATCTTAAAATATCTTTAGGTCCAGTTCTCAATTTTATCATTTTGTTGATTCCACTGTATATTGGAAAAATGGTGTTGCCATCCATCTGTGATCCTACACTGGTTGCATATTTGGACACAGAGGAATAACTGTATCATCATGCCATTGAGAGCTATTTGTACTAGAATAGGTACAACAGGTGTGTGATAGACTCTGGTTCTGCCTAAAACCATCAAGAAAATATTTATTCATTTGGTTGGCTGTTTTTTTCCTCCTATCTTAAAGCTGTGGGTTAGTGGTTAAGGGCACAAACCAAGAAGCTAGAAATCTTGATCCTGTAGCTATTTGCTATGGGAACTTGGGAAAGTGTATAACTACTACTCTGCACCTTAGTTTTTCATTTGTGAAATAGGGGACATCTTACTGTGTTTAAGCTGAATAATTAACAAAAATATTTTATATCCATGCCTCCCATCAACAAATATTAAGTTACAATTTATTTACTGTGATTTATCATTTATTTACCTTTTTTAAAAAAGATTTTATTTACTTATTTGACAGACAGAGATCACTAGTAGGCAGAGAGGCAGGCAGAGAGAGAGGGGGAAGCAGGCTCCCCACATGAGCAGAGAGTCCAATGTGGGATTCGATCCCAGGACCCTGCGATCATGACCTGAGCTGAGGGCAGAGGCTTTAACCCACTGAGCCACCCAGGCACCCCCATTTATTTACCTTTTTAATACTGACTGTCTCCTTCCTGGGCTCTTTTTAGGAAAGATGATACCAATCTCTCTGTGGCTCAGCTGTATATGATTAAGTTCCTAATTTTAGCCAAATCTTAGAGAAGGGAAAGGTGACAGATCTCCTTCTCAAAAATCCAGTTGTAAAAGTAATTCAGTAAATAATGTAAAAAACCAATAATGGTTCACCTTAAGGACAAAATGACTGATTTAATATTTCAGCAATTACCCTCACAAAATAGCAAATATTATGATACATCTAAGCTCTTGAATATGGTATTGATTATTACCATTTTCCTTGGAAATCCTCCCTTTCATGCTCATGAGAAACTTGCTCTGATCTCCTCAAGCTGGAAGAACTGGGTTATTGGAAGACCGCATTTGACTCATCATGTATTTACTATGGCTTATGCCTCCTCAGGGCCTACAGTTTCCAAATTGAAAATTATTTTCTTGGCTTACTCTAACACCTTCATCTCCATGTATTAGTTTTTTGTTGTTGCTGTTGCTTCTACCTTTTTTTTTTTTTATTAGAGTGTAACAAATTGACACAAATGTAATAGCTTAACAATGCCCATTTTTTTGCTCATAGTTCTGTAGGTTAAAAGTTCAGGGGGGCTCCTACACCACCATGTCAAAATCAAGATGTGAACCACCTGGGCTTTTATTTGGAAGCTCTGGGAAAAAATCTTCTTCTAAGCTCCTTCTTGTTGAAGAATCCAGTTTTATGCAGCTATAGTATTAAGGTCCCATTCTCTTGCTGGCTGGCAACTCGGGTTGCTCTGTTTCTAGGGACCTCTCTCAAGTTCTTTCCACATGGCTCTTCCATTTCCCAATTGACAACAGTACCTGAAATTCACCTCAAGCTTCCAGTGTCTGATTTTCTCTTTTGCTGCCAGTTGGAGAAAACCATGTTCTTTTAAACAGCGTGTGTGATTAGATCAGGCACATTCTGATAATCTCCCTTATTAAGGGCAACTAACTAGGAACCTTAATATAAATCACAAAATTCCTTTGTCACATAATATAATTACAAGATTAAAACCAGTAGATAAAGGTCATGGAGACCATCTTAAAATTCAGAAAATCACATTCAGGCAACAAATATGTGAAGATAAAAGGGGTTGCTTCTATGGAGGGGAAACAGGGTAATAAAAATCACAGGAAGAAACATCATCAAATACTTTAAAGTATTTAACCAACACATGCATTGTGTGTTACTTTTCATACATGGTTTCTTTCCTAATTAATAATTTAATAAATTACTATTAAATAAGTAAATGAATAACAGTAAAATGAGAGACATGGGCCTCATCATATTTGTTATTTTGTGAGGGTAATTGCTGAAATATTAAATCAGTCATTTTGTCCTTAAGGTGAACCATTATTGGTTTTTTACATTATTTACTGAATTATTTTTACAACCTTTTAAAAATTTTAATAAATTTAATTATTTTATTAAAATAAATTTTTTCCATTTTATTTCTTTTCAGTGTTCCAAAATTCATTGTTTATGCACCACAGCCAGTTGTATTTTTATGACCTTAATATCTACCTTTCAAATATGACTTAATTCACAGTTTTTAAAAAGTGTTTTGTTCATTACATATTGCTTTGTTTCAATTTTTTTTGATTTTAGAATTTTGTTATTTTGAACTTGGTGTTCATATTTATTGCCCTTTGTATGTTTAAAAATTATGAATTATTAGGGAATTATTGGCTTATAATTTGCTTTTTGATAAAAGATGTTAAAATTTGTCATGAATATCATTAAGAATTATGATTGCATCCAAAAAGTTTTCTTCATTTTTTTAAAAATCCAGACTTTTTTTTTTTTTTTTAAGATTTTTATTTCTTAGGGATCACAAGTAGGCAGAGAGGCAGGCAGAGAGAGAGGGGGAAGCAGGCTTCCTGCTGAGCAGAGATCCCAGATGCAGGGCTCGATCCCAGGACCCTGGGATCATGACCTGAGCCAAAGGCAGAGGCTTTAACCCACTGAGCCGCCCAGGCACCCCCCAAAATCCAGACTTTTGAGAAAGAGCTCAGCATAAATGTCTTATTCTGTCCCTCTCTGGTAAAGGAAATAGCCATTCAGTGTACATTCCTTGGTAAAATTTAAATTTTTTAATTATAGGAAAACTGGCATAAAATGCACACTTTTTTTTTTAGTATTACACATGATTCTCTGACCTGAAATTATGTGGTGAGGAACTAGTTTGCTCTCAAGCTGAGCAGATAACCCAAACTTCAGTCTCAGACTTGAGAATTCAAAAACTACCTTGACATGCCTCTTTTTTCAACATGCACAGCCCTATATACTTTAGTGACTACAGAGCATGCCAGTTTTCTCATTTAGCTCTTCTATTAATAAAATGTGCGGTTCAAATAGTAAAAATATACATTTACTCCGTCCAGTGTAAACAGAATTTAGCATTTTGATGCTTTTATTTGTCTTGATTTTACTCACACAAAAGTTCATATATTTGGAAGACAGCACTTGAATAATTTGGTGCTAATGGGCTCAGCTTTTTCTGAAACCATAGGAAGTTCTGTCCTCTAGCTTTTGGATTGTGCTTTTTTGGGGGGAAATACATCCTTTAGACATCAAAATGAGAGCTTTCCCTCACCACAGTCATCTATATTTATCTGCAGTCTGTCATTTAAAAGCATTTGTGTTTAAATGTCTGCTTCAGAAGTCATAATTTCCATTTGAATCCTCTAGAACCATACATATAAGCTTTAAGATATAATCTCTTCCCTCACTCTACATGTTGCTTTTCCAAACTTAATATGACAAAATAGTAAGATATTTCATGTACCTGCCACTAACTGGAAGTTTCTGAATTCTGGAAACATCTGTTTCCTCTTGCTGTTAAGGAATAAGAAATCCATCCAATTAAAAATTGTGAAGGAGGTTGGAATAGTTGTCTTGATTTTATAGGCAGTTAACCAGTAGAATTCAATATGGGATTTTGATTCTTGGGAAATTTCCATTATGTGATACACAAAATTTTTCTCCTGTAAAGAATAGGTGAATTGGAAGACTTTTAAATTTTTTAATACATTTCTAAATTTAAAAAATTACTTCAATACTCAGTGATTCCTTCTTTTGACTATTATTGTACAAGTAAACACATGAGGGAGAAGACAAGTGTTAATATGAATGTCAAAGAACCCATGCATATTTTATGAAGCTGCAAAAATTGATAAATGTAGCAGACCAAATCAATTGACAATAGGTATCTGGGGGTAATTCTCTGATCAGCTAGAGAAATTTACTCCTACTCTATTCAAACAACATGCTTATGTAAAGAAGAATGGCCAAATAAGTATAAATTTTATATAAGATTTTATCATTTTCTCTACTTAGTTGAACTCCACTAGAGTCCTTTTTTATGTCAGTGGAAGGAAAATGTGACCATTACTGTAATTCCTTTTTTTTTCTGTTACTGTAATTCCTTTTTTTTTTCCGTTAGTGAAAATTGCAATACAAAATAGGTAATGCAGCTCCGCTGCTGGCCATGAACAGTAGCACCTCAGCATATCTCTACATGAAAGCTTATTTTACTATCACTTAAGGAACTCATTACCCTTTTATGAGGCTTACATGCTGCTTTACAAATATAGCACTCTAGTAACATTATGGAAGCATCATTATTCTTGCCAGTGGCATTTTTTAAAGCAAGGAAAAACTAGTTTGAAAATAACTTCCTTAGTGTTCTTAGTCTTTTGTACTATGCTAATATTTCCCCAAACTTTTGTTGAAATCATAGTTTTATTTTAGTTCATCCACCATCTGGCGGTTATTAAAATGTGAGAAAGCCTGTATGATTCTGATTTAATTGTTGAGATAAGAAACTTCTTTGGATCATCTTTAATAGAACAGGCTTCAGGCCCATTTCTACACAGGAGCCAGTGGAACTTTAGCATCAACACTGGTTTAACACTGAAGCCACTTCGATTAAAATATCAGAGTAAGTTACTTTAGTTCTAAAAAAAGTCCAGTTGACTTTGAACACAGTTACATTACATGAACAGTTACAGAGGCATGGGGCAAAATCCCATGTGAGATGGGCAGTCCCAAGTTGTTTGTTATCAACAAAAACTAGAATATGAAGATATGTCAATGCTTATTTTACATAAAAAGAAAAAAGCTTCAAATTTTCTTTCTTCTTCTTCTTCTTCTTCTTCTTTTTAATCTATTCTAAGAGCACCTGGGTAGCTCAGTCAATTAAGTATCCACCTCTAGGTTTCACATCAGGTCATGATATCAGGGTCCTGGGATAGCCTCCCTGCTCAGACAGGAGTCTGCTTGTCTCCCACTTTCTCTGTCCCTCCACCTACTCTCTTGCAAATAAATAAATAAACCTTAAAAAAAAAATCTATCCTTATTCTCCTGTTATGACATCTTATTCTTGAACAAGAAAATAGATGATCAAGTTACAGTAAATCCTTGGAAATTGTACATAAAATTGATTGAGTGTATCCTGCAAGTGATAGTATTTGTCTTGGTGTCATGGTAAAAATAGGAGTGCAAGCAGAACCAACTTATTGCACAGAATGCTTCATTTGCTAATTTAGCACATCCTGATTTAAGGCGTACCTCTAAATCTGCCTTTTAGAAAAGGATATTTAAAATATGAATGAGATAATATAATAGGAATATTTTGCAAATTAAATGACAATGGGAGAATTTTATGAAATGTATTGTAATTCATTTTTTAAATTTTTTAAAAAGATTTTATATATTTATTTGACAGAGATTATAAGTAGGCAGAGAGATAGGCAGAGAGAGGGGGAAGCAGGCTCCCCGCTGAGCAGAGAACCTGATGCAGGGCTTGATCCCAGGACCCTGAGATCATGACCTGAGTCAAAGGCAGAGGCTTAACCCCCTGAGCCAACCAGGTGCCCCTGTAATGCATTTCTCAAGGCAATAAAACCATGACTTCTCTAAGTCAGAAGGTAATGTCTCAATGTGCAAGCAGAATGGATAGGTAAGGACTTGTTGATTTTTATTGCTTTATGAAAATGATTTAGTTCTATGGACAATCTGAGCTTTCTAGAGTTAATATCCAGCAACTGTTTTAAAATATGAGTAAATTTGAATTTTTTATTAATATTAGCCAACTATCCTCAAAACAATACTTACTTGACTACAGCCTTTCTGAAAACAAAATGAAGATTTTTCTCTATATCATAGAAAAGGACCTCCAAGAGCTACCTGTTCAACTTCATTTATTTATTTATGTTTGGCTGGCCCTGATTTGAACCAGGACGTATGCCAGGGCAGCTGGGGTAAGATGACACTACAGGGATATGAAAAATTCATAACTATAAAGTATCAGGTAATGAATAACAAATGTATTCACTATTTTGTACATTACATGACAGCTAGCTTTAAAATGCTACATATTTTTTCTTATAGTGAGAGCGCATTATAAAAGTATTAATAGAGATTTTTATTACCCATCCAGGAACTTTGAGAAGCCTAGACAAGACTCTAGAAAGAAGACTTTTTAAACTTGTGTTATTATTAATGTTAACATTCTAAACACAATTTGTAGTTTTATAAATGAACATAAAAATGTATCAGGTAAATTTTTCTGAAATTTCAAATTTTCAGATGGACAAACAAGACACCTGCATATTTGGTTCAATTATCTCAACATTATAATATGCTAATCCAATTTTATTTTAATTGGATTTGAGGTGAGTTTTTTTTAAGCTTTAGACAACAGACTTTAAGTCCTTATGAATGAACTTTTGATCTTTCCATACAAGTCATTATTGGCAAAAATCAATGTTCAATTTTGACAAAGGTTCTGATACACATTTATGTAAGGTGACCTTCACATTTCTCACCTATTAACTGTTAATGTCCATTCCAGTTTACTCTTCTGTGTCTTAATCTCACTTTTTTTGAGGAATAATATATTGTGTTCAATAATGAAAAAATTCAAAGGAAGAGAAAACTATTCAAAACATTTAGCTATTTTGTAGAATTATAATATCTATGCATTTGTTATTTCTTTGTTTGGTGTAGTCCAATCAAGTATTATTATACACAAAACATCAAAGCACAGAATCTTGGTTGCACTTGAGGACTGGTAAAGACAGAACCATTTTAGAAAACTGGGCTTCACCATTCTCCTATTTCAGAGAGTTGGCTTTCTAGGAAACGAGACAATATGGGTAACTCTCATTAAGAAAAGTGAGGAAGGGATGTCAAAGTTTTTTTAGGTCAGTGACATATTTGGGCTCGATTCTTAGTTAATAAGGAGTTAGGAGAAAGAAGGAGGAGCCCATCATGGCAGAAAGGGTCAAGAGATGGTAAAAGCTGGCATTGCCATTTTTTTAAGTTGATTCAAGCTGGAAAATAATTCTAACTTTATTTATTTAAACAAGTCTTTTTTTTTTAAGATTTTATTTATTTATTTATTTGATAGAGAAAGAGAGATCACAAGTAGGCAGAGAGATAGGCAGAGAGAAAGGAGAAGCAGGCTCCCTGCTTAAGGCACAGGCTTAACCCACTGAGCCACCCAGGTGGCCCCAATAATTCTAACTTTAAAGAAACTCTGGAAACAATGACTTTCAAGGTCTCCATGAACACTGATATTTCATCATTTGTTAATTGACAAATGTTAATAAAACAAATGTATGAATAATGAAAAACTAGATAGTATATATGGTAAGATGTGACACTAAACCTATCTTTTAAGGAATGTTAAAATATTCTCTCAATGACAAATTAAATTTTTGGCCTATAATATTATGTATAGGGGATGGTTGAACATGGTATGCAACAATGTCATGTGTCCATCTGGAAATTTAGACCTTAAGATAAATATATTTAACTTAGTATTAGTTTTGAAACTTTGCTACTTTTTTAAAAGATGTATTTATTTATTTGAGAGAAAGTGAGTGAGTATGGAGGGTTAGGGGCAGAGGGAGAGGGAGATAGAGAATCCTAAGCAGATTCCCCACTGAGTGTGGAGCCCAACATGGGCCTTGAACTCATGACTCTGCTATGATTGGAGTGTTAATATAAATAAATTCATGTAAGGGTAAGAAATGTAGATATGAAAAAGCTAAAATTAAGGAAATTTCCTGAGCAGTGACTGTGATTTGATGAACTGACTGTTAACAGATATTTTTCTACACCACCCTGGTGGTAAATTTTGGAGGCAAGATACTGATAATATTTTTACTCATAAATCAGTCTAACTTAAATAGGCTTCATTTGTTATCTTAGCAAATATTTATTGAGTATATATCGTGTCCCCAGACATTATTCAAGGTATAGGAAATAAAGGGATAAATTAAAAAAAAAAAAAAGATGTACCTCTTGCTAATGTGAATATTCTGAACTTAAGTTCTAACCAGGTTAGGGTTCCATTTACTATTACTAGAGCTGCAATCTATTACATAAGCCTCTATGATGCCAGTACCTCATGTAGTGAAAGTGCTCTCATGGGGCACTTCATGTGAGCATATATTCTCCTTGCTTTCTCCCTTTTCTGCTGCTTTATTCCATCTACATCTGTCATAGTTTATTCAGCTTTATCTCATGCATTCATTTACTACGTATTTTTGAGCACCTGGGATATTCCAAGCACTGATTTCATCTCTGGTTCTGCAGAAGTAAATATAGACAAAAGCCTATACAGAAAAGCTCCTCAAATTAAGTCTTAGTTAAGGCCCACACTGAGAAGATGAAAACTGTAGGTGTTACTTTTGGAGAGAATGTAGAATAAATATTCATGGAAGTAGATGGAGACAACTGATAAATAGCCACTAACACCAAAGAAGAAAATTTCCATATGAAACAGGTGTTTAAAAGATCTAAGGTACTAAGAAAAAGTCTGGTAACACTTTTTTCTGGCTAATAAGTAATGAAAGTAATATGAAAATTAAAAAAAAAATCAAGACAATTGACCCAATAATTTAGGGCAGCTTTTTTGTTTTCCCTGAGAAATAACTACATATGACAGAAAAGTGATGGTGATTTTTCATTTCAGTTTTCTGATTTTCATTTCAGTCTGGTAGAGATATTTTAGACTGTTGTAGAAACTGAGTTATACTATTCTAGCAAAGGCTAGAGTATGGATTCAACCCAGCACTATATAAATCTGGCATGTATTTATTGAACAACTGCAAATCAGTAAATTAGTGTTTTACAAGTATTTGCTTATTTCTGCTTATAGTAGGAATATTCAGTGACATTATATTTTTGCCTCACTTTATTATCAGTGCTTTAACATCAGCTACATAGCATTTTAACAATATAAAGTATCCTCAAACAGAAATGCAATATAAACATTTTTAACAAATCATTTTATATTTAAGTAATAGTATGTACCATTAACTACAGAATCACCATTTTCTCTTATGAAAATAAGAAGTAGAGCTTCTGAATAGGTTAAGACATGAAAAAATTGTCTGATCTATTTTCCATAATATGTTGTCCAGTATATTGGTATGTATTAAGGAATTCTGATCAAGTATGTTAGAATATATTTGTTTGAACAAGGTGAAATAGGCATTTTATTACAAGACTTCTCAGAGATCTGATAAATCATAGGATCCAAGAGGGCATAGATTGTTTTCATCTTGCCTTTATACATTTGGTGGGAGGTTCTTGATAAATATTATTTTAATAAATATCAGAATGCAAGTGATTTTCCAGAAAGAGAATGAAAATACAGTCATTCTCAAATACATTTGACCACAGGGCGATTTTTTGCTGTACAGACACATTCTGAAAAAAGCTAATGTTGATATAATTCATGGAAGAAGAGTTGGTATTACTAGGAATGCTTTTCCCAAACTTCCTGTAGAACCAATTAATTATTTAAAATAAGCACCCATTGGATGCCACCAGCTCCAGTTATTATGCAAAGTTTGAGAATAGGAAGATGCCTTGAATTAAGTCCCTGCTTTCCAGATTCTTCCACAAAGTATTGAAGCTATGTCTGCTTTCATGGTTTACTATACTGTAAATGCTAGTATGCAGAGGATGCTGTAGAAGTCCAGATAGGAGGCTCTTTTCCCAGGTGAGTGTTCAGGGATAGTTTTGGGAAGACCTGAGTGTTAGAAGTAGGCATTAGTAATGGGAGAGTAGCAAGGGCATTGTCAGTAGAGGGAATTTCAGTGATTAAAGTAGGTAAAACATAAATTTTTCAGAAAACTACTGGACATAGAAGTCAGGGAGTGGGAAAGGTGAAGCTGATGGCACACCAAAGAAGATCTCAAAGGATATTTGGGTGCTCGGCAAAGGGCCAAGTATTATGGGAGCCTCAGAAGTGTATGATGCATCCCCAGAGACAAGCTATAAATACAGGAAAAGTTAGGAACAGGTACACCTGACAGTTTGAGGCAGCGGTTAATGGGGAAGAAAGCAGAAGAGATGCCAAATAGCATTTGCTATACACATACTAAGTGCCAAGCAGTTTGCATGTGTTGTTTAATTTAACCCACTTAATAAGTATGTGGATCTGGTAACACTCATGAATCCTGGCACAGAAGTTGAGAGGCAACATGCTGTCCTGTGTAAGAACATGGACTCTGAAGCCAAGGTGCTGCGGTTTGAATCCTGTTTGTGCAACATATAGTGTGACCTTGTATATTTTACTAAACAGCTAAAGAGAAAGATAAAAATACATAGGGAAAGATACATGAATTTTGCGCCAGTGCCTTTATGCAGAAGGACTCAAAACACCATTTATTTTATGGGGTCATTTTATGGGTTAAATAAGTGAATACATGTAAAGCACATTAATATCTCACACATGGTAAGGATCAGATACTTTGTTACAGAACAAGTAACTTTCCCAAAGTCATGTAGCTATTTTACAGTATGGTCAGGATTTATCTGCAGTCTATCCAACTTCAAAGTCCAGACTCTGTTTTCACTGTCTCCAGACAATGCATGATTAATTTCTAAACCTATTGTACAGACAAGAATTTCCAGGGGAGCTCAGAGCTTGGAGAATTCACTCCAGGTTGAGGTAGTCAGATCTTTATTAAAGAGGTGGGATTGGAGGCAGGCCCTAAAGATGAATGGAATTTTGAGAAATGAAGAGGAGAGCAGCAGGCATATTAAGTGAATGTATTGGCACGAGTAGAAATGTAGTGTTAGAGAAGTGCAAATAACTGTAACTTGATATGTTTTCTTCTGATTTGGTAATCCTAACCGAAGTATAGCCAGATAAAACTAATTTGAAAAGAAAATATTAACCACTCTAGTCATGAAATG
The DNA here is from genome assembly GCF_002288905.1 of Enhydra lutris kenyoni. NCBI lineage: Eukaryota > Metazoa > Chordata > Mammalia > Carnivora > Mustelidae > Enhydra > Enhydra lutris. The sequence goes on from NW_019154103.1 coordinate 16,737,718, forward strand.
TTTATCATCTTTTGTGTTATCAAGTATTTACCCACAGATAAATACACTAATTTTTTTTTATCATTGTGATCATGTGAAAAATCACAAACTGTTAGTCTTGTACAATATGGTATGTCTCTCTTGCTATATTATGCATCAATTGAAGTCACTGCATTGTTATATGCTGAATCATGTGTGTGTGTGTGTGTGTGTGTGTGTACGTCTCTATATTTACATACACACATAAACACACACACACTCTGGTCTATGTCCTAATATTTTAATGAGGCTCACTACTCTGAAGCATAAATGGTATTGTTGGATCATATTATGAAATGAAGGAATTGATTAAGCATTTGTTTTAGTTAAGACTTTTTCTTAGTTTCAAGACTAGAAAACTGTGTATTACTTTAAAAATCAATGCATAAGGAAAAAAATAAAATCAGTACGTAAGGAAAAATTAATTGACTTTCTTACTTGTGAACACAGCGTTCTGAAAAAGTTTCTATGTTGAGCTCAAGGCAATGCTAGTAGCTGAAACTCAAATCTTACCATATTTTTATAATTATCATACCAATTCATATCTAATGTAATAACAACAGCTAACATTTGTGGGTGGTTATGGACTATTTCAGGCACTTTTCTGGGCATTTTTGAATACTTAATTTCTAAGGTTGTTTAATTTTTAAGTCAATTAATGAGATAGATGGTTAGCACATTGAAACAAGAAGCAAAATAACTTTCTCAGATCTTTGCCTGAAATCATCTCAGAGGTGAGGCGGATGGAGCATCTTAATTGTCCAGACATAGATCATGTGCCCGCCACAGTGATGATCTGAATGGTGGAGGGACTCAGTCTCACCAAAAGCACAAGACAGACATGGGCAAGGGATTTTAGAGATGGCAAATAGTAGATGTCTGCTTTTGGAATCCACTTAAGGAATATAAAGACTTTCCTTGCTTCCCAAGATCTTGCTTTCCTCCAAATAAAAATAGAAACTTTTTGCATGAGTAAAATCAAGGGAAAAAGGTGCTAAATTGGTAGATTGTTTTCATTTAATAGGCTAAGTGTATATTCATACCATTTAGATTACTTACTTAATAGAAGAATTAACGAGAAAATCAGCATTGCCCTATAGCCACTAAAATGTAAACTGTGTATGTTTGAAAAATAGCAACATAAATGCAGCTTTTTAATCTCTGAATCCAAAACAAGATTGATCTGTCTACTTGCAGCCTAAATAGTCCTAAAGCAGAGTTTAAAGTATCCAGTCCAGTCCTGGAAAAAGGTTTGTCTAGCCCATCATATCCAAAGTGTGCTCATTCACATAGTGAATATATGTACTTTGTTCTCTCTAAAATAAATAATAATTTTTAAAATAACTTTTAAATTACCTAACCTTTTAAATTAATAATTTTTGCTTCAAATGGATGACTTCAAAATTTAATATTATAAATGAAGGTCAATATTTTCTAATATATTTTTAAATAAATTAACATTATTCAGATTTTTAAAAACATGCCTTTGTGGTACCAAATTTCAAATGTTACATCAACAGTGATAGTCACCTTATATATTAGAAAACACTAGTTTTGGGTTTTCTTGAAGAACTTAAAAGATACAAAGCTTCCTTGATGTTGAAATTCTTTAAATACCTGGCATTGACAGCAGACTGGCATTATATTGTGGCTCTTTGAACAATATCTGACCTCTTCTATAAATAGTGCAGCACACATTCTGTGAAAAAGTAATACTTATCTATTATTCAACTTATGCTATGTTTGGAGATTGTCAGTTTTTAGCAATTAGATTTAAATAAGCATACAAAAATATTTCAAAAAGTATATAGAAAAACTTATTCACTTTTTTATTTCCAAGTTTGTATTTAAATTCTGGTTCATTAATATATAGTGTAATATTAGTTTTAGGTGTAGAATTTACTGACTCAACACTTACATACAATACCAAGTGCTTATCACAAGTGCACTCCTTAATACCCATCACCCATTTAACCCATCCCCTTGCCCACCTCCTCTACAACAACCCTCAGTTTGTTCTTTATATTTAAGAGTCTGTTTTATGGTTTGCCTCTCTTTTTCTCCAGTATGTTCATCTAGCTTGTTTCTTAAATTCCGCATATGAGCGAAATCATATGGTATTTGCCTTTCTTTGACTGACTTATTTAGCTTAGCATAATACATTCTAGTTTCATCCACATCATTGCAAATGCCAAGACGTCATTCTATTTTATGGATAATATTCCATGATACACACATTTATTTATTCCATCACACACACACACACACACACACACACACACACACACACACCATTTCTTCTTTATCATCAATTGATAGACATTTGCGGTCTTTCCATAATTTGGCTATTGTTGATAATGCTGCTTATAAACATCAGGGGGCATGTGTCCCTTTGAATCAGTATTTTTGTCTCCTTTGGGTAAATATGTAGCAGTGCGATAGCTGGATCACAGGATAGTGCTGTTTTCGACTTTTTGAAGAACCTCTATATTGTTTTCCAGGGAGATGGCCCCAGTTTGAATTCCCACCAGAAGTGTGAGAGGATTCCCATTTCTTTGCATCCTCACCAACATCTCTTATTTCCCATGTTCATTTTACACATTCTGACATGTGTGAGGTGATCTTATTGTATATTTGTATACAGTTTGTATATCTCCGGTGATGTGTGAAGTGGAAAATCTTTTCATGTGTCTATTTACCAAATGTATTTATTCTTTGGAAAAAAATGCCTATTCATGTCTTCTGTGCATTTTTTAACTGGATTATTTGCTTTTTGGGTGTTGAGTTCATAAGTTCTTTATACATTTTTTGATACTAACACTTTATCAGATAGGTCATTTGCAAATACCTTCTCCCATCTGTAGGCTGCCTTTTAGTTTTGTTGATTTTTTTCCTTCACTGTGCAAAAGTTTCTTATCCAGATGAAGTCCCAACACTTAATTTTTACTTTTGTTTCCCTCACCTCTGGAGATGTATCTACAAAGAGGTTATTACGGCTGAGGTCAAGGAGATTCCTGTGTGTGTTCTCCTCTAGTATTTTGATGGATTCCTGTTTCACATTTAGGTCTTACATCCATTTTGAATTTATTTTTGTATATGGTGTAAATAAATGGTCCAGTCTTATTCTTCTGCATGTGTCTTCCAGTTTTCCCGATACCAGTTTTTTGAAGAGTCTTTTATCCATTGGATATTTTTCTTCCTTTGTTAAAGATTAGTTGACCACATAGTTATGGATACATTTCTGGGTTTTCTGTTCAGTTCCACGGTGAGTGTTTTTGTGTCAGTAGAATACTGTCTTGATGATTACAGCTTTGTAATACACCTTAAAGTCTAGAACTGTGATGCTTCTGGTTTTGCTTTTCTTTTTCAACATTACTTTGGCTATTCAGGTCTTTTGTGGTTCCATACAAATTTTAGGGTTGTTTTTTCTAGCTCTGTGAAAAATGTTGGTGGTTTTTTTCATAGGGATTTCATTGAATATGTAGTAGACATTTTAACAATATTTTTTTTCTTCCAATTCACAAGCATGGAATATCTTTCCATTTCTTTGTGTCATCTTCAATTTTGTTTATCAGTTTTTTTTTTTTTTATGGTTTTCAAAGTACAGATCTTTCACCTCTTTCGTTAGGTTATTCCTTAGGTATCTTAGGGTTTTGGGTACAATTGTAAATGGGATTGATTATTTTATTTCTCTTTCTGCTGCTTTATTATTGGTGTATAGAAATGCAACAGATTTCTATACATTGATTTTGTATCCTGTGACTCTGCTATATTTGTGTATTCTGGCAATTTTTTGGTAGCATCTTGTGGGTTTCCTAGAGTACTATGTCCTCTACAAATAATAGAAGTTTGGCTTCTTTCTTGTTGATTTGGTTGCCTTTTATTTCTTTTTGTTGTCTGATGGAGGCTAGGGCTTCCAGTAATATGTTATTTAACAGTGGTAAGAGTGGACATCTCTGTCTGGGATACTTTATCTCTCCTTCTATTCTGAATGATAGCCTTGCTGGATAGAGTATTCTTGACTATAGATTTTTTCCATTCAGCACATTGGATCATGCCACTTCTTTTTGCTGGTCAAGTTTCTGTGGAGTGATCTGCTGCTAACCTTATGTGTCTTCCTTTATAAGTTAGGGACTTCTTTTGCCTTGTTGCTTCTAGAATTTTTTCTTTACCCTCTATATTTTGCAAATTTAACTTCTGTATGTCTTGGTGTCAACCTGCTTTTGTTGATTTTGGTGGGAGTTCTCTGTGACTCCAATACTTTTCTTTCCCTCTTTTTGTCAGTTTCATTATTTTCTGTAATTCTGTCTTCTATATCACTCATTTGTGTCTCTGCTTCTTCCATCCTTGTGGTCATAATATCCAGCCTGTTTCACGTCTAGGCTATTGCATTTTCCCTTTCAGCCTGATTAGTTTCAGCTCTTTTACCTCTACAATAAGGGGCTCCCTAGTGTCTTCTATGCTTTCCTGAAGCTCAGCTAGTATCCTTATGATTGTTGTTTTAAATGCTGGGTCAGGCGTATTATATCTGTTTAGATTAGATCCCTGGCATGACCGTTTCCTATTTTCTTTTGGGTTGAATTCCTTTGTGTTGGCATTTTGTCCAGGTCTCTGTTCTTCTCTGTGTTAGGAAAACTTATTTCCTGCTCTTGATAGTAATGATTTTATGAAGAAGTCACATATTGTCTAGGGCCTGGTACTTCAATAATTGTCTCTGATGTATGCTGAATGCACTTTGTTGCTGTGTTATGGCTGCTCTGTCCCTCAGGTCAGTCCTTTGCAGAGTTTCTCCTTGCCTGCTGTGGGCACTGTTTGGCTCTTGGTCAGTAGGTGCTAAGTTTTACCTGGGTGTATTCTGGCTTGTTTGCTAAAAGACACCTGTTGCTATTTCCACTAGCATTGAAGATTGTAGAACTCTGGCCAGTAGATGTGGTGGATATGGGGGTTTGTGCCAGTCCTCTGGGGAAGGGGCTTGCTGCACTGGTCATGAGGCACACTTGCATGAGAAAAGCAGTTACCAGTAAAGAGCAGCAGGGTGGGACTTGTAAGTAGGTTGGACTACCAGTGTTTGTATTGTGCTGTTTCCTCAAGTTGGTTTGTGCTGAGAGGTGGGGGAGGGAAGTGGCACCAATCTGCTCCTTTGTCCCTGTAGAGAGGAGTTCATGCTTGCTGCTCTCAGTGAAGCACTTTCAGAGGAGTGAATAATTTTCCCTGGTACGTCATAGTCATTTTTCAGGCACCTGATTTCATACTGTGTGTCTCTGGGTCGCTTGCCTTCTTGGAGCAATGCAGTGTACCTTGGGCTCTGCACTAGCCAGGAATCCTGCCTTTTAAAATTCTGAACTTCAGAGACTTGGTGTGCAGGGGACCTGCCTTGCTCCCCTGGGAATGGATCTCTATGATCTGGGACTGGTGCAGGTTTGACCCAGAAGGACAGTTGTGCCAGAGCTCAGGGGCATGAGATTTTGAGCCAGATGGTCAACCAGCCAGTGTCCCAGTTAACTACATTTAGCAGTTGTCTCTGTGTCTATGCTGAGGAGTGGGGGAAGGAAATGATTCCCGCCAATTTCTCTGTCCCAGGAGAGGCAGGCAATGCCAACTCCACTTAGGTGATTCTTAGATGGTAATGTCTGCTCTAGGATTGTTTCCCTGCCTCAGCTCCTGGAGTAAGGCGGTGTCCTCAGGGCTTTATCCCAGTCAAGCCCGCTGAACTCTGAAACTGCACGCTTTTACCATTTTGGTTTTATAACTCATGAATTTATAAACTCATGAATTTTCTTGTTTTCCCAGCCAGTGGCTTTGGGGAAGTGTTTTCTTTGTGTTTTTCCCCATGCCTTCTACTCTCTCTTGCCTTTTCCTGGGGCCAGGTCTCCCTTTCCTCCTTAGCACCCTCTGTCTGTTTCTCCCCCAAACTATGTCTCTGCTTTTCCTAGCTTCCATGAAATGGACTCTTTTCTCCCTGTAGTTTGGAGAAAAAGGAGTTCATCTTAATTTCCTCTCGGGCTTAGCCCCAGAATTCAGATTTGTCTCAACATGCAACATCCCCCAAATTGGGAAAGTCAGAGCTTAGTCATCCCAGCAGATATTGTTGATTCACAAGTATTAGGAAGGAAAGAGATACATATGTAAAAGCTGGGGTGGAAAAGGTAGAAAGATGGCTTAGAGTTGTAGTCAACCATTTGGAAGCGATGAATTGAAGTTAAGGCCACCTAAAACAAAACAGATGTCCACTTTCTCTGACCAATAATTATTTTCTCTAATGAAGAGGAGACTGCTTATATCTACCTTGTCCTAAGTTTACACTCTGTGTCATGAAAGACATTCTGGGTGGATATCTAAAAATCATCTTGGACCAAAAACGGAAACCTGGATAAGCTTCCAAGATAGGAGGGAAAGATTATGAGGCTTCGGGTGGACTGGATTTACCATAATTTTATTCCCCTGTGAAATTTAAACATGGAATTGTTTTATTTTACATATTTTTGTATTGGTTTATTTATCTCTTTGTTTATTTTCATACACATATATCTCTATTTCTGGCATGCTGTGAGTTGGGAATCATGTAACATTTATCTCTATACCGTGAATGAGAAGAATAATTTTATAATAAATTTTATCTTATGGAATTGTTGTAAGAATTAAATAAATTAATTCTTTAACATATTTTGAATAATATGAGCCAATAAACCTTAATAAAAATTAACCATTTTTTGACTACAGAGAACCTATGAATTATCTAAAATCCACTTCTCCCTATATTTCTTGAACAAATTGAAACTTTTATCTTCATAAAGTAGTTTACCATATAAAGAGCTGTTTGAAAAGGTTTTCCTATCTTTCTTTTCTAGTCTTAGCCAGGCCTAACAGAAACAGGTGTGCATTGAACAGAGTATCAGTTCTCTCGGTCACTGTCTAGTTTCATGAATTTCAGTGCTATTAATGGTCCTAAACCTTCACATACTCTTTTAAGCAGAAATTGTGATGAAATGAACAGCATTTTAATAGAAAAACAATTTTTGCCTGGTCAGTATTTTCTATCTCCTGGTAATAATGAGAACTATCAATTAAAAACTAAATAACTCTGTGACATGATTCTGATTTTATGTTTGATAATTTGTTAAAGTTTTAGATCATTCTTATAAAACAGTTCTATTAATCTCCATTTTATAGGTAAACTGAGGCACAGAGAAGTTAAATAATAGTGCAAAGATTAAAAAATTAAAAAATTACAGTTTAAATTTAATTTTACATGTTCATGTTTTATCTATTAAAATATGCTGGATATTTTTCTGTTGGATCATATATTTTAACATATTGAGGTAGAAAAATATTTATACCCTGTTTTTATGCTGCAACCATTTTTATTCTTATCATCTTGATAAAATCATGCTATACTTTTTCATATCTAGCTTCATAAAATTGTGTTTAAATTACTGGATTTTTCCCCCTCATGTAAATCTGAGTTGATATTAAGAGAAGTAAAACATTCTTTCCATGTTCAAATATTTTGGTCTCTCTGGATATTACCCTTGAGGGTTTCTTTTCCTCTATACCTCATAAATCATGCAATCACTATCCGATTTTATCATGTCAACTAAGTAGTTATAGATATATCACTAAGTGACATGTGATTTATAGTTCTGGTAGGTAATCTCTGATGGCAAATATCCTTTAATGTCTTCTTCCATAGGACTAAGTGCCCTTTATTAGTGATTTCTAGAAGCTTTAAAAAATTGAATAATAAATTTAAAAAAACATAAAATGTAATCAGAACTTCTTTAGAGCATGTGTGTATGTGTGTGTATTATTCAGTGTATGTGTGTGTGTGTGTGTGTGTGGTGTGTGTGTGTGTTCTGACCTCTCACCATCTGATTAAATTTTTATTCTTCGAGTTTAAAAGAAATATACAGCAATTCCCAAGTGCAAGCAGAAAAACACAGGATTACTATATCATTTTTCTAAGTCTCAGCTTTCAGAAGTTTTCTGAAACATTTTTAATGAGTTACTCATGTTGCTCTTTTAATTTAAAAAATAACCAGTACTTAAAGATTAAATATAATATTTTTAAAAGCTACAAGAAAAGCACCATCTCTTACCCTACTAATTATTATAACAAGCTATCTAAAGATATCATTTAACAAGAGTAGTGCTATACAAAAGAATTATAGTAATTCTCAAAGTAATTTGAACAGCTGGAATTTGAGAACAAACATTTGACTTAGTAGTATGAAAGGTAAGGCCCATGCATTCTCTAAAATATACTAGAAACAAAAATATTTTAAATAATTAACAGTCTGTGTGAAGGTATAGCTACTGTTTACTAACCTTCCTCTAATCTTTATGCTTGAGAAAGTATCCCTTGGTTTTATCCAAAAAAAAGCACCCCAAAACAAAAAGAACATCTTGTACAAACCACATTTCATTCCTCTCTTAAAGCTGGTTCTTTAATGTCCTTTAGCTATATCTCTTTAAACTCATATCTGCCAGGACATGTCAGGTTCTGTACAATATTACTGAGGCCTGAATTCAAGGATCCATTGCTTATCGAGGACGTACTCTTCTCAAAAATGGTTAAAGTAGTAATAAAGCAAGAAGGGAACTGTGCCCTGAGCAATGATGAGGTTGCAGGTAAAGTCTAGCCTTAGTCTGGTCTGCAGAGGGAAGGTGCTAGACCATAAACCAGAATTGTGCCCTTTACCCACTCACCCATCTATTCTTTTCCTACTAATAGTGTGGTATGCAAAAATCCTAATCTCTGTTATGTGCATTTTACATTCATATTTCTAAGTAATACTAAGAATGATAGTTGACCAAGTGCTAATAAAACTATAAATTAAGGATAAAATCAGATAATGAACAAGACCCTATGTTATCCATATGCGTTTCTCTGTGAGCTCTATTCCATTTAATTATTTGTCATCCTCCGTACTCACAGGCTAACATTTTATATCTTTGTAGAATCTTGAGTATTTTTTCTTACATCTATGAAATACATACATTCATAAAAGATAAATAGTAGATATTAGAATAAGATTATAATGAAAAACAGTGTCTCCTGCTCTGTTACACAAAACTGTCAGAGGGAGGTACCACTTTTAACTTTATTTTTAAAGATTTTTATTTACTTATTTATTTTTTATTTGACAGAGAGAGAGATCACAAGTAGGCAGAAAGGCAGGTAGAGAGGAGGAAGCAGGCTCCTTGCTGAGCAGAGAGCCTGACGTGGGGCTGTCCAGGACCCTGAGATCACCTGAGCCTAAGGCAGAGACTTAACCCACAGAGCCACCCAGGTGCCCCTTAACTTTATTTTTATTGTTTTTAGAGTGTACCTCTAAATGATATAAATAAATTTCAATTTATACACACACACACATAAGGTTGAATATATATATATTCAACCTTATGTATTATTTTATTTCCTGAATATTTAATTTGCTTTGATTCTCCTTGTCCTTTCTCCCTCATCCCAAAATATTCTGTTACATCACTGGTTTTAGGTATTTCATTGGTCGTTTTTGGAACTCGAGAGGATATAGTTACGCATTTATTTTTGTTTCATTCATTATGGAGTGATCTCTTAAATCCTACACTGTGATAGAATGGTATTAGCATTTCTAGAACTCAGCTCTTTCATCTTCGAATTGCTTTTACTTCCTAACTGACTCTATGCCTTGACTTTATAGATTGATTTTAAGTCAAATATCAGTAAAGAGTATTATGACTACATAAATATTTCTTACTGAAGATAAAAGTAGTTGATAGTAATCTATTTTATTTCTTATGCTGATTTTAAAGGCATTTTAACTAGTTATTTTTTTCACAATAACCTCTTTATTAAAGTCCAGTAGTTCTTCCAGTATTTCTAGAATAACATCAGGTATGCAAAATCTTTTTTCCTTGAAAACATGTCTTAAAATATTCTGTCTCTTGCCCTGGTCTGGATCTGGTACTCCCTGGACCTATTATGTATCCCAAGATTTCTCATAATAATTCTTGTTCAGTGGATTCTGTTTTTGCTTCATCTCATATATGTCACTTTGCTTATTCTCTTATTTTTCCATTAATTTATCTGGTAAGAAATTTCTTCTATGTCTAAAATATTTATATTTGCTCACGTATTTTATTCTGTACTGTATTCTATATTCCAGTGGGGATTTAAAAAAAATTTCAAGTCATTGTGATTGCAAACCTTTACAAGTGATCCTTTCTTTATCCTCTTTTTCTGTCTTTTGGGAAGATTTATCATTTTCCCTTTGTTCTTAGGCTTCTGAAAATTTGTGGCAATGTATTTTGATGGGAGTCTGTTGTTGGTTAGTTGTTTTTATTTGGGTTACTGAATATTTAATGATCTTTTTAATTTTTAAAATTCATATATTTCCTTTAATAAGAATACCAGTAACAACACTAATGGAATTAGCATTTGCATAGCACTTAATGAATGCCAGGTGCTACTCAAAATGCTTTTGCTTTGTGTATCTGAACTCCTGTAATCCTTACAACAACATAGTAGTAAGGGAAGTGCTATTATTTTTCAGTTTTTAAAGATAAGGAAGCATAGGCCCATAGAGTTTAAATGATATGCTGGAAGTTGCATAATTAGTGGTAGATTTAATTTAACCCAGGAATTATGGCTTCAGAGTCACTGTAATTAAACATTAAGCATGTCTTCCATCCAAAAAAAAAGAAAAGTCTTATATTGTTTTTTTCCTAGTTTGATAATTACTTCTTACTCATTACATTGGTTCTCTTTTTATGGAACTACTGTTATTCAGATATGGGACTACTTCCTATTTAGGTACATTCCTTTATGATTCATCTATCGAAATACTTTTTTATCATGCTTGTTTTCTTCTTTTATTGAGGTAAAATTACATCCATTCAAGTGCAAAGACATCATACAATTTACTGAATTTTTAATATAAACATATCAACATATGGAATGCTGTGCTTGCTCTGGGTTATTCTCCTGTACTTCTTTCTAATCAATTTCCCTGCCGGTCCACAGGTGATTATTATTCTGATTTCTGTCTCTATAGCATACTATTGACTCTTTTAAATTTCATGGAAATGAAACAATAAAACATACTTTCTGTGTCTGGCTTTTTTCATTTATCACATTTTTTGTTATAGTTGCATTAATTATTATCCGTGTTTATTACTGAGTGGTAATTTACTGCATTCATTGTTTTCTTGGTGAACATTTGAGTTGCTTCTAGTTTTTCGTTATTTCAAAAAATGCTTCTGCATACCTCTGCGAGAAGTCTTTGTCCCTATCCTTTCCATTATCTTTCTTAAATAACAGAGTAGAAAGGTTGGGTCATATGGTGGGTTTATGCTTAACTTCTTAATAAATATCTAAACTGTTGTTCACAGTGGTTTTACTTTTCACATTTTGTCAAGTAGTGTATCGACACTCAGTTTCCTTCAAAACACGCCAATACTATCTGAGGTCATCTTTTTAATTGTAGACCTTCTAATAGGTAGTTACTATTATCACACTGTGGTTGTAAGTAGACTTTAATAATTAATGGTAAGCCTTTTTTAATATGCTTGCTAGACATTCATATATCTACTTTGATAAGGAATATGCCTAAGTCTTTTGATCATTATTTTTAGTATGTTATTTTTTAGAACAGTTTAAGGTTCACAGCAAAATTAAGGGAAAGATACAGATATTTCCCATATACTTCTACCCCACATATGCATAGTTTTCCCCATTATCGACATCCCTTACCAGAGTGATGGATTTGTTACAAATGATGAAGCTGTATTAAAGAACATAAATAATCACCTTAGTCCCTAGTTTGTTTTTGGGTTTACTCTTGGTGTTTTATATGGGTTTGGAAAAGTATGTAATGATGTGTATTTATCATTTTGATATCATGAAAGAGTTTTTTTCACTTCTCTAAAAATCCTCTGTGCTCCACTTACTCATCCCTACCCACCACCTTCAAACCCTACCAACAACTGATCTTTTCATTTTCTTCATAGTTTGCCTTTCCCAAAATATTATGTGGTTAGAATTATACAGTATGCAGTCTTTACAGATTGGCTTCTTTTTACCTAATAACATGCACTTAAAGTTCTTCTATGTCTCTTCAAGGCTTGATAGCTCAATTCATTTTAGCAATTAATAATAATCAGTTTTGTAGATAAACTACAGTTTATTTATTTGTTCACCTATTGAAAGGCATTTTGGTAACTTCCAAGTTTTGGCAAATATGAATAAAGCTGCTACAAATATTCATATGCATGTTTTTCTGTGTACATAAGTTTTCAGATCCTTTGGGTAAAAACCAAGGAGCATGATTTAAGACTTTCTCAATCTGTATCATTTTTATTTCCTTTGCTTGTCATATGGCATTAGCTACAACTTCCAACATGATGTCGAAAAGGACTTACGACAGGGGACATCCTTGCTTTGTTCCTGATCTTAATGAGAAAGCATGAATTTTTTATAATGTATAAGTAGCTCTAGGCTTTTTGTAGATCTTCTTTATTAAGTTGAGTAACTTCCCCTCCATTCCTAGTTTACTGAGCCTTTATCATGAATGGTAGTTGGATTTAATCAAAGCATTTGATTAATTGGTATGGGCATGTGATTTTTCTTTTTTAGGTTATTGATATGATGGATTACGTTCCCTAATTTCAAGTGTTGAAACAGCCTTGCACATCTGGGGTAAACACCACTTAATCCTGATTTATAATTTTTTAAAAATATTTACTTATTTATTTGAGAGGAGAGAGTGAGAGAGCATGTGCAGGAGCAAGGGGGGAAGGGCAGAGGGAGAAGTAGACTCCCCACTGAGCAGGGAGCCCAATGATAGATCCTAGACCCTGGAGTCATGACCTGAGCCCAAGGCAGACTTTTAACAAACCAAGCCACTCAGGGGCCCCTTGACTTACAATTCGTAATATACTCTGTTAATTTCATTTTCCTAGTCTTTTGAGGTATACAGAGTAGGTATAATTCTTTCTTAAATGTTTGTTAGAATTCACCTTTGAAACCAGCTGGACCTGGTACTTTCTGTTTTGGTGGGTTATTAATTATTTATTTAATTTACTTAATAGATAGAGGTCTATTTAGATTGCCTCTGTGAGTTTTGTCAGGCCATGGCTTTGGAGGAATTCCATTTCCTCCAGGTTATCAAATTTGAGTTATTCAGGATATTCCTTCTTGATTCTTTTAATGTCTATGGAATCTTTATTGGTGCTTCCTCTTTCAACCCTGGTATTAATAATTTGTGCCCTTCATTTTTTTCTTAACCTGACTGCTGCCTTATCTATTTTATTAATGTTTTCAAAGAGCTAGATTTTGGATTCATTGATTTTTTTCTCTTGATCCCCTATTATGTTTCACTGATTTCTAGTTATTTTTTTTCCTGCTTACTTTGGATTAATTTGCTTTCCCTTATCTAGTTTCCTAAAGTGGACACAGATTATTGGTTTTATATCCTCTTTTCTAATAGATGCATTATACACTGTAATGTTCCCTCTAAGCAGTGCTTTTGCTGCCTTCCACACCTTCTGATAAATTGTTATTTTTATTTAAATCTCCAAATTTTAAATTTCTCAGTATTTCTTCTTTGACCATGTGTTATTTAGAAGTGTGTAGCTTAATCTCATCTATTTTGGCATATACCCATTATTTTTGTGTTATTAACCTCTAGTTTAATTCTTTCATGGTCTGAGAGCTCATATTGTTTTCTATTACTTTAAATTTATTAAGGAGTGTTCTGTTGCCAAGAATGTGGTCTATCTTAGTGAATGCTTTATGTGAGTTTGAGAAGAAGATGCATTCTGCTCTTTTTGGATGAAGTAGTCTATAGCTGTCATTTATATCCAGTTCATTGATAGTATTGAGTTCAACTACATCTTTACTGATTTTCTGCCTGCTGGGTCCAGTAATTTCCAGTAGAGAAATGTTGAAGTCTCTAACCATGATAGTGAATTCATCTATTTCTCTTTGTAATTTTATTAGCTTTCATCTCCTATAGTGGGACACTCTTATGTTGGTTGTATACATGATTAAGGATTGTTTTGTCATCTTGGAGAATTGGTCTCTAGTATCACACAGTACCCTTCTTTATTCCTATAACTTTCCTTACTTTGAAGTGTACACTACCTGAAATTGATATAACTATTCCTGCTTTCTTTTGATTAATGTTAACATAGCATATACTCCTCCATCTGTTTACTTTTTTTTTTCTTTGAGACATAGATTTGTAGTAGCTTTTTTTTTAAATTAACATATAATGTATTATTAGCCCCAGGGGTACAGGTCCTGTTTATTTTTTTTTAAAGTAATATTTAAATGTTTAAATTTTTAAAATTGATTAATTAATATATAGTACAGACTTAATTTCAGAAGTAGTGTTCTGTAATTTATCAGTGACATGTAACACCCAGTGCTCCTCACATCAGGTACCCTACTAAATGCCCATCACCAGATTGCCCATTCTCAAACCCATGTCCCCTCCAGCAAAGTTCAGTTTGTTTCCCATAGTTAAGAGTCTCTCTTAGTTTTTCCCCCTTTCTGATGACTTCCGATTTAATTTTCCCTCCCTTACCCTATGATTATCCATGCTGTTTCTTATATTCCATATATGAGAGAAACCATGTGATAATTGTCTTTCTCTGACTGACTTATTTTGCTCAGCATGATACCCTCCAGTTCCATCCATATCAATGTAAATGGTAAGTATTTTTCCTTTCTTATGGCTGATTAATATTCCATTGTATGTATGTGTGTGTGTGTGTGCATGTACACACACACACACACACATACACACCACATCTTTTATCCATTCATCTGTTGATGGACATCTCAGCTCTTTCCAGTTTGGTTATTGTGGCCTTTGCTTCTATGAACGTTGTGGTGCAGGCGCCCCTTTGGATCACTACATTTGTATCTTTGGGTTAAATAGCGAATAGTACCATTGCTGGGTCATTGGGCAGCTCTATTTTTAACTTCTTGAGGGACCTCCATACTGTTTTCCAGACTGGCTGTACCCGCTTGCATTCCCACCAACAGTGTAAAAAGCTTCCCTTTTCTCTGCATCCTCACCAACATTTATTGTTTCCTGCCTTATTAATTTTAGGCATTTTGACTGGTTTACTTTTAATCTATATGTGTTTTTATATTTAAAATTGGTTTCTTGTAGGCAACATATCAGTTGGGTCTTGTTTTATCTACTCTGTTAATCTCTTCTAATTATTATATTAAGACCACTGGTTTTCAAATTGAGTATTGAAATATACGGATTAATATCTATCATATTCATTACTGTTTTTTTAGTTTCTGCCATTGTTCTTAGTTCCTGTTTTAATCTTCCACTCTGTCTTTTGTGGTCTTAATAGAAAATTCTATATGGTTCGATTTAGTCTCCTTTCTTAGCATATCAATTATATTCCTTTGAAAATAATGGTTACTCTAGAATTTGCAATATATATTTATAGCTAATTCATGTCCACTTTCAGATAACATTATACTAATTCACAGCTAGTGTGAATACCTTAAAATAACAAAAATATACTAGTTTTCCCTTTCTGTTCCTTCTAACCTTGTTCTCATCCATTTCGCTTGTACATAAGCATATATAAGGCATGTTATGTATATAAGCATACATAATCAAATACATTATTGGTATTACTTTGAACAAACTGTTTTCTATTAGATTAATTAAGGATAGTAAAAATTGGGATGCCTGGGTGGCTCAGGGATTAAGTGTCTGCCTTTAGCTCAGATCATGATCCCAAGGTCCTGGGACCGAGCCCCACATCTGGCTCCCTGCTCAGTGGGGAGCCTGCTTCTCCTTCTCCCTCTGCTGCTCCACTGCTTGTGCTTTCTCTGGCTCTTTCTCCCACTCTCTGTCAAAAAAATAAATAAAATCTTTTTTTTTAAGGAATAATAAAAATTATTTTATCCTCATTAACCCTTCTTCAGTGATTTTTGTTTTTTTATATTGATCTGAGTTTTTCATATATATCAATTTTGTTCCTCTCTGAAGTTCATCTTTTTTAAAAAAATTCTTGAAGATTTTATTTATTTGAAAGAGAAACAGTGAGCTAGAGCACAAGTAGGGAAGGGGCAGAGGGAGAGAGAGATAAATAAGCAAACTGCTTCCTGAACACGGAGACTGATGTGGGACTTAATCCCAGAATCCTGAGGTCATGACCTGAGCCAAAGTCAGACACTTAACTGACTGAGCCACCCAGGTGCCCTTAAAGATCTTTTAACATTTCTTTCCAAGGTCAACTAGCAACAAATTCCCTGTATGTTTATATGAGAAAAAAAATTAATTTACTTAGGAACATCTTGCAAGGTATAGAATTGTAGTTGGTAGTTTTTCTCTCACCAGTTAAAATATTTCACTCTACTCTCTTCTTGCATGATTTCTGAGAATAAATAAGGTCAATTCCTGTCTTTGCTATTCTACGTGTAGAAGTCCCCTCTGACTTCTTCTTGGATTTTTTCTTTATCTTAGATTTTCTCAAGTTTGGAAAAGATATACCTAGGTGTAACATTTTGGGACATGTACTCTGCTTGGTGTTCTGTGAACTTCCTGGATCTGTGGCTTACTGCCCGATATTAATTTGAGGGAATTTCTGTCATTGTTTCAAGTATTTTGTATATTATATATATATATATATATATATATATAATATATATATTATACCTTTTGTGGTTGTCCTGCTGTCTCTGTTCCCTTTTTTTCTTCAGTCTTCTATTTGCCTTCTGTTTTCATAGATTCTATTGATACATCTTCCCACTCAGAAATTATGCCCTCAGCTGCATCTAGTCTACTAATATTCCCACACATGCTTTGCTTCTATTACAGTCCTTTATACCTCCAGTATTTTTTTTTATTTCTTTCTTAGAATTTCCATTCCTCTGCTTATATTGCCCATCTATTCTTGTATGTTGTCTATTTTACTCAGTAGAGTCACTAGCATATTGATTATTGTTGTTTTAACTTCCCATTCTGCTAATTCTGACATCTCTGCTATGTCTGATTCTGATACTTGCTCTATTTATTCATATTGTGTGTGTTTTTTTTCCCTTTGTTACAGCTTTTCATTTTTCTTGGTAGCTCTACATGATATACTGGGTAAAGGAACTTCTATAAAGATATGTTTAGTAACGTGGTAAAGTGTAGACACATGAAGTCTTTTAGTGAGCCTTGTACCTCTAGAATGTGAACATGACAACAATTTCTCCAAATTTTTCTCCCCTCTTAGATGGGCAGAATGGATAGAACTGACTAGAGTTGGGTATTTCCCTTTCCCCAAGACAGTTAAATTTTAATGGTAGTCTAGCATATTCTACCCTGGTTAAATAGTTTACTCTTGGTGCTGGCCTTGTTAAAGTACTCTGGAATATTTTAAAATGGCTCTTTTTCTCATTTCCATGCCAGATACAGAAGGGAATTTTTCTCTGTCAAGTACTGTGGAAACCAGGTCAAGTTTCTGCAGTAAATTTGACAATATTTTTCCACTCCACCCTTGACCCCCTTGACACCCTTGACCCCCTGCTGTTTTTAATTGTGAGATTTGTTCACACTAAACTTACACCATTTTTAAAATTACATTTCAGCTTTTTCTACTACAGCATTAGTTCACTCCATGGTTTCTGACTATGAGTTCTGCTATGGTAAGTGGAAACTTCCTTTGTTTTCCTATATGTCCTGTCTTGCAGCAGTGGTTTTCCCTGTGTCCTCTTGTGTCTTGTGTATTCAAGAAGAGTTGTTTATTTTTCAGCCTGTTCAGTTTTTACTTGTTTTCTGGAAGGAATGGTAACTTCTAACTCCTCACATGTGGATATAACAAATTTTGCTCATGACTTTTTCAAATTGGATTGTGTGTTTTATTGAGTTTTGGGTTTTCTTTATATACGCTGGATACATTTCTTTTACTAGACATGCTATTTATAAATGCTTCACATCTTCTTAAAATATAGGACTTGTCTTATGTTTTTTTAGTGTGAATTTCAAAGGTCAAAACTTCTTAATATTGATAAGGTCTAATGTTTTATTTATATATGTTATGGAACATGGTTTGCATACCACATGGAAGAACATTTGTATTAAGGTAAGGTTAAAATTGCCATCCCTTTTCATTTTAAATGTTTTATAGTTTTTGGATTTACATTTTATGATTCATTTCCAGTAAATTTTAAATATGACAATAAATATGGTTTAGAGTGATTTTCGTGCATTACATATCTAATAGTTTCAGCAATACATTTTATTTTATTTTATTTTTTATTTATTTATTTTTTTAAAGATTTTATTTATTTATTTGACAGAGATCACAAGTAGGCAGAGAGGCAGGCAGAGAGAGAGGAGGAAGCAGGCTCCCTGCTGTGCAGAGAGTCCGATGTGGGGCTCAATCCCAGGACCCTGAGATCATGACCTGAGCCGAAGGCAGAGGCTTTAACCCACTGAGCCACCTAGGTGCCCCTCAGCAATGCATTTTAAAAAATGATTGTCTCAGGGCACCTGGGAGGTTTAGTCAGTAAGCATCTGTCTTTGACTTGTGTCCTGATCCCAGGGTCCTGGGATTGAGCACCACATTGGGCTTCTGCTCGGCAGGAAGCCTGCCTCTCCCTCTTCCACACCCATTCCTACTCCCACTGCTTATGTTTCCTCTCTCGTTGTCTCTTTCTCTGTCAAATAAATAAATCAAATCTTAAAAAAAAATAAAGCGATTGTCTTTTTCCATTGAATTTCCTTTGTAACTTTTAAAAATACCATTTACTATATATGTGTGACTCTATTTCTGGGCTTTCTATTTTGCTTTAGTGATCTATTATCATGCCAAAATCACACTGTCTTTCCTATTACAATTTTGCAACATTTACTGAAGTTAGGTAGTGTAAACTTTTCAACTTGGTTCATTTTCTCAAAATTGTTTTGGGGGCACCTGGGTGGCTCAGTGGGTTAAGCCTCTGCCTTCAGCTCAGGTCATAATCTCAGGGTCCTGGGATCAAGTCCCGCATCCAGCTCTCTGCTGGGCAGGGAGCCTTCTTCCTCCTCTCTCTCTCTCTGCCTGCCTCTCTGCCTACTTGTGATCTCTCTCTGTCAAATAAATAAAATCTTAAAAAAAAAAATTGTTTTGGCTATTATAGGTCTTCAAGTTGTTTTGGCTAATCTAGATGCTATGCATTTTCATACAAATTTTAGAATCATTTTTTCGATTTCTTCAAAAACATATGCTGAGATATTGATTAAAACTACATTGTATGCATAAGCCAGTCATGGAAAAGTTATTATTTAAACAATTTTGAGACTTTAGATCATGAACACAGTATGTCTTTTTATTATTTGGGTCTTTTACATTTCTCTAAACAGTGTTTTATATTTTTCAGTATATGGGGTCTTGCACATCTTTTGTTGGACTTATCCTTAAGAGGTTTTTTTTTTTTTCACTTTTATGCTGTTAAGAATGATATTTAATTTTAAATTTTAATGTAATTGTCATTTGCTAGAAACAAAATTGATTCCTGTATATTGATCTTGTATCCTGTAATGTTACTAACCTCACTTATTTGTCCTATGTCCTAGGTGTTTTGTGATAGACATGTCATCTGGAAATAGTTGTACTTAATCTTTTAATTTTATTGCTTCTCTAGGGTTGAATAAGAAAGTGCTCCAAAATGTGATGACTTAAAACAATGATTTATTACTGCTTATAGTTTGTGTATTGATGAGGTGGCTTCTATATTGGTTTATCCTGGACTCACCCATATAATTATATCAGAATTCCCTCTGGATTACCAAGTTTCTATGGGCAGAAGCAGACTGAGAAAACTTAGCTGAAAATAAGATTCATTTCTTAAGGAAAAGAAAATAAGTCTAAGACCTCTTGATAGGGGGCACAGAGAATATTACTATGTTTATCAGAGTATTGATACATTATTTTTCTACATATTGCTTGATTCTATTTATATTTTAAATGAATAGTGAAATGTCTTTGGATATATTAATGATCCAAAATTATTAATCTAAGGATTAATAATTAAGCAGAGATAGCTCAACCTTTTTGCTGATATTGGTTATTCCTTTTTTTTCTACCTTATCAATCTTGCAAGGTAGTTACTACTTTTATTAATCTTTTTTAAGAATCATCTTTTGGCTTCTTGATTGTGCTGTCTGTGTTCTATCTCAGTGACTTATGGTCTTGTACATTTTATTCCTTTCAGATATTTTTATTCATTGTGTTCTTTTATTACACACTTTTAAGAAGAATTAGATAATTTGTTTATTAACAAAAACATTAAAACTACAATTTTTATTTTTAACACTTGGCAACGTTTCAGATTTTTAAACATTGTCTTTTTAATATGATATGCTTTAAAGTATTTTCCAATGGAGGATGAAGAATTGTATTGTTTAATCTTTAAAATTTAAGTGTGTCTAGATTATTTCTAATTTGTATTTTTTGAAGTCTAGAAGTATACTCTTTTTAATTTCAATCCTTTGGGCTTGATTGAGACTTGTTTTATGGTCTATCTTGATAAGTGTTTTATATGCACAAAAAATAATGCATTTCCTGCCATAGTTGAAAATAATGTGCAATAAATTAGGTTATAGTTAGGTAATTTCTTACAAAGCTAAACATATCCTTACCACCTGGTCCAGCAATTGTGTGCCTGGGTATTGAGCCAAAGGAGTCAAAAACTTATGTCCACATAAAAAAATTCACACTTGGGGCACCTGGATGCCATAGTTGGTTAAGTGTCTGACTCTTGGTTTTGGCTCAGCGGGTGATCTCAGGTTCATGGGATTGAGTCCCACATGGGGTCACCGCACTCAGCATGGAGTCTGCGTAAGACTTTCTCCCCTTCTACCCCTCCTCCCCTGCTCTCTCTTAAATAAATAAATCTTTTAAAAAAATTGTACACTAATGTTTATAACATCTTTATTCATAATTACCCAAAAACCTGGAAGCACCCAGGATGTCATTTAGTAGATGCACAAATAAACTGGTATATCCTGGAAATGGATTATTATTATTAATCGTTAAAAAGACTGAGCTATCAAGCCATGAATAGACATGGAAGAACCTTAAATGCATATTACTAAGTAAAAGAAGCCAATCTGTAAAGGTTACAGACTATGATTTCAACTATATGGCACTCAGGGAAAAGCAAAGTAGGGAGATAAAACATTCAGTAGTTGATAGGGGTTGGGGGTGGGGGTCAGAAAGAAATGAACAAGCAGAGCTCGAACAATTTTTAGGGCAGTAAAACACTCTGTATGATGTAATAATGACTCCATGTTGTTATACTTTGTCCAAACCCATAGAATATAGCACTCCAAAGGTAAGCCCTGAAGTACTGGACTGGGTGATTATAATGTGTCATTGTAGGATCGCCCTTGGTGAAAATGGACTATTCTGGTGAATTATGTTGATAATGAGTGAGGTTATCCATGTTGTAGGGCAGGGAATAAATGGGAAATCTCTATTCCCCCCAATTTTGTTATAAATTTTGTTATAAAACTAAAACTTTTTGGGGTGCCTCAGTGGTTAAGTTGGTTAAGGCATCTGCCTTGGGTTCGGGTCTGATCTCAGGGTCCTGGGATCCTGCCCCAGGATCAAGCCCCATGTTAGGCTCCCTGCTCAGCAGGGACTCTGTTTCCCTTCTTCCTCTGCCCCTCCACCCATGCACACACATATGCTCTCTCTCGCTCTCTAATAAATAGGTAAAATCTTTGGAAAATGAAAACAAAACAAACTAAAACTTCTCTAAGAAAATAAAGTCTTAAAAAATAATATGTTGGGTCATGTTGGTTCCAAGTGTTTTGTTCTTTTTATATTCTCACATTCCCTCTTATTTTTCTGATGATTAAGAGAGGAGTATTAAAGTCATAAAGTATGATAGATCTGTACATTTTTTTCTCATTAGTCTGTTGAAAAGAAGTAGTTAAGACTATAGATATGTTTTAAATACATAGCCAATAGGATTTGGAGTTGCCATTTACTGGGTTGACATAGAGTGCTCTATGATATATCCTGATACCAATGGATCCAAGAGAAAAAAATGGTTTAGACTGTTTGTGGTTAATACATATGGAGAATGGAAAAAGTAATTGAAATTGAAAAGATCGAAGGACTAGTGTTTGGGAAGAATTACTGAATTCTGTAGAATTACTGAAGAATTACTGAATTACTGTGATGAACACAAAATAGAATTCTAGACATCTTTATTAACTACCTTTGTGAAAAATCTCTTTAGCATTTATATATTCAGCTAAAACATACTGTTCAATCTGTTGACATATTACTTTGATTTGCTTTTGTACTGTTTTCTATTTGACTTAGTCTAAATCCACTTTAAATGTTAAAACCAAATATTTGCTCATTATTTTTCATTTCTGCCTGGTGCCTAGAGTTCTCTAATCTATACAAACTATGAATTTATTAATAAAAAATACCTGTGTTGAATATCAAAGATCATCTAGTCTGACTGTCATCTACGGTGAGCATCCCTACTACAAAATACTCATGAAGGGATGATCAGGTTTTACTAATAAACTTCCAGTAATAAGAATGCATTCTCCCTTGTGGCAGGTAATTCCTTTATCGATCTACTAAAAAACACTCAAGATGGACTGCAAATCTTTTACTTACTTTGTAAATTAATCAAAACTCATTGTAGAAAATACTACACATATTAAAATAAATCTGATACACAAAATAGTTAACCATGGGCATGACAATTTGCTCTTTATTTCTTTCAGAGTATCTAGCCACTGAATGTATTCATATATATATATAAACTAACAAATTTGGGTATTAGAATCTTGTTTACAGTGCAATTAGAGTTTATCCAACAGTATTGCAGAATATTATCAAGATTAAACTGAAAATCGAGAACTTGATAACCAAAGTCAATGATAAATGCATGAATTGATTGAGTGAGTAAGTGAATTATTGGCTCATATATCTTTAAGTATATTGGTAAACCTGACATGTGTCCCAATTGATTACTCAAACTATAAGGATTACAAATAAGGGAGGGGTGGTTATCTGGAAAAATGTGTGCGTTATATCTGTTCTATGATCAGAAGAAGAGAGAGTGGGCAAGAAAATACAATAAACCTCCACTAAAGTGAACAAGAATTTGCAATAAGAAATGGACAAAAAATTAATTTCAGTAACAGGGAGCAAGAAGCTCAACCAATATGTTGTGATAGAACTTATTTGAGTTTGGTTCCCAAGGGCCTTCATAAAGTAACAGAGAGTTTAGCAGTGGCCATGGCCTGGTTCTCAAATTACTTTATTAAGATAGTGACCAGAGTTTCAGATAGAAATAAAGAAATTTAAGCCTTATAGTTCAGCTTGTGCTTTCCATAATATACATGACATTTTATTACTGTTATGAAACAATGACATATATATAGTTTGAATCTGTAAAAATGCTATCTGTTCAATATATGTTATTATGCAGTATATTATAATATGTAATTTATTGCCCCAAGTATTACAGTTACTGGCAAGTTAACTGCTATTGATTATATAATGGTGTTAAAACAATTTTAGCAAACCTTTTTGGTCTGTGAAGAAAATTTGTTACTTTCTTCTAAAAAATAGTGATCCCATTAAACTAACAAAATCATTCACTGGTTCAAGATTAAATATTTAGTATTAGTTTTTTTTTAATTCTATAAATGTTTCTTTTTTTCTCGACATAGGTTGTTTTATTTGATAATAATCTTACTTAAATAAGCAGTCTTTCTGGTTTTCTCATGGAATGGTAGTCTAAGCATTTCTCATGGTTCCTTGGTGGGATGGTCACTTAATGATCAAATTAGAGCTCATTCAACCAGATCTGTAGTAACAACAGCTACTAGGCTGCGGTACTCCTTTTCAGATTTACAGAACATCCAGGTGGAGTTCATTATTGTGAATCACCCAGCATGGTCCCCTGGCAGCAGATTAAGAAAACAGTCTAAATTAGAGATGGCTGAACTGCTAAACTTATCCCTCGTTCAAAATGTAAGACCCCCCCTATGTTTAGCCACATACATCTTATCTGTAGTAACCTTCTATCCAGGGAGGTCTCTATTACTATTTGCTGCTGCATTTGTACAATACCTAAAATATTTATGAATCTCAAAGTTGAAAAATTACAGATTTGTAGCTAATATATTCCACAGCTGCATGTTCTTGGTTTGCAAATTTATAACTGGGAATTTACTGCTAACAAATTCCAGCTTTTGAACAGTTGGATGTATTTCTCCAACTCTCTGTGTTGCCCATTCTCTTTTTACTCAGTCCCCAGGCAGGGATGGCTGCAGTGGTGGTACAGCCTCTGGGGAGGTAAGGAGGAGGGATGGATGGATCTCTTTGCCATCAGTCACCAACAGCCCCTCTGGCTGATTAAGTAGCAGGTGTTAATAGGAACCCAAGGGAGTGCTCTCCAGTTCCCTTTAGCTGGAATGATAGTGACATGATTCAAGGCCTGAAGGGCTTAGGGCTCTTTTAGGGAGTAGGGAGAAAAGTGGACTTGTAAAGTGGAAAATAATACAAGGATATGTTGTTTTGAAATGCCTTTCTTAATGCTTGAAACATATCCAGTTTTTGAAGACTTGAACATTTAAAATTCTGATACCGATGTGCCTAACATTAAAAAAAAGGAAAGAGAGAACTTACTAACCTTCAAAAACACTGCTCACTGTATAGTTTGATTTCACTGGAGTTTTGTAATGCACAATAAGATTTAATTGTTTCAGATATTTATTAGGTAGATAGACAAGGACATGGATGTTATGAAAATATAATGGAAAGATAACATAGCTCTTGCAAAATTACAAAGCATAAGCTTACACACAAAATAGACAAAATCAATAGATTTAATAGATTAAATCAGTGATGACTGTTAAAACAAAATCTGGAGTTTATTATAGTTAATTTGTATAATTCATTTGAGTCTTGTATCTGTCTCAGAAGAGTTTTTTTAGAGCATGATTTTTAATTTGATATACATAGTATTAAAATATTTTAAAGACTTTATTGATACTAGCACCACCAAAATATTATCATATTTCCTTCTGTTCACTAAATCTCACCCCCAAGTAACTATTACTTGACTGTTAACAGCATTGATCAGTTTTTGTATTTTATAGAAAATTTTATTCATAGATAAATTTTATTCTTTACATAATATATTTTATATTCCTTTGTCCCTAGTTAGCATGTTTGTGAGATTCATGAATATTGCTGGGTGCGGTTATAGTTCATTATTGCTTTTATATAGTATGTGATTGAGTGAATAAATATTATATATTACACAATTGGTAGTTATTGAATCCTTCCCAAGTGGATGTTTAATATAATATTGATGTGAACTTTCCAAAGCATGTCTTCTGGTGAGGATAGGTGCACATTTGTATTTGGTATAAACCTAGGAATGGAATTGGTGGGTTATAAGGTACATAGATAATCAAATTTAGTAGATGTTGCCAAAGAGTTTACTTACCAGTGTCAGAGAGTTCTGATTGTTGCACATGCTCATTAACATTATTTTCTTTCTCTTTAAATTTTGCAGTTCTAGTGAGAGTGTAATGGCTTCTCCTGTGATTTTAATTTGCATTTGCCTAATAATGAATGAAATTTATGTTTTTTTCTTGTATGCATTGGCCACTTGAATCTCATATTTGAGAACTGTCTTTTCAAGTCTTTTGAACATTTTTTGTTTTTCTAACGTTTCCTTATTTTTTTAAAGATTTAAATTTATTTATCTTAGAGAGTGCAAGTTGGGAGGAGCAAAAGGAGGAGAGGAAGGGGAAAAAATCTCAGGCAGTCTCTGCACTGAGCACAGGGCCCCACGCAGGTCTTGATCTCATGACCTTGAGATCATGATCTGAGCCAAACCAAGAGTGGGATTTTAACCGAACTGAGGTACCCAGGTGCCCCATCTGACTTTTCCTTAGCGAAGAATAAAAATTCTTTACATATTCTGGATAAGTCCTTCTCAGATACAGGAATTGACAATGTCTTCTCCCACAGTGAGGCTTGCCTTTTCACATAGATAATGATATCATTTTCATGAAAAGAATATATTTTAATGTCCACATGTCACTATTTTTGTGTGGTCAACACAGTTCTAATTTTGGTAATATTAGACTCAGAAAAGCTTGTATGAACTTTGAAAAAGTATGACAATTATTGAAGAATTTGGAATGACAAAATAACAAGAAAAACCAAAAATGAGGTAGAGAGTCAACCTATAAAAATTAGTAAATATATTGAGTGAGATTTACATTTGTTCATTTTAACCTTTGAGAACTTCTGGTTCATATTGTCCAGAGATGCTGATGCTGAAGCAGAAATTTATATCTCATTAACTTGATAAGTCATAAAATTCAGGGCTTGTAGAGTAATTGGAGGTGAGAAGAAACTTGAGAAAGAAATGAGACACAAAAGGAAAAAAAATCTTGTAAATTCTTCTCCAGCTACTTCTGAACTATGTGTGGATATTGAAGACTTTAAGAAGCCCTGCCAAAGACAGCAGCTGAGGGTCAGGGAAATGTAGGTTTCAACTGTTAGGACTAGAGGGAAAAGAGTGTATAGCTGTAGTCCAGTCAAGTTAATATTTTATAGAAGAAGATAAAAAACAACAACACAAAACTAGAATTTCTACAAAGTAACTGGATACCAGAAAAATAAAATGAGATGACATGTGAGAAGTAGGAAAATGTGACCCCTAGTCAAGAGAACACAAATCAATAGAAACAAGAACCAAAAGGACAGGTATTGTAATTAAGACTAAGATTTTAAAGCAATTATTCCTAAATATATGCAACAAAATAGAGAAAAAAATTATAAATATTGAAAAGATGGGAAACTTAAGTTTCAAAGTTGAATACACAAAAGAAGGATAAATAGATACTCCAAAAATTAAAAGTATGTTAGCTATAATCTTTAAGAAATGTTTGAACTTAAAAATAAGTGAAGGTGGCAAATGAAAGTGTCAGCAAAATAGAAGATAGATTAATAAAGATCATTGCACTCGAGGAAGAGAGATGAAAAACTGGAAGACAAGTTAACAGAGCCCATTGTCTTATAAGACAACATCCTGTGTTCTACCAAACATGCAATGACAGTGTCAGTATAGATAAAAATAGTATTTTAAGAAATAATAACTAGAATTTTCCCAAATTAGGAGATAAACATCTAAAGATTCAAGAATTTTATCCAAATATAGGCAAAATAAATACAATGAAACCACACCAAGTCACCTCCGAGTCAAACTCCTAAAACCTACCACCACAACAAAAATCTTTAAAAGTAGATAAGTGATAAATTATATACAGTTGAGGAAAGTTGTGAATAATGGCTGATTTCTCCTTAAAAATACTGAGGCCAGGGACTCCTGGGTGGCTCAGTCAGTTGAGCCGCTGCCTTTGGCTCTGGTCATGGTCCTGGGGTCCTGGGATCAAGTCCCGCATAGGGCTCCTTGCTCGGTGGGGGGCCTCCTTCTCTCTCACCTCTGCCTGCCACCCTGTCTGCTTGTGCACTCACGTGCTCTCTCTCTCCCTCTCTCTCTCTCTGACAACTAAATAAATAAAATCTTTAAAAAAAAAGTACTGAGGCCAGTAGACAATGAAATGACATCTTCAGGGTGCTGAGAGAGAGAACAAAAGTCAGAATTTTATAGCCAGTGAAGATAATCTGCAAAAATGAAGGTGAATCTACTAGTTTTCTACTGCTGTTGTAACAAATTATCATAAACTCAGTGTTAAGCAACACAGGTTCAGTCTTACAGTTTTGGAGGCCAAAATCTGAAATAGAGGTCAGGGGAAATTCATTTCCTTGCTTTTTCCATCTTGTATAGACTGCCCACATTCCTTGGCTCTTGGTTTTCTTTAAGCAAGCATTCACACTGCTGTAACCTCTGCTAGTGTCAGTCGTATCTCCTGCGCTTCTGATGCCCCTGTTTCACTTCTATAGGACTATAGGATTTCTGTGATTACATTGTGTTTAATACAATCTTTGGGAGCTATTCTGCCTATTCTACTTCTAACATTGATAAAAGACATTTTTAGATAGATAAGTAAATTGGAGAGATTTCTTGGCCAGGATGGTAGAAATTCTGGCCAGTTTAGCAGCATCTTGCCCTTTAAGAAAAACAAACAAAATTTTAGGATTATTTGTTCCATTTCTTTGAAAAAAATGGATGGTATTTTGATAGGAATTGCATTAAATGTGTAGATTGCTTTAGGTAGCATCGACACTTTCACAATATTTGTTCTTCCAATCCAGGAGCATGGAACATTTTTCCATTTCTTTGTGTCTTCCTCAATTTCTTTCATGAGTACTTTATAGTTTTCTGTGTATAGATTCTTAGCCTCTTTGGTTAGGTTTATTCCTAGGTATCTTATAGTTTTGGGTGCAATTGTAAATGGGATGGACTCCTTAATTTCTCTTTCTTCTGTCTTGTTGTTGGTGTAGAGAAATGCAACTGATTTCTGTGCATTGATTTTATATCCTGACACTTTACTGAATTCCTGTACAAGTTCTAGCAGTTTTGGAGTGGAGTCTTTTGGGTTTTCCACGTATAGTATCATATCATCTGCGAAGAGTGATAGTTTGACTTCTTCTTTGCCGATTTGGATGCCTTTAATTTCCTTTTGTTGTCTTATTGCTGAGGCTAGGACTTCTAGTACTATGTTGAATAGCAGTGGTGATAAACGGACATCCCTGCCGTGTTCCTGACCTTAGCGGAAAAACTTTCAGTTTTTCTCCATTGGGAATGATATTTGCGGTGGGTTTTTCATAGATGGCTTTGATAATATTGAGGTATGTGCCCTCTATCCCTACACTTTGAAGAGTTTTGATCAGGAAGGGATGCTGTACTTTGTCAAATGCTTTTTCAGCATCAATTGAGAGTATCATATGATTCTTGTTCTTTCTTTTATTAATGTGTTGTATCACATTGATTTGGGGATGTTGAACCAACCTTGCAGCCCTGGAATAAATCCCACTTGGTGGTGGTGAATAATCCTTTTAATGTACTGTTGAATCCTATTGGCTAGTATTTTGGTGAGAATTTTCACATCTGTGTTCATCAAGGATATTGGTCTGTAGTTCTCTTTCTTGATGGGATCCTTGTCTGGTTTTGGGATCAAGGTGATCTCCCTGATATGAGGAAGTGGAGATGCAACATGGGGGGTTAAGGGGGTAGGAGAAGAATAAATGAAACAAGATGGGATTGGGAGGGAGACAAACCATAAGTGACTCTTAATCTCACAAAACAAACTGAAGGTTGCTGGGGGGAGGGTGGTTGGGAGAGGGGGGTGGGGTTATGGACATTGGGGAGGGTATGTGCTATGGTGAGTGCTGTGAAGTGTGTAAACCTGGCGATTCACAGACCTGTACCCCTGGGGATAAAAATATATTATATGTTTATAAAAAATTAAAAATTAAAAAAAAAAGAAAAAGAAAAACAAACAAAAATGAGCTAAGGAAGTTCTTCAGGCTAAAAGAAAATAACAACCAGATAGAAACTCCTATTTAGAAGAGGGAATGAAGAACATTAGAAATCTAGAAATATTTACTATATTGGTGAACATAAAAGACTTACCTGTTTTCTTAATTGATTTTGTGGTTATCATCTCTTATACCATATTTTAGGAATCCTTGGCTATTCCAAGGTCATGTATTTTCTAAATGTTGATTGTTTTAGCTATTAATAATTAGATTTGCAGTCCATCTAGAATTAATTTTTAGGGGTAGTGTGTTGTAATGATTAAAAGACACTGTTTTCCCATATAAATATCCAGTTGACTCAGCTGTTACTAAAAAGACTATCTTTCTCTAATAGAATTGCAGTGTTAACTTGGTCAAAAGTCAAGTGACAGTTTATGTTTGATTCTGCTTCTGGACACTTCATTCTTTTCTAATGGTTGGTTTCCCTCTCCTTATACTAATATAATACCCTGTTAATAGAGCCTTGTTTCCTTTTTTATGATATCTTAGTTCCTTAGGTTTTTGTTGCTGAAGTTGCTATAATTTCTCCAGACTTGTTCTACAGTATTACCTTGGCTATCCTTGTTTTTTTTTTTTTTTAATTTCAGTATAAATTTTTAAAAGTTTTTTGGTTATACCTAAATTTTTAGAATTTTGAAGAATTTTGATTGGGATTATATTAAATCTCTATAATGATGGGAGAAAACCTGATTAAATTGATTTTCATCCTTAGGCATATATATTTTTCTAGTTATTTAAACTTACAGTTTCTCTTAATAGTTAATAATAGTTTTAAGTTTCTTGTATATCTTATGTTTGTTACTAGACATTTAATATTTTTGAGACTATTGCGAATTATATTTAATTCTTTGTTTTATTTGTTGATACATGGAAATATTTTTATGCATTATACATATTCAAGTACTATATACATTAATTTGAATAGTTTGTAGATTATTATGAGTTTTTCAATTATGTTACCATGTTTCTACAAATAACAATTTCACTTCTTTATTTCTAGTTCATATGTAATTTTATTTCTTAACTCATTGCACTTGGTATAGTCAACAATAGAATGCTGAGTCCTAGTGACAATATCAGGAGTTCCTCCTTCTCTCCCTCTTTCCTCTCTCCCTCCCTCCCTTCCTTCCTTTGTCCATTTCTTATATTAGACCTAGGTGGCAATTTTTTTTTAACATTAGTGAGTATGCCAAAGTAGGATTTTAAATTACTATTCTTTATCAGGTAAAGGAAGTTCAAACTAATTCTTATAGTGCTGAGTTTTCATTCTGAAAGGGTGTTCTATCTGAATCTGTTGAGATAATAATGTCCTATTTTTCCACTTTAATATTAATATTATATGAGTTAAACTTACTATTTGGAGATGTATAACAATCCTGCCTTATTGAGGAATACATACACAGACATTTATCACTTGATTTGATAATATTTTGTTTAGGATTACTGTATCTATTCATGTCAGAGGTGGTCTGTAATTTTCCTTCAGTGTAATGTTCTTGCAATATTATGAATTAGTGTTAGATTGCACTCCTTTTATCTATTCTCTGAAAGAGTTTGGGAAAGTCTGATCTTATTCCTAAATATTTACCAGAATTCACTAATAAAGCCATCGATTCCTAACTGTATGTGGGGAAGGAGGGGGTGGATAAGTGAGACAGAGAGAAAGAACTATTTTTTTTTTTTAGCAGATTCAAAATTACTCATGTTTATACCTTTTCTTCTTTCAGTTATTATAAAAGGAATTTTTTCAAAAATTTTCAGACAGAGAGAAAGAACTATTTTTTTTAGCAGATTCAAAATTACTCATGTTTATACCTTTTCTCCTTTCAGTTATTATGAAAGGAATTTTTTCAAAAATTTTCAAAAATTTTTTCAAAAGTTTTCCAATTTCATGCAAATTGTGCAATTTATTTGTAGGTAGTAGACGATATCTTCTCATTAATTTGGTAATGTATAGAATCCTATTGGTTTTTTTCATTCCTGATGCGAACAATTTTTTTCTGTTTTTCAATCAGTTTTTCCAGAGATATTTCAATTTTATGAAATTTTCTTTTATTTTTATTATGGTATGTTAGTGATCATATAGTACATCATTAGTTTTTGTTTTTGTTTTTTAAAATATAATGTATTATATTTTCTTTATCCTTTCATTTGTTGATGGACATATAGCTTCTTTCCATAGTTTGGCTATTGTGGACATCACTGCTATATACATTCTGGTGCATGTGCCCCTTCAGATTGATGTAGTGTTCCTTGACTCATTATTTGCATATAAGTTTTCAAAGTACATTTTGGTTTTATTTATTTTTCTTTTATTGTAGGCCTGATGAAAACAACCTTCCTCAGTTTCTCTGAAAATTAGTTTATGGCTTAATTTCAACGTTAATTTTCAAGGTTTTTTGTTTGTTTGTTCATTTGTTTATTTTGAGTAGTAAATTCAGCATTAGCAGTTACTTTTTATTTTGACACTATAAAAATTTACCCCATTCAGTTCTAAGCGTCATGATTTCCAGTGACAAGTCAGATAAAATCAGTCTCTCTTTTTTTCTTTTTCCCCATTGGAAAGAAAGGGATTTTTCCTTGTATATTTTTTTTTAAGATTCTTCCTTTTATCTTTATTTTTTAGCAGTTTAACTATTATATGTGTAATTATGGTTTTCTTTATATTTATTCTGCTGTGGTTGCTGAGATTCTTGAATATGTAAATTGATATCTAATATCAGCTTTTGTATACTTTCTTGTGTTACTTCTTCATTGTTTGTTCTACCTCATTAATCTGTATTTGAATGTTTTCTTTTAATTTCCCTTCAGGTTCAGTAATCTTTTGTTCATTTTTACCTAGTTTGATACTCAACCATTGAGTTCTTAATACAGATACTGTGTTTTTCAATGCTGGGGTGCCCATTTTATCTTTCTTTATAGATTCCTATTTTCCATTTATGCTATTTTTTCTTCTATCTTGTCTATCTTTTCCTATGCTTTATTTAACACATAGATGGATATTTCAAAATCCTTTGCTGCATCTTTAGTATCTCAGTCATCTAATGTGTCTAATGTGTCTGTTTCTATTCTGTTGTTTTTTTTTTTTTACTTGAATAAATGTCAACTTTTCTTTACTTTTCACATTTATGGGAATTCTTAGTTATATTCTGGAAGTTGCATAAAAATTAACCATGGGCTTCAGATGATCTATCTTATCTTTAAACTAGAAAATTTTTTCTTATGTTCTCTATCAGCAAGTTAGGGTGAGGGACAGATCATTTCACTCCACTTAGTGGCTGATGCAGTTGAAGATATTTTGCTGTTTGAGTAAGTCTTGGTCTTTCTATGGTCATTTTTAATCCTAAAATTCATCCTTTGGAACTTTCAATATTAAGCCCAATGGTGGCTTTTCCTCAGCCTTGAAAGAGTACTGGAAATTGAATTTTGTTCTCATCATCATTCTTCAGCCCACACCACCAACAAACTTCAAATCTGGCAAATACCTTGAGAATGAGACTACTATATACTTGAAACTTATCTCTACACCCAAAAATATTTGTTTCCTAAGAAGTTGTGACTGTAAAAGATTTACTCCTTTTAGAAATTTTAGTCCTAATTGTCCAGCATATTTTGCTATTCAAAAAATTCCTAGCTGCAACTCTACCTTC
Source organism: Enhydra lutris kenyoni (assembly GCF_002288905.1). NCBI lineage: Eukaryota > Metazoa > Chordata > Mammalia > Carnivora > Mustelidae > Enhydra > Enhydra lutris. Next base: position 16,770,885 of record NW_019154103.1, read on the forward strand.
ATGCAGCTAGGGTTTGGTTGGTTTTTCTTTCCTTCAGGACCAGGTTCTGGAAGTAAGGTCTGAAATGCTCTCTACTTTCTGGAACTTCATTCATCTAGTCTTTGTTGCAAATGCATTTTTGTGATGTCTTTATTATTTCATAATTTAATTGTATGTCTAGTTTTGAAGTGGGAACATTGTCTTGTAATGACAATGTCATATATACAGGACAGAAATTAATTTTGTTAGGTCAAAATATATGCTGTATCTTTATTCATGTTACAAAAAGAGCAGTACCTCCTATAGGAATTTAAATCAGGGGTTTGCTGGCTACTGTGTAGCAACCAGCTTTCCAGTGAGGAAGGGAGTGAGATGAAAGCCATATTTATAGTTTTGCTCATTTCCATGGTCTAAATCTTCCCACCATGGCCAATTTCAGATTACCTACATGACATTACCAAGTGCAGATTTACCAAAAGATACAATCCTGATTAAATCATTGCTTAAAGTTGCAATATGTTAAAATGATTTTTCATAATCACTAAGTTGAAACCATAATTTGACTTCTGATTATTTTGGAATTTAATTACATAGACCTTTCAGCTGGGAAAAAAAAAAGGTTTGTATTTCAAAGGAACTCAATCTTTGGATTTTGTGAACAAAATTAAATATTGAAAAATAGTAAATGTGTTTTTAATCCTTAGTATCTATTATTTTATAGGTATTTTTCTCATCATTATCATAATTATCTTAATGTATTATCTATTACCAAGATGATTATAGCAATAAATGTTAAATGAAATTTATATGTATAAAAATATTTGTGATGTCTCAGACATTTTCCCTTGGATTATTATAAGTAGCAATAGTTACAGTAATGTGTCAAAAATATTTTTAATTTAAGATTATTAAAATTAAAATTATGATAGAATGTTGCAAAGTAAATCAAATAGGTTTTTTTTAAGATTTTATTTATCTATTTGACAGACAGAGGTCACAAATAGGCAGAGAGACAGGCAGAGAGAGAGGAGGAAGCAGGCTCCCTGCTGAGCAGAGAGCCCCATGTGGGGCTCGATCCCAGAACCCTGAGACCACGACCCAAGCCAAAGGCAGAGGCTTTAACCCACTGAGCCATCCAGGAGCCCCCAAATAGTTTTTTTGTTTTTTGTTTTTTTTTTAAAGAAGAATGTATTACATTCAAAAAGACTACAGATTTTACTATGTTACAAAGTATTGAAACATCTTGTTCTTGGGGATCCATAATTAGAGAATAAGACTGAATGGTTAAGAGAAAAAGCAAGTTACCAACATTTTAAGAGAGAAGAAAATATTTGGTTTCTGAATAGTCCGTCCAGGGTTTTTAATAGGCAGCAGAATTTGTACCGAAAGAATCCCAAGTGAACTTGAAATGGGAAAGAAAAATAGGAAAGAAAAAAAAAAAGGAATATATATTGTGTAGTTTACTTTTGTAGGGGATTGTTTGGCCAGGAGTAGATGTATAGACATTTAATCCCAAGAACTGGCCCACTATAGAAAGCCCTGCTTCACCATCAACTACTAAAAGCAACAGCCTGTACCCTTAACAATGGACATCGGAAACTACCCCTCAGCTCACTGCTATTGCTCAGCTCTGAATTTAGTTCTGCTGTACCTACTACCACTGAAGAATATTGCATATGATTAAAGGGACCATATTATCTATTGCCCATACTGGGACTCTCAAGAATAAGAGGTTACTAATAGTAATTAAACAGGGCAATAGACATGAACCAGGGCTGTCTCAGGTAAAATAGGATATATGAATATAATTCTTAGGCTTCTCATGTTGCTGTGGCATCACCTGAGGCCTGAGATTTGAGAAACTTCAGTTACAGGCCTCAACCAAACTGACAAAAAGCCAAGAGATTGTGTATCTACACTTTCAGCTTCTGAGGTGAGAATTTGCCTCATTCGGTGGGGAAATGTCCTTCAAAAAAGAGGTTCCATGTGCTGACTGTTCAAATAGGATGACAAATATAAATGGCATTGGTTTTAAAGTAATTTCTTATTTATCAAACCTGGACAATTGAATTAAAATAAATGCATATTGAGAGAACATTCCCATCCAAATGATCATGTAAGTTCTTTAATACTCTGTACTTTAGCTACAGAAATTCTGGAATTTTACTTAGCTATCAATTTAAAGTAATACCATAGCATAAAAAGTTTGCTTCTGTCTATGATGATTTAATTAGTTGATCTTCTAATGGCATATTTCATCCAGGATTAATATTATTTGAATAGTGATATTCTTCTATTAAACATACATTTGTCTTTTCAGCCTGGACACTGAAAGAAAAGGTTAACTAATGGAGGTGTTAAAAATGTGATTTTATTATTTTGAAACTTCCTAGTTCGCTCTCAGGTAATTAATTTCATCATTTGATCTGAAGAAAAGTGTATCATAACTTAGTCAATTTGGACATTTTAGGAATAGTCACATAATTATTCACTACTCAGTGATACTCTATTTACCCCCACTCTTTATTACCTCCATTACTACATAAGTTAGCTTTCATTTGCCCTTCACATCTCAAGTTTTATAACTTTAGACTCCCGTGGGAAATGTGTTTATAGTGCCATGTGACTTTTTTTAGTGTTTATCATGATTTTTAATTTTATGATTATTTTGTATTATTTCATTATTTGTATCCCCCTACCAGATAGTTAATTCCAAAGGATTAATGATTTTATCTTTGGCCTCTTTTCCTGTAATAAGCAGAATACTTTGTATGTAGTAGGTGCCTAATACAATTTGTTGAATGAATAAATAAATGAAAAGCAAACACAAAGAGGGGCACCTGGGTGGTTCAGTCAATTAAATGGCCAATTGGTGATTTCAGCTCAGGTCATGATGTCAATGTCATGTCATCAATGTCATGATGTCAGGTCATGGGATCAAGTCCTATCTATATTGGGCTTTGTATTCAGTGGGGAATCTGCTTGAGATTCTCTCCCTCTACCCCTCCTCCCACTCTTGGGCATATGTACTGTCTCTCAAATAAAACTTGAAAAAAGGTAAAAATAAAGATAGTTCTGTTTTATTAAAATTAAATGTGTTCAGTAGATCTATTTCGAACCAAGTAAATGACTTAAATAGACTCATCACTTATTATGATAATTACCCATCAACTTTTATTTTCATATCAACTCTGGTTTTGTTGAATACAACTCTCGTTAGATAGATTTAGCTACCAATATTATCATCACTGGACAAGATGGAAAATTTAGAGTTTAAGGACTAGGATGATTTCTCAAGAACTGCTTATCAAAGTAGTGACTGGAGGACTTTTATTAAATAGTAGTAAACTTGTACTAAGTTCATTGACCAAGAACTGTTACAAAATACAAAACACTCTTTGTCTCTTAATGGAAATTTATTGCAAACTCTTAGACTTTTAAGTTCATGTCTGATTAAATGGGTACTTATTAAAGCCAGCTAAATAAGGACTGCTGATATTTGCTATGCTAAACTAAACTATAAATTTGGTAAACTTTTTTGTAACTCCCAAGTATTTCAGCACAAAGTCTCACTACAAAACAATAAGTGTTTGGCTCCATAATAAAGGTCCTACTACACATATGTATTTATGGATAATTGGACTTTTTACAACTTGCATGGAGAACTTCTATCATTACATCACAAGAACTATTTCAAGTATGTTCTAGTTTCAACAACTGTTAATCTTACAAATAATTAAAAATTATTGTAGATTTATATTCTCATCATCCATTTGGTTTGTTGGATTGAGCAAATACTCTCTTTGGGAACTACTAACATGTAGTAATTTTCTTATGTTATATTACCATAACTAGAGGTTATCTTCCAGACTTTCCTTATTAATTGCAGTAAGGATTTTATTCTTAAATATTTATCCTAGGTCAATCAGTAAATGTAGAGCTTGTATTTTTAACCAATTTATAACATAAATATTCTGAACAGATTTTATTTTATGTTGTCCAAGGACAACACTTTGAAAACTAGTGATAAAAAGTATGTTATGTATGCTGTTCAAATGAGAATCATTACAAGCCTATTCCTGAGGTAAATAATGGTATGTATATTATCCCCTCCCGCAAATTGCTTAGTTTATTATCTCATTTCAGTGAGATTTTTCTACCTTTCCAACTCTATTAAAAAACTTTTAGACCCACTATCCTAAACTAATGAATCTGAGCCATAGAATTTTGTCATACTTCTGTACTAAAATCAGCTAGTGGTCTCCTTCAAGTAATTTATCAGTAATAGTAAAGTAATGAAGTCTGAAAATGACTTATACATCATAATATATCTACATGTAAAAATTAGAGTATGGGGACGCCTGGGTGGCTTAGTCGGTTAAGGTCACAATCCCAGGATCCTGGGATTGAGTCCCACATCGGGCTCCTTGCTCAGCAGGGAGCCTGCTTTTCTCTCTGCCTCTGCCTGCCACTCTGCCTGCTTGTGCGTGCTCGCTCTCTCTCTCTGTCTGACAAATAAATAAATAATCTAAAAAAAAAAATTAGAGTATGTTCAAAATTGTATCATAAAACAACCATCCTTATTCTCTTTTACTGGTATCTACAAACTCCTGCATTAGGCCATGGGGTTAACCAATATTGGTCTAGGTAATTATGGAGAATAAGATCACATTAAAATTAGTAAAGCTTGAAGGCGACTCTTTTACCAAGTATATGCAATTATACATAATTATACATATTATAATGAATAGTCAATATGTTACCTTTTTTTGAAATTAGCATTTTACCAATTATATATCTTGTAATGTAATTAGTTAACTAGACTTTTTAAAAAAGATTTTATTTATTTATTTGACAGAGATCACAAGTAGGCAGAGAAACAGGCAGAGAAAGGGGTAATCAGGCTCCCGCTGAGCAGAGAACCTGATGCGGGTTTGGATCCCAGCACCTGAGATCATGACCTGAGCCAAAGACAGAGGCTTAACCCACTGAGCCACTCAGGTGCCCCATTAATTAGACTTTTAAGGGTATTGTCAGCATAATTTGAACAACTTCTCTTATTTAGAAGAGTAAAGTTGCTAATAGCGTTAGTTACTTAGAATAGATACAAATTGAGAAGGATAAAAATCTTAAATATGATAGAAAGACAAATCTCTAGAAATACTTATCAAATAACCATATTAAAATATGTTTTCATTAATATTTATAGAAGTAGAAGTATTTCTGAGAAGCTTTTGAGCTATTGGAAATCATTTATTAAAATTAAAAGTTAAAAGAAGTGTAAATTTGAGGGTATCTTTGGATTTCTTTTACAATAAAGTAAACCTGAGCTGAATTCATTCTTCACCAATTGATTTTATACACCTACAGTCCATCTCATAGTTTCTCGAGGTTTAAAGCAAGAAATATCAAATGAAAATTCTTAAGCTTTACTAGGAAAAGGAGAATAAATTTATAACTTAATCTGTAGCTCAAGAGAGACTTTAGAGTAAGTTCCTCAAAGTTAGTTCTCATTAGCTCTGTGAAATCTGTATGTTTTGTGTAATTTTAATCTGATGGCTTTGAAGAAGTAACTCCCAAACTGAGGCCTACTCTTCCTCACATTTTAAGAATTTCCAGTTAACCAAATCTTATCATATAGATGCTAGTTTCTCAGATTGCATATTGCATAAATGTGCTTCCAGGAGACACGACAAAGCAAACATGAGTGGAACAAAGTTAAATTTCTTTACAAAGATCTTCCAAAGCCTCTAATAGCTAATGTGCGTTGAGACTTCAAAGAGAGGGAGGAGTAGGCTGTTTTGGGAGAAAAAGAGACAGGAAGGAATATTGGCAGCGTAAGCTAATTTGAACATGTTGTTTGGAAATTGCAAAGGGTATTGTGTCATTTTTTCTGAAATAGCAGTCACATTAAACTTTGCTAACTTATTTTCTTCCAGATTTGTGAATCATCAAGTTCACTTCATGTCTGTTTCTCTTTAAATTTAGGAACTTGCACCTTAATGAGGCTCCATATTCCTCAGAGATCCAAAATCCTTAAAATATTATTTATTGATATTTCCTGCCTTAGAAAGTCTTCTGTAGCTTTTTCTTAATTTTTTTTTTACAATTTTCCAAAAGTGCAGGTGGCTAAATCATTTCTTTTAGAAGTATGCAGATTGCTGCTCCTCAAAGCCTGTTCACTCAATGAGGCTAAATACATATCCATGCGAGATGAGGATGGTATTGAGTCATAAAAACCTTGAAGGACCAAGAGACCAAAATAAACATGTTTTCAACTCTTCTGACATCTGGTACTCAATGTGAAATAGCAATATTGAAAAATTACTAAAAGATGCTTGTTTCAAAAGTTTGATTCAAATAATTATATATCAGTATCTACCAGTATCATTGACATAGTGATATAGAGGAGATCATCACTAGTGTGTTCAATTTGACAAAGCTATTCTTAAAATACTACTTTATTATAGTATAATTTAGACATGATGATTCATTTAAAAATAGTTTTTGTTGAAAAGAAGAGGACATTTTCCCCCATTCCTTAATTGGAAGATACAGAGAATACTTTCTGTGGCTATAAGCTAAATCATTTCATATTGCTCAGCTCAATGTGGCTCTTGTGATAATTGTTCAGAATTGTATTACAGTTAAAATTACACTGTAATAGAAAAATGTCCTTCTTCCCCTTTAAAGCAAATCTTAGTCCTGGCAGAAACAAAAAATTCTAAGTTGGGAAATCTTTTGTTTCATTAGCCAGAATGCTAAAAATGCCTAAATAGGAATAAATCTGTTAAGAATTTCTTTCCTGTGTAATCAAGCTAATTGATTTATAGTTATTTGGTTTTTTAATTATTCATTAAACATTAATTGTGTGAATATTTATTTCTCACTATGTATCAGAAAATAGTCTAGATGGCAAAGGACAACATAACATTTAATGAGATTATATTTTAGTGAGAAGAAATGAAATTTTACCAAAAAAAACAGAAGTAATACCAGATATTAGAAAATTCTAGGCAAATAGATTAAGTGGGGATCACTAAGAAAGTGCATCATGCAAAGTGAGAAGCTAGCACAAAGATCTTATGGCAAAATTTTAAAAACTAGCTTGGAGGAATATAAAGTCCAAGCAATGGGACAAATGGATGAAGGGGAAGAGGTAGACATTGAGGAAAAAAAAAAAAAAAGCACCAGAAAGATAATTTTAAGTCAGATTAAGAAGTTTGTTAATGATTAAAGTGTTTTAAACAATGAGATAATTTTTGGAAAATTTTTTGGGAGCTATAACCATAAGCAAAGAAGTAGGAGACTAGTGCAACGGGCATAGATGATGGTGGGATTTAATAGCCTTGTAGCATTGCAGTCGAAAGAAGTGGACTGTTGAGGGAAATGTGCTAGAAATAGAATCCATGAGGAGTGGCTTCTTATGTTGGATTAGACATAGCATGGAAAAATAAGGATAATAATGCAGAGTCAATAGACCAGTCTCATCTATTCAATTATCCAGTTGTTTTAACCATATTTTGGTATGTTTTGAGAAATATGATCAAAATTTTTATTTACCTGATTAAAGAACACGGAAAAAAGAGATTATTGAGAGGAGCCAGGCCAGGCTTGAAGAAATCAAAAGAGGTTAATGAAGACAAAACAAAACAAAAGCCAAAAAACAAAAACCCGTAGTAAAACAGTATGATTCACTGGATTAAGAAGCCTCTTGTACTTATTCCATATTAATATTGGAAATTTTTAGTTGTTAGTTGGAACAGTGTGAAAAGTACCATAATCTGTCTTTAATACATAGATCAAAATTCAGGATGACAATATGCTATTCATTATTTTCCAAAGTCTATTCCTTGGAATGCCAGTCCCATTGGGATGGTGTTAATATAATTGTGAAACATTGCATATTTGTAAAACATTTTATATATACAAATGTATATGTATTATTTATAATACATTTGCATATGTATTTACAGAATTTGCATACATACAGATGTATTATATGTGATACATACATGTATTACATACGTAATATATACGTATTATATGTTCTATATGTATGAAATAAGTCATGTTAACATTTAAAATATAGAAGTTCTTTGGGAAAAGCAGACATAAAGTAATGCCCATGGTAGACTATTTATAATTATCATTATATTATGGAGCAGCAAAATCATATTACCCTTTATCTCCCACAAATAATAGATCCTCAGGAGAATCATGTTACTGGTAAATACATTAAATTTGCTCAAAAATAGAAGAGCTATATTCTCTAGAAGTTGCCTTACATAATTAGGTATTTATACCACCAAGAAGTAAAATCTGAGGTGACTCTGTGAATTAATATTCAAGATATCTAGGACTCTGTGGGATGCTAAAACCAAGTAATAGTTTGTCATGAATGTTAAGATCAAAAAACTAATTTAAGCAACAAGTATGTAACTGCTACCAATTTGTTATGCCTCCAACTAAGATACAATATGGAGGTACAAGGACGGAGGTTAGACATTTTTCCACAAGCAGGAATAAATTGCATCATAAACTTTATGGCAAAGCCCATTAAGAGTTGCTGCTAAAGATTTGGATTATTTTAATCTTTCTAAAAGTATATTTTAATACCTTACACTAAGAACAAGATAGTCGATTTATCAGAGGCTTGCCTTTGTTGATAAAAGTTTAACTAGTTTTGGGAGTGGAATGAGGAACATTTGTGTGGTTTGACTTATGATTGAGTTTTAGCCTTAATTGGAGGTTTTATCCTTTAAAAGTAAATGGATCTTATCTTTCATTTCAACACTGCTACCTATCATTTGGTGGTCCAGCCATTTTGAATCGAAGTCACCATTACTGTCTTCAAAATAATTACAAATGGCAACTGTTCATCTGAAAGACAAGGCTATGTTTTAATAAGATAATGCTTATAGAAATAGTTTAAAACTACAAATTTCTGTATATCTATGTGGTGTTCCTGCTATTTTGATTATATTTGCCTTAATATGTTGGCCTTTGGCAGAAGTAATATGGGAAAGATTGAGTGTAGGCATCAGATTGTTTGAATTTGGGAACTCTCACTTTTTACTCTGGATTCCTTTAGATACTTAAATTATTGAGTACTCCAAGCATGCTTATATGAATGTATTATGTATACTGTGAAAATACAAAATTGAAACTGAGTAAATTCAAAGATCTAATTGCCTTCACTAAACAATTCAGGAACCAGGCAGCAACCCACCTAGCAAGTAGAGGGAGATTCTGAGTAGTACAAAATATAAGATTTTTATAGGAAGGGGGGGATGGTATGAAAGTTGTTAGCAAAAAAGATTGTTGGGAGCCTGGGTGGCTCAGTGGGTTAAGGCTCTGCTTTCCACTCAGGTCATGATCTCAGAGGCCTGAGATAGAGGCCTGTACTGGGCTCTCTGCTCGACAGGGAGCCTGCTTTTGCTTCTCCCTCTCTGTCTGCCTCTCTGCCTACCTGTGACCTCTCTCTCTGTGTCAAATAAATAAATAAAATCTTAAAAAAAAAAAAAAAAGAAAAGATTGTTTAAGACAAGATTAGTTTCCCCTACAAGGAAGAAAGGGGGCGGGGGTATTATGCTGATTACCTCAACTTTCTTTGGGGGTTGGAGAAGGCCCCTGGGGCAGATTATTTCATTGACATTTACCAGGAAATTCCTCACTGACCAGTTAAAAGTACATTTCTGGGAGGGGTTGAAACTGTAATTGGATTAAGTAGTAAGCCCCAGTTTGGGGATTCAACCTGACTGATGCCATTTGAGCCTGTGGTTTTCTTTTCTTTCTTTCTTTCTTTTTTCAATTCTTATTTAAATTCTATTTAGTTAACATATATTGTATATTTCAGGGGTAGAATTTAGTGATTGATCAGTTGCATATAATACCCGGTGCTTACTACATCAAGTACCCTCCCAAATATCCATCACCCAATTTTCCCCACATGCCCACCTCCCCTCCAGCAGTTTGTTTTCCTGTTAAGGGTCTCTTACAGTTTGCCTCCCTTTCTATTTTCATCTTAACTTATTTTTCCATACTTTCCCTTTGTTCATCTGTTTTGTTTTTTAAATTCCACATAGGTTTTTTTTTTAACAATACATTGATAATAAATTAGAGATTAAATCAGATATTTAAAAAATTGGCTTTTATTTATAAATAGCTATAAGAAACCTATTATCTGTTAATATAAAAACACATTAAAAAAAAGATTTTATTTATTTATTTGGCAGAGAGAGAGAGAGAGAGAGGGAGAGAAGGAACACAAGTGGGGGTAATAAGAGTAGGAGAAGCAGGCTCCCCACCGAGCAGGGAGCCTCATGCGGGACTCAATCCCAGGATCCCGGGATCATGACCTGAGCTAAAGGCAGACGCTTAACACCTGAGCCACTCAGGTGCTCCAAATAACACATTTTTAAATGAAAAAGTCTTATTTTTCAAAGTCAAAAATTAGCAAGAGGTGTGGCATTGTTTTGACATTTTGCAGGTTCTTTAGTGTCTGACTTACTAGAAAACAGCTAAATTTTCATATCTGTTTCTGCATTCATTCTGGTGTGACATGTTGTTTTAGATGAAGAATAAAAGAAAATTCATTCTTACACAGGATGTGATCAGAAAAGGAAACTTGTCTTGGACTGCTCATCAGCTTTTAGGGACCACTAAGCTTTTTCTTACTACATTTTAAGAACTACTGCTCTAGAAAAAGAGACAATTGAAAGGATTACCAATATGAGAGTTACACCATTTAACTCTTTATTTCTAAGTGTTTTGGTATAAGGATAGGCATGAAAACTTTGATATTTTGGTTTATGGAAATCATTTAATCATTTTGCCCCAAACTTGACCTTTTTACTACTATCAGGGAACAGCTCTTTGATTTTAAGGGAAAATACAGTTTTTAATATGAGAAAAGAGTTTTAAGTTGCCTCCTGAATTCAGAGTCACACTTTAAAATCTAATGTAACATTAGGTAAATTTTACTTGTTCTTAAGGGATTCTTTGGAGAATCAAACAAAGTAGGCTGTTCTGAGTAAAGAAAAGTGTATCTTTGTTATCCTTCAATTTGGAGGGAGACCATCCAAGGTTGAGGTATTGAGATACGGGAATTGAGATACTGAATTGCCCCATTTGTTAAGTGAGGCTTTTTGGTTTAAAAAGCTGTTGCTCACTCAGAGGCTAATTTCGGTGGTCTTGATGTGAAGTAGAAGTTAATGATTGATCTATTGCTTGTAGGTGGAGTATTTGGTGGACACCGATCTGTCTGGTAAAAATAAGAACTCTTGGGTCTGACTCAGATCCTGCAAGCAGCAAAGGGTAATATGACACAGTATCTGGCCTCCTCTCCTATAATATTTCATAAGCCTTCACAACAATCTGGAAATGAATCTCCTGTTATTTTATAGTTATTATACAGGTAAAGAATTTGAGAACCACAAAAATCAAATGTGTCCCTCAAAATCCCTGAACTGATAAGGGCAGGACTTGAAATTTTTCCCACAGTTGTCTGCCTTCAAAGCCCATGTTTTCTCCAGATCATTTTTAAAGATCTTTAAGAAGAAATGATTTCTCATTTTTAACAATTTACTGAAGTGGGGAGCAGGAGGAACGGAGGTCTTTAGGTTAAGTGCCTACAATGCGGGTGTGAGATTTGTCACAGCAGCATTAGAAGGAATTCTTGCTATGCAGAAGCCTGTTGGAAGTGTTTAAGACTTCATGGCTCAGAAACAGAGTTGAACAGAGGTTCAAAATTTCTTGACTACTCCATTTTGGGTATCTCAGTCACACAATCTGAAAACCTCAAGTACAAAAACACACATGTCACTGACAAACCTGGTCAGCAGGTTGAGCCATTATCTGCACTCTAGGAGAAGGGCTTTGATTTGAGGCAAAGTCAAATTTGGCAACTAAAATGCAATGAAAATAGAAGGTTGCTGTTTTGCAGGTGATCTTGGGGTGGCCATCTGTTTGGTTAGTTTAGTTAGTGGCCTATGCAGGTTGGATCTAATCCTCACCTGTGTAGTTTCTATAAACTTGTGGGAAGAAACCTGCTTTTACCTTGTTAGGAAAAAGCAAGAGTAAGGACTAGAGTAAAACATGATCATTTCTCTTGTAAAGTGCGGCTGAGGGTAGAGATGGGGGAACAACAACTATGCCCTCTCTAAAGACAAAGTCTCTGCCTCCTAGCTCTATACCTGATTGTAAGCTTTAACAAGGTGCATTCCTTAATGTACCTTTGTGAATATATCAACTTCTAAGTCCATAGTGATTCAGATGTACCGGATATTACTCTTATATTCCCTTCTTGGCAGAGAGTAGGCCATTTGAAACAGGCATATAAACTGCACACACACAAACACAGACTTAAGAATTTAGAAGGAGATTTTTCTTTTTTTAAAGATTTTATTTATCTATTTGACCAACAGAGATCACAAGTAGGCAGAGAGGCAGGCAGAGAGAGAGGAGGAAGCAGACTCCCCTTAGAGCAGAGAGCCCCATGTGGGGCTCGATCCCAGGACCCTGGGATCATGACCTGAGCCGAAGGCAGAGGCTTTAACCCACTGAGCCACCCAGGCGCCCCAGAAGCAGATTCTTTATTAACAGCATTGCAAAAGAATCTGAAAGCCACTTTGTCCTGTACTACTAATAACTAACAACCTACTACTCAAGTCATTCTGTTCTCTGTTCCAGTGTTAGGAATAATCACTAAGAGTGTTTTAGATGAGGTAACCTAAATCTTGTGGGGAAATAGTGTCAGTTGATTTTTCTTTACTCCTTTTAACACAGGAATATGTATGCAATATTCTGAAAAGTAATGTCCCTCATTCTCACTGGAAATTGTAGATCTTATTAGTCCCTTCCTTCATTTTTTCCTTCCTTCTTTCATCCTTTCTCATTTTTTCAAAATAATAATATCACTATGGGAAATTTTGGCCCAGGATAAAAATTGGGATGGTAATGCTTAACATTTTTTTTTTTTTGTAATTTTCTAATTTCTTAATAAATGCCTTAAGAACCTTAGGGTGTTGAACAGGAAATTGGCATAAGGAAGGTAAAATAAACATTTAGAAAGAAAAAAAAATAAGTACATGGATAAATCACAGGTGAGCATAGGGAATTGAATTTACCTGGAAATGCTTTTCTCTCCCTGATAAAATGAACTTTTTAAAGGTATTTTCTGAAAATCATGACTAATTTTTATTTCTGGAGGCTTTCTGTATTGTTGGTAATAATTGCAGCCAAAAATACACACACACACACACGCACACACACACGCACATTTAACTTAAGCTAAAAGGGGGGTAGAGGAAGCATGGTTTTTCCATTTAATTTATTAGAATGCTTGAATATTATAGAACAATCACTTCTTTCCTGCCACAAGAAAGCCTAAAGAGAGATGGGATAGGAAAACAGTCAAACTGTGAAAGTCATTCACTTTGAAACTCGATTCCGTGTATTTTAAGAAGGACTAACAAACTTGGTGTTTTATCTTAATATATTTTGGAATATTGATAACAATATTATGGGAAAATGAAGATCAGTCTTTCAATAATACTTTAGGATTTTTAGTTATAAGGATTTCTTTACTTTTTGACACAGAGAAAATACCACAGGCCAGTTCTAGATAAAACCTTTTAACATTTGATCTCAATTACAGATAATCTAAAGAACAAAAACCAGTTATTTAATGGCTTAGTATAACAGCTTTATTTTCTCTCTGAACTGGATTACTATAGTATTGCCATTTTAATATAAATTTTAAAGACATGGTGAGGGATATGATTTCTTTATTTCCATTCTGCTTTTCCTTTTTTTTTAAACTTTTTAAGATGGTTCATTACATTAATAACTTAAAATACTATGGATAGCTGGAAGCGTTGCTATATGACTTGGAAATATGTGGGATCCTGATCCTTGGCTGTACTCTGTTGATTTAGTCACAAGGCACCTAAACACTCAGTGTTTATAAGTTGAAAAGCTTTGCCCATGCAGTTAATGTTGCAACTTTTACCCCAATCAATATTTAGTGAGCAGCTCACAGAAATGGTGGTGACCATCATTCCACACCAGTATTTTAGGTAATAAAATATTAAATCATTTCTTGAAATATAACAAGATTTCTGTTTCAGATTTAATGTGACAAGATAGTATTTTATACTGTTTTTATTAGCAATATAACAAATGGTGAGTAATAAATTCAGATACAGTGCAGACAGACTCAGGCTGTCAGGAATAGCCGGGTGGTTGTGTCTGGCTCTTAGAACACAAAACCAGTAGGTAGAAAACACAGAGAAAATCTTTTTGTTCTTGCCAACAAATGACAAATACTTTAGGGTTTATTTTGTCATTCTTTTCTGTGGTATATTACTACTACTCATATAAAACACATATTCCAGGACAGTCAATTATGACATAAAATGTGTACAAATCAATTTCTATAGAAATTAGACATTTTCTAATATCCACATATACCACTATTTAACTGTAGATACTTTGAAGGGAGAGAGACACCTTATCATTTGCCCTCTTTTTCTGCATGTAACCTGAAAAATGTTATGTATTTGTATTTATTGACTAGCCAATATTTGGTACTCAACTATTTGCTGAAAAAATGTGAAGCGAAGAATTTCTAAGAATGGTGCAATCAAATATGCATTAGGGATCTGGAATTGCCACTGACTGGTTATGTATGTTTGAGTAAGTTACTTTAAAGCCTCTGGATCTCAGTTCTCTCATCCATAAAATGAAGCAAACGTTTCTGAATGTACACTTAAATATCTACAGTATTTCCCCCTAAGATGGTAAAATGGCCTTATTTAAATCAGTTCCTTTTCAAGACACCTTAACATGAGAACAAAAGGGGGTAGGAAAAGGAACTGTTACAAATCTCGAATTCTAGATTATTATGTGCATCTTTAGTTATTTAAAGTGACGTACAATGATACATGAAAAGACTGAAAAATGCGCCAAAATAAAAAAGATAATCATGCACAATTTATGCTCTTGTAGGCTGAATCTCGAGATAGTCATTTCTCTTCAGGATATTTAGTATTCTGATCTAGATAATTAAGATTTAAAAAATCTTAGAGAAACTAGAATAGTTGGTGAAGATAATGGCAACAGCCTTCTCCCTTTCTGGCAATTGAATTTCACTGAATAATGACTCAACCAACTGTAATAATACCCCAGTCAAAACCTGCCACTTTTCGTACAGATCCTGTACTTAACTTTCTATTACTCATTTTTAAATATTGTATTAGTTTCTGCAATTGAATGAATGTTTATTCCCCCCCAAATTTATATGTTAAAATCCTAACCTCCCATTGTGATGGCATTAGGTGGTGAGGTTTGGGGAATGATCAGGTTATGGTGGGGATCTCATATAAATGGAATTAATTCCCTTGTAAAAGAGACTCTAGAGAACTCTGTTGCCCCGTATACTATGTGAGAATACAGCGAGAAGTTTGCAACATGGAAAAGGATGGACTCTCACCAAAACCCAACCATGAAGGCACCCTGGACTTTGGAGTTTCAAGTTCTGAGACTATGAGAAATAATTTTTTGTTGGTTATAAGACTCTCAGTTTATGGTATTTTGTTACAGGTGCAGAAACTTGACTGTACCTTTTTCTAGGAAGGTTGTAACAAATAACCTTAAATTGAGTGGCTTATAAGAGTAGAAATTTATTTTCTCACAGGACTAGAGGCCAGAAATCTGAAATCAAAATAACATTATATCTGTGCTCCCTTCAAAGGCTCTAGAAGAGAATCTTTCCTTGATTCCTGCAACTTGGGGTGGCTTCAGGTGTTCATTGACTTGTGGGCTGTTTAACCCACATACCTATCTCCAACTCTGCATGATTTATTCCTCTTCCCTATGTCTCAAGTTTCCCTCTCCGTTTTTTTGTTTGTTTGTTTTTTAAAATAAGAACTTCATTTGCTGTAGTTAGGGCCTACCTGGATAATCCAGAATGATAATCTCAAAATCCTTAATTACTTCTGCAGAGACCATTTCTCCAAATAAGGTCATGAATTGTAAGTGGACATAACTTTTAGGGGGGCCACCTTCCAACTCATTACAAATATGAAAAAGTAACCAATGAATATGAAACATTTGAGAAAACTATTATTAAAAAACAAATATGAAAGTATAAAGAGATTCTGATTTCAGTAATACCAGAGTATTTTAATCAGCTGCCCATAATTATAAAATAGAAATGAAGTATATATAAATACATTTTTTATTACAGTGAAAAATGACTGAAAATAAAAATAGGATGACATTTTTTCTTTTTTCTTTTTTCTAAGTTTTTAAGTTTTAATTCCAGTATAGTTAACATATAGTTAACTATATATATATATATATATATATATGAAACATATTAGTTTCAAGTGTCCAATATAGTGATTCACCAGTTCTATGCATTTCATTACTCAGTGCTCATCATGGTAAGTGTACTTTTATCCCCATCACTTATTTTACCCATTGTACTGCCCACTTGCCCTCTGATAACCATCAGTTTGTTCTTTATAGTTAAGAGTCTGTTTCTTGGTTTGTCCGTCTCTCTTTCTCTCCTTCCTTTGTTTGGATATTTTGTTCCTTAAATTCCACATCTGTGTAAAATCGTATGATATTTTTCTTTCTCTGATGGGTTTTGCTTAGCATAATACTCTTTAGCTCCCATCTGTGTTGTTGCAAATGGCAAGATTTCATTCTTTTTACAAACTGAATAATATTCTTGTGTGTGTGCCTATTTATTCATTCATCTGTGGATGGATACTTGGGCTGATTCCATAATTTGTCTATTCTAAATAGTGTTGTAATAACTTCGGGGTGCATATATCCTTCCAAATTAGTGTTCTTTTATTTC
The DNA here is from genome assembly GCF_002288905.1 of Enhydra lutris kenyoni. Classification (NCBI taxonomy): domain Eukaryota; kingdom Metazoa; phylum Chordata; class Mammalia; order Carnivora; family Mustelidae; genus Enhydra; species Enhydra lutris. The sequence goes on from NW_019154103.1 coordinate 16,787,737, forward strand.
ATTACTACATGGTGTGTGATTATTGTATCATAGAGTAGCACTATTTTTAAAAATTTTGAGGAACCTCTATTCTGTTTTCCCAGTGGCTGCACCAGTTTGCATTCCCACCAACAGAGCAAGAGGGTTCCTTTTTCTCCTACATCCTCAGCAACACTTGTTGTTTTCTGTGTTTTTTATTTTAGACATTCTCACAGGTATGAGGTAATATGTCATTGAAGGGTTTTTTTTTCCATTTTATTTTATTTTATTTTATTTTATTTCTTTTCAGTGTTCCAGCATTCATTGTTTATGTACTACACCCACTGTAGTTTTGATTTGCATACTCCTAAGGATGAGGAATGTTGAGTGTCTTTCCATGTATCTGTTGGCCATGTGGAAGTCTTCTTTGGAGAAATGTGTGTTTGTGTCTTCTGCCCATTTTTTAAAGATTTATATTATTTTAGAGAGAGAGAGTGTGTGTGTGTGTGTGTGGTGTGGTGGGGGCAGAAGACAAGGAAGAAAGGGACTCTCAAGCAGACTCCCTGGCAAGTATGGAGCCTGACACAGGGCTTGATCTCATGACCTAAGCTGAAATCAAGAGCCTGACACTGACCTGACTGAGCCATGAAGGTACCCGTCTTCTGCCCATTTTGTTTGGATTATTTGTTTTTTTCAGTGTTGAGTTGTATTAGTTTTCTTAAATATATTTTGGATACTAACACTTACTGGATATGTCATTTGTAGATATCTTCTCCCATTCTGTGGTTTGCTTTTTAGTTCTGTTGACTATTTCCTTTGCTTTGCAGAAGCTTTTTATTTTGATGTAGACCCAATAGTTTATTTTTGCTTTTGTTTCCCTTGCTTCAGGAGACATCTAGAAAAACTTTTCTATGGCCAGTGTCAGAAATTACTTCCTGTGTTCTCTTCAGAGTTTTTATGGCTTCACACCTCAAAGGTCCTTAATCCATTTTGAGTTTATTTTTGTGTATGGTGTAAGAAAGTGATCCAGTTTCATTCTTTGGCATGTAGATGTCCAGTTTTCCTGATACCATTTGTTGAAGAAACTTTTTCCCCTTTCATATTCTTGCCTCTTTTGACAAAATTTAATTGACCATGTAATTGTGGGTTTGTTTTCTAGGCTTTGTATCCTGCACCATCAATCTGTGTGTCTATATTTGTGCTAGTACCAAACTATTTTGATTACTATATCTTTGTCATATAACCTAAAATCTGGATTTTTGATATCTCCCGTTTTGTGGAGGCTGTTTGTTTTGTTTTGTTTTTTGTTTTTGCTTTTCAGCATTGTTTTTGGCTACTCAGGGATTTAACTTTAGGATTATTCTAGTTTTGTGAAAAATGCTGTTGGTATTTTAGGAAGATTACATTAAATCTGTGGACTTCTTTGGGTAGTATGGACATTTTAACTATATTTGTTTTTCCAGTCCTTGAACATGGAATATCTTCCCATTTTTTGGTGTCATATTTAATTTCTTCCATCAGTGCTTTATAGCTTTCACAGTACAGATATTTTGCCTCTTCAGTTAAATTTATTACTAGGCATTTTATTCTTTTTAGTGCAATTGTTCATGGGATTGCTTTCTTAATTACTTTTTCTGTTGCTTTGTTTTTAGTGTTTAGAAATGCAACAGATTATTGTGTGTTGACTCGGTATCCTTTGACCTTATTGAATTTAATTACCAGTTCTAGTAGGTTTTTATTTTTGGTGCCATCTTTAGGGTTTTCCATACACTATATCATGTCATCTACAAATACTGTAAGTTTTACTTCTTCCTATCAGTTTGGATGTCTTTTATTTCTTTTTGTTGTCTGATTGTTGTGGCTAGGACTTTCAGTACGATGTTGAATTAATAGTGGTGAGAATGGAACTCCTTGTCTTTTTCCTGATCTTAAAGGAAAAGCTCTCAGTTTTACACCATTGAGTATGATGCTCACTGTTGGTCTTTCATATGTGACCTTTATTATGTTGAGGTATGTTCCCTCTAAACCTACTGTGGTGATGATTTTTATCATGAATGGATGTTATATTTTATCAAATGCTTTTTCTGTCTCTGTTGAAATAATCGTATGGTTCTTACCCTTCCTCTTATGGCTATGTATCATATTGATGGATTTGCAAACATTGAACCACACCTGCATCCCAGGAATAAATCCCACTTAATCGTGGTGAATGAATTTTTTTAAATTTATTGTTGGATTCAGTTTGTTAATATTTTATTGAAGATCATTGTATCTATTTTCATCAAGGATAATCCTCTGTATTTCTCTCTCTCTGCCTCATAGTGTTTTTATCTGATTTTGTTGCCAGGGTAATGCTGGCCTCATAGAATGAATTTGGAAGTTTTCCTTCTTTTGCAAGTTTTTGGAATGGTTTGAGAGAATAGATATTAACTCTACTTTAAATGTTCGATGGTATTTGCCTCTGAAGTCATCTGGTCCTGGACTTTTGCTTGTTGGAAGTTTTTCGATTACTGATTCAATGTAATTGTTGTAATTGGTCCATTCACATTTTCTACTTTGTCCTCATTGAATTTTGGGAGGTTACAAGTTTCTAGGCATTTGTCCATTTCTACTAGCTTGTCCAATTTATTGGCTTAAAATTTTTCATAATATTCTCTTAAAATTGTTTGTATTTCTTTGGTGTTGGTTGTTTCTACTCTTTCATTTCTGACCTTATTTGAATCCTCTCTCTCCTTTTTTTTGATGCATCTGGATAAAGGCTTATCAATTATGTTGATCTTTTCAGAGAACCAGCTCCAGGTTTCATTGATCTGTCTATTGCTTTGTTTTTCGTTTTGGTTTTATTTTGTTTTTAGTTTCTATTTTGTTTATTTCTGCTCTAGTCTTTATTATTGCCTTTGTTCTGCTTATTTGGTCTTTCATTTGTCCTTTTTCTAACTCTTTTAGATGTAAGGTTTAGGTTGTTTATTTGAAGCTTTTATTGTTTTGTTTTTGAGGTTGCCTGTATTGCTACAAACTTCCCTCTAGGACAGCTTTTGCTGCATCTCAAATATTTTGGGCCATTAGGTTTTCCTTTTTTATTTCAGGTATTTTTTGATTTCCTGGTTAACCTGGTCATTGTTGAGTAGCATGTTATTTAAACTCTATGTATTTGTGGTCTTTCCAGATTTTTTCTTGTGGTTGAATTCTAGTTTCATAGCATTGCAGTCAGAAAAGATGGATGGAATGACTTTGATATTTTTTGAATTTGTTAAGACTTGTTTTCTGGCCTATTATATGGTATACTGTGGAATACACATATTGTGGAATAAGTGCACATGTTTTGTGTGCACTTAAAAAAATATGTACTCTGCTGTTTTAGGATGGAATTCCTAATATATCTGTTAAATATATTTGGTCCTATGTGTCACTCAAAGTGTCTATTTCCTTATTGATTTTCTGTTTGGATAATGTACCTAATGATGTAAGTGGAATGTTGAATTCTCATACCTTTATTGTATTACTATCAATTGGTTCTTTTATATTGTTGTTTACTGCTTCAAGTATATGAGTGTTCCCATATTGGGTGTAGAAATATAATTGTTATATTTTCTTGTTGGGTTGTCCCCTGAATGATTATATAATGTCCTCCTTTGTTTCTTGTTAGTCTTTGTTTTAAAGTCTATTTTCTCTGATACAAGTATTGCTACTCCAGCTTGCTTTTTGCATCCATTTGCATGATAAATTCTTCTCCATCCCTTCACTTTCAATCTGCATATGTCTTTAGGTCTGAAATGCCTCTCTTGTAGGCAGTGTACAGATGGGTCTTTTTTTTTTTATAACCTATTTCTTCACCCTATGTTTTTTGATTAGAACTTTTATTCCATTTACCTTCAAAGTAATTATCGATATGTATGTATTTACTGCCATTTTGTTACTTGTTTTATGGTTGTTTTGATAGTTTTCCTTTGTTCCTTATTCTCTTACTCTCTTCTGTCACAATTTGTTGGCTTTCTTTAGTGATATACTTGGATTCCTCTTTATTTTTCTGCATATCTATTAAAAAGATGGAACCCTTCACAAATTTATGTGTTGTATCTGTACAGGGACCATGCTAATCTTTTCTGTATCATTCCAATTTTGTATATATGCTGCCAAAGCAAGCATGGCATTATACCCTTTGAGAAAGGAAACTATGTTGGATAAAATTTACTGTTGTCTGTGTGGGTTCTCCTCTCCCTGAGGGTACCACCTAGTTTAACTTATGTAAGGTGGGTGAAATTTGAGCAGAAAGCTCATTAAAACTTATCCCTATTGACTAGAAAAATTAGCAGACTGTTTTGGCTTTGTGGAAAAGCTGGAATGTGAGGAAAAAAATCAAGGAGAGGAAACGGTCGTGGTGAGGGCAGGGCTCATAATTTATGTATCCTCTCTGCCCAAATTGTTGGCCAATATCTGAGTAAACATATATGTATAAAGTCCAGTAGTGGTACGAAGGAACATCTACAAGTCTAAAGATAATTAGCAAAGACTTCAGCTGCTTTCCATAGCAGGGTCAGTAAGTTTTGAGTTTGAGGCCAAACCAGTTTAGTTACCTAATAAAATAAAACAAAAAGCAAAGAGCAACAACAACAACAAAACCCAGCATTCTTCAGAGGTAACTAATATATAGCAGAATCTCTATATCATTCAAAATGTTCTATGTACATGAGAAACTCCTAGATCTGTAAAGAAATAGAAATATCTGATGTGTAGCCCAGAGAAAAACAATTAATAGAAGGTAACCTAGATACTATCCAGATGTTAGGGTTAGAAACAAATATAAAGGAAAAAGCATAACTGTTCTTATATATACAGATGGTACCATTGTCTGCATAGAAATTTGTAGATGGTACGAAGCTACTATTAGACTAACAAGTGAATTAAACTAGATGTAAGCATCAGTAAACATATATCAAATACATATTAGAAAACAAATGGGAAGTAAAAGAATTTTTGAGAGGGGCATAATTATAGGAAGATAAAGATTTAAATGAAAGGAGCCTGTCTGGCTCAGTCAGTAGAGCATGTGATTCTTGATCTTGGCGTTGTGCATTCAAGTTCCATATTGAGCACAGAACTAAATTTAAAAATTGAGTGAGTGAATGAATGAATGAATGAGAAGATATACCATGCTCTTGTAATCAAAGACAAAATGCTGTTAAGGTATTTTTAGGTCAGTTTCTTCCCAAATTGATCAATGAATTCAACACCTTCTCAGTCATAAACTCACCTAACTTCTAAAAATTAAAATTGACAAATTTTTCTAAAATTTATTTTATATTTATTTTCTAAAATTCACTTTTACGAGTGATATTGCATAGCCAAAACAAAATTAAAGAAACAAACTATGTAGGAAGACTTACATTAAGCTTTAAGATTACTAAAAAGTTATATTTAAGAAAATGTGTCACTATTTTAAGAAAATAAAATGGGTCACTAAAACATAATAAAATTTGAGAAATAGACATATACATATAGATTCATTCATTTCAAGTCTGATGTCAAAATAATTCCATGGAAAAAACATTTTCAATAAGTAGTGCTGGAATAACTGGATATCTGTTTGGATATGGAAACATATCCAAATTTGTATACATATATACAAATTTGTATACATATATACAAAATTTAAGTTGAAATGAATCATAGACCTAAATATAAATACTAACACTATAAAGACTCGAGAAGAAAATATAAGTAAAAAGATTTATTAGACTGGTCACAGAAAGCAACTATAAAAGACAAATGATAAGTTAAACATAATTAAGATAAAAATCTGATCCTCAAAAGGCACTATTAACAAAATAAAACTGGGATAAACACAAACTGAGATAAAATATTGTCAAAATGCATACTGAACAAGTGACTCATTTCCAGAATACAAAAAGACCCTCTAAACTTTGCAATAAAAGACAACACAATAAAATTTGTACAAATTATTTGAAAACAAACTTTGCTACATATATATACATATCTATGTATAGTATGATGTATGTATATATTATATGCTATATGTTAAACATATATGTTTAAACATCTGTTAAAACCCTATGCACACATCATGTAGGTGAAAATAACTGAATACTCAATAGTAATCTCATTGATATAAAGCTTATATAGCTTACTTGGAAAGTAAGGTGGTATGCCTGCCACATTCTTTGAGAGAGAATTCCAGGAATGTTGTTCTAAAGGACAAGAATTTTTCCAGCAGAATCTATTGCAAGTCTATATATAACAACTATTTTCTACATGCTTTGTATTCAAAGTCTGTAGCTTTATTGGGCCATGTGGTCTTTTCAAAACATTTAATTATACATGACTGGATATTAGAAAGATGTCATTTTCTGGCAGGAGCCAGGGCTTGATCATAGGGTCTGGGTTCAATTAACTGGATTGTTTCCCCTGAATTTTGAAACTCCAAGGAGTGAATACAAGACACAAGAATGGAAAAAACCTATTCTAGGTGGTAGCGGTGGAGAGAGAAGAGTGCATTTATCAACAAAATGTATTAATGGCAGTCGCCTTACCAATATCATTCTTAACTTTATTCTATGTTGATTCTTGGCTTTCCTTTTCATACCTTATTTCTATTTCTCAAACCTAGTTTTCCAGTTTTTCTGTAATTCAGTCTGCTATGCACTAGCCTTTTAACAAGTGCATTTTCTATTTAAGTTACCCAGAGCCATTTCTGTTTTTTTTTTATTATTATTTTTTGTGACTGAGTTTGCAAGGCTGTTATTACAACCTGATTATACACTTATATAAACCTCAGTACAGTTGAGCATATAAGTTTTAAGAAATAGTCTAACTGAATGGACATGGATAATTCTCAAATCTCTCCTTATAGCCATTTTTAGATGTTTTATTAGTTTGGTTCTAAGTGAAGTTAGCTTATCTAACTGCTGTCACAGTGTTCCCTGTGTTTGTTCTGTGCCATCTGAAAGAGAATCAAGGAGTTGGTGGTATGAGGGGAGAGTGATGCTTGTTGCACATGCCTGCTCCTGGGTCGTCCCACAGCAGGTTTCTGAATCAGAATTTTTTTTTTTTTAAGTTTTTTTTTATTTATTTATTTGACAGAGAGATCACAAGCAGGCAGAGAGGCAGGCAGAGAGAGAGGAGGAAGCAGGCTCCCTGCTGAGCAGAGAGCCCGATGTGGGGCTCGATCCCAGGACTCTAAGATCATGACCTGAGCCAAAGGCAGCGGCTTAACCCACTGAGCCACCCAGGCGCCCCTGAATCAGAATTTTTAACAGGTATCCAGGCGCATGTCAGAAGTTGAGGTCCGCTGCTATATATATACACACACACACACACACACACACACACACACATACATACATATACATATAAAAATTGCTAATTTTGATTTAATAATATTTGCTAATTTTGATTTCAGAAATAACTTTATTAAATTTTCAGTACACCTATGAATAGGAACCTTTATTTTTTTTGGAAGACTGTTTTGTTTTGTTTTGTTTTCTGTTTTAAATGAAGACTGTTTTTTAATCTGCCCAGAAAATGTTTTATTTGAGTGATCCAATATACCTCAGTTGCTTTATACTGATATTTGTTAAAAAAAAAAAAAAAAAGGCAACACAAGTTCTTTAAAACCAGTTAAGTGCAAACTAGTTAAGGATTAGGAGATAGTGGGAGGGGGCTAAGAGTTGTCTGAATCACTGTCTTAATGAGTGGGTTCCTGGGCTAGGGGGTGGGGCTGACCAGCTGTTTTCCATCTTCACTGAAGCTAGCCAAAATAAATGCAAGTAGACTGTTCTTGGACTAGATGTTAGAAGCTGGAGTAAGGTAGGTGGAGGAAAGAGGAAATGGCTTACTCAAATAGCTTTAAATGTGGGAAAGAATCCTAGGACGAATACTGAGGTACCTTTCAGACTAAACAATGAGATGGCTTAAATTATCTCCTTAGTTTCCTTTAAGCCCCTGTAGCCCAGAATTCAGGATCTGAGAGGAACATCCAACTTCTTAGCAGCCAAATAAACTATATTAAGGAACACATTTACTACTAAATTGTTACCGAATTTAAAGGAAGCTGATGAATGGCTGGCAAAAGGAGGCTGTCTCATGATGTTCTGAAAGCAAAACCAGTTAAGAGGGTCAGCAGATCTCTAATTATAATGGAGCAGTTAACACCACTATAATTAAAGCTGCATCAGCATTTCCATTGCAAACTAATGTTGTTCAGGGATTGAAACTCAGCTGTAAAGATTCAGTCTTGTCTCAAAGTTGGCATATGGGGCTCAGGAACTCAGCAGGGAAGGGGCAAAGAAGGGAGATTTTTAAAAATTTATTTAGTGAAACGTCAAACACAAAATATAGCCATTAAGATCTGTTGAGGAAATAATAAATAATACATTCTCTCAAAATTAGTATGCATAGCAAACCCTGGGTGCCATTGCCATGGTGAAAAAAAGCATTTAAGTTTTACAGATTGGAAAACAAACACACAAAAAAATACTTGAACTGAAGGATGAGTTTTTAGTCCTGTAAGTCATGTCTGTTTTACAGAGAACATTTAGATGTTGCTAAAAACATATTTAGTGTTCTTAAATATTTATTTGCCCAAGAAATTTAGATGACTCCAATGAAGCTGCAAAATGTACACCAGCACAGTGGGGTTAGTTACAAAGGATGTTATATTACTTTTTCCCTCTGATTCCTTTGATAGATAACTTTAATCTAAATTCCCTCATTTCTATGAATGTTAGCACTTTTCTTTTTACACATGACTTTCTGTATGTTTCTTAATAATCAAACACTGATTTACCATGATATGTTAATTTTTATACATATTCCATTTTTGTACTTTAACAGGAGCAGTTCATAACTCATGAAGGAAAATTATAAGACATTAAGAACCTACTATGCACCAGACACATGTCTAGGAGCTTGTTTTCAACCTTATGATTCTCCTTTGAATTATTTTTATTTTTGAGTATTACATTTGTATTAAAATGTTAATTTATATTTTTATTATTTTAATTTATATTATTTTATTATTACTTTGATTTTTATTTTGCGTTGTAGGAGCTCAAAGCTCTTTGTTTTTAGAGTATCGTAACACTATCTAGGTAAGGGCCAGTTTGCTCAGTCTTGTCTGATCTATGACTTTATTATGGTCAAGGGGCACCTGGGTGGTTCAGTGGGTTAAAGCCTCTGCCTTTGGCTCAGCTCATGATCCCAGGGTCCTGGGATCGAGCCCCGTATCAGGCTCTCTGCTCAGCAAGGAACCTGCTTCCCCTCCTTCTCTCTCTGCCTGCCTCTCTGCCTACTTGTGATATCTGTCTGTCAAATAAATAAGTAAAAATCTTTATTAAAAAAAAAAAAAACACACTTTATTATGGTCAAGATTATAAAACCAAGAAAGAAAATCTCAATTGGGAAGCCATTCCAGGGATGCCTGGATGGCTCAGTTGGTTAAGCGTCTGCCTTCAGCTCAGGTCATGATCCCAGAATCCTGGGATTGAATTCCACATTGGGCTCCCAGCTTCTTCCTGTGCCTGCTGCTCCCCCTGCTTGTGCTCTCTTTCTCTGTCTCTGACAAAAAAATAAATAAAATATTAAAAAAAAAAAGAAAAGAAAAGCTATTTCAGAGAACTTTGATAGCAAGAAGAATAAATTGAATATTCATTGTATATTGACAAATATCTAGAAGGATAATCACCAAACTGATAAATGTGTTTATCAGGAGATAGTGACAGGAGATGGGTAGTTGAGAAAACTGCTTAAGGATGATAATAAAGTGACTTTAAACTTAACTGTTATATTTTGAATTTTCACGGAGAAATACATTTTTGTACTTTTGTGTTTTTAAATGAATTTAAACAATAAAAATTGAAAGAAAAACCTGTTCTAGCAAATCTGGCAATTAAAAAAAAAGTGAACAGAAGGTAGGAGTTTCAGTTGCATGCATGAGAATAATAATATCTTTTATCAGAACCTGCACTTATCGTTCAAAGACTTTTAAATATATGTTAAATCAGTATGAACATGAAAACCTCTTACAGAATAAAAACAGCCTATTGATATAGTGAAAATGTCCCACAAACTAATCCAAAAGTATCTTGTATTTTGCTTAGACCTTAACAATAAACTTCCTGCCAGGTGTGTGGTTTGTTGTAATTAAGAGAGAAAAAGTTGTGGTAGAAAATGGATTGGACACAATTTGTGGCTCTCTTCTCTTCTAATCCACCATTTCCCCTCACATATGTTCCAAACTGTGCTTGAGTCAGCTAACTTCTCAGGCAGTCATTCCATTAACAAACTCTTTGGGATGCTAACCTAAGTAGCTGCTCTCATTGCCTGTAAGCTACCAGCAGGAGGAAAGTGGCAGTTATTAAAAGTCAGCTAAGAAAAAGTAAAAAGTAGATTTCAGAGGCTATGGACATAGACAGGGGGTCTTTGAAGTAGGTCCAAGCCAGGTTGGCCTGAATTGAGCAGTTATTACTCTACAAAAGCTTTCTGAGAGAAAAGTTGCCATGCGTATTTCAGTTTAGACAGAGAAGTCAAGAATTTAGCCAATCAAGAGCAAGAATTTGAAAACCTTAAAGAAACTATCATGGAAAGAGGGGAAAAAGGAGTATGAAAACCTCAAAGTGAAACCTAATCAAGCCATACTTCTTGAAGCTCTTGACTCCTCATTCACTGATTCGGTTACCCAGGCGATGAATGTATTGAACACCTATTCCATGTCATTTTTTATGCTGGCCTGAGGATACAAAAATAAATGAGCCATGATGTGATTTTCATATTTATGATCATTTAAAATACATTTTCTCACTTTAGATCACAACTTCCTGCTGAAAGCTAGTTTGATATAGGAGTAGTCAAGGTTGAAAGTTGTTTTATGAATATTACCTTCTCCATTTAGTTCTTTACTTTTTAAATAATTCTTTTTCCTTCAGATATTGAGTTTCTAACTTCACAAAAGTCTCATGTCAGTATGTATACAACAACATGTTCTCTTAGGGCGGACTTAACCTATTAAAGGGTAAACAAAGCAATTTATAGGGGGTGAATCAATATTAAAGACAACAAAAGAAGGAGTAAAATGATATGGCATTGAATAATGTAGAAAATAAAATGGACTGGGTTTCTAGAAGTGCAGGTTAACATATACCATTTTAGCATATACATATATTCAGTTATATATGTATATTCATTTATGCCAAAAGATGCTTTCTTTATATTATTATATATGTTGCTTTTATTTTATTTCTGTTCCTAGAATGTTATTTACATCATTAGTAGATTATAGGAAGGCATGATGATTATTTTCTTTTTTTTTTTTAATATTTTATTTATTTATTCAACAGAGAGAGAGATCACAAGTAGGCAGAGAGGCAGGCAGAGAGAGAGAGAGAGGAGGGGAAGCAGGCTTCCTGCTGAGCAGAGAGCCCGATGCGGGGCTCGATCCCAGGACCCTGGGATCATGACCTGAGCCGAAGGCAGAGGCTTAACCCACTCAGCCACCCAGGCGCCCCAATTATTTTCATTTTTTAACAAATACCAAGAAGATACTGCCCATTTTTGCCTCTACATAAGGTCATGGTCTCATAATGTTTATTAGGGAAAACCCAATAATTTTTGTGAGTTTTTTTTTTTTATCACAGATAGATTTCTAAAAAGCATTTTTTTCCTGAGTATTTTTGAGCAGGGAAGAATCCTTAAAATGTCTAAAAAGACAGCCTGGTTCTTCTACATTCCCAGGGTTTTTGATTTAGCTTTGATTAAGCCAAGACATATCAAACACTGATAAAGGACCATGGAATATTTTGCAGGAGAGTAAGATGATTGACTTCTGCAGAAATATGAGTGAAATTAATATATTTCAGTGATCCTTTGGTGATAAAAAAAACTGAAAAACTGAAAAACTTAAAGTAACGATGGGGCATTTTAGATTACCAAATTGAACAGCCCAAAGTAAAGCTAGATTCAGGACCCTGCCAGGTCCATTGACTCAAACTGTCATCAGTGCATAGTAACTTGTTCTCCATATTTTGCCTTTGTTGTCTTCTATTGTGATTTTACTCTCATGTGTGGCCTCTCATCATATAAGAAAATAAGTATCCACAACTGCAGACTGATATATTTTCAATTTAACAACATCCTAAGAAGAGTTTTCTTTCCCAGTAATTTCAGCAAAATCCAGTAGACTTGATCAGTTCTAATTGGCTTTATTTGAATTACACTTAAAAATTTGAACAAATCACCATGTCCAGGAGGATGCAGTGCCTACAAATGACCAACTTAGACATAGAATGAGGTACAGGAAAAATCTGGATCATTCAAAGAAAACTAATATTTCTTCTTTTGAAAAGATGGAGTTGATGTACTTAGGAGGAATAAAAAAGTATAACTAAAAACCTTGGACATAATACGTAAAATGAACACAAGGAGAATGAAAGATGGAGAGAAGAAGGCAGACTAAGTAAGGATCTTGAGATTCCAAGGGAAGACAAAGTGGTGAGTTCCATGAGGTTTCTTCTAAACTTATGTACCTCAGATTGGATACTGTAGTGTTGGCAGCCTGGGAAAGGCAATGGGTACATACAAAAAATGTCCCAAGAAAAGGGTAATCTTTCTAGTCAAAGGATCACTAAAAGGGCAGCCTGGCAGGACAGATAACTTGGGCATAGCTGCTCTATACAAGTCAAATGAAACAGACAGAATAAGACAAAACAGCTGAGGCTCCATACCCACTCTTCCAGTAAAGGCGAAGTAGAGAGCCTGAACATACAACATATAAAGCAGTGATAATCACCACTTTTGGTGTCAAGATGTCAGTGATGACAGCATTTCGGATTAGAGTTTGAAGAAGAACTTTAGCCATGTCAAAATAACGATCTATGCAAGAAAAAAATAAATTCGACTTCATCAAAATTAAAATCTTTTGTTTTGGGAAAGACCTTGTTGAGAGGATGAAAAGATAAACTATAAACCATGTATGTGACAAAGGGCTCATAAGTAAAATACTTAAAAAACTCAACATGAATGGATAAGCCAGTTATAAAATGGGCAAAAGATATGAAGAGATACTTTACTGAAGAGAATATATAGATGGGAAATAAGCACATATTAAGATATTCAACATCACTAGTCATTAGGGAAATGCAAATGAAGGCCATGATGAGATATTGCTATACCCTTTAATAACAGGTAAAATAAACACTAGTCCTAATACCAAATGCTGGCAAGGATGCAAAGAAAGAGGATCTCTTCTACATTGTTGATGGGAATGTAAAATGGTAGAGATGATCTGGAATATAGTCTGGTAGTTTCTTAAAATCTAAACATACATTTACCATATGACCAAGAAATTGCACTCTTCTTCATTTCACCAAATAAATAAAAGCTTATCCACCTAAAGACCTATACATAATTGTTCTTAGCAGTTTTGTCTTAATAGCTCAAACCTAGAAACAAAATAATTTTCCCTCAATAGGTGAATGGCTAAACAAACTATGGTATAGCCATACTATGAAATACTACTCAACAATAAAAAAGAATGTACAATCATACATGTGACAGTCCCTTGGAGAAATCTCAATGACATTATGCTGAGTGAAAAATCCAGTCTAAATCCAGGATCTTATATGATCCTATCTAAATAGTACTCCTAAAATGATACAAGTTATAGAGATGGAAAACTGATTAGCAGTTTCTAGGGCTATGGATGGTTTGGGCAAAGGAGTGGGTATGACTGCAAAGGGGTAGCAAGATGGAGATCTATGTGGTTATGGAGTAAATAGTATTATATCTTGATTGTAGTAGCGGCTGTGCAGCCCTACAGCACTATAGCCCCACTCTACACTATGGTGGTATAGTGATAGCTGTACATGCACATTGTACCAAGGTCAAGTTCCTGTTTTGGATATTGTAATACAATTACGTAAGGTGTAACCAATGGAGGAAATGGGGCAAAAGGTACACTGGACCTCTCTGTACTATCTCTGCAACTTCCTGTAAAATATGATTATTTCAAAGTATGTAAAAACTTTAAAAAAAAACAAAAACCCTGGGAGTTTGATGAGGCTCTTTCTAGATGAAGGCGAAATAGTTGAGGAAAACAAACATGTGTCTACTACAGGAAAAAGACAAATTATTTAGTATTTGGTTTCTATCTATAATTTCAAAGGAAATGATGTAGCTTCATAAAATTAATGATTTTTAAAAAATATATAACTATATTTGTTTTCCTTGAACTACAAAGCCAAATAATCATTTAATTATGGTATTATGATTATTGCTATTAGTATTGTTATTCTAGATTATCAACTCTCCTTTATGAAGTCAAATTTGAAAGAGAGAGGAAATACTGCTTAGAAATCTCTGAATGTATTCTTCTCTTATAACTGATACCAGTTTGCTCTTTCCAATCTTCAATTTAACATGCCTGCTATTTCTGTTCTATCTTTTTCCTCCAAGTGAAGTGTGTTGGTGGCAGTCACTAAATAATCGTTTTATTTGCCTTTGTGAAGTATGTCATAAACCAATGTGTAATGTGTTTGAGAATAAATGCTATTTCTGTGCACTTAAGAGTAAGGGAAAACAAGAGGGTTACACTATTTTACCAAATGATTAGCAAATTTTGATGAATTGGAACTTTCAAGTGGAAGAGTTTTAGATCAGAATTGATAGGCTCTTGGATAAGTATGTTATACTAACTATATTCAGAAATCAATAATAAACATTAAAAATAGTATGCATTTTTATAAGTCACATTTTCATCATCTAAACATAGCTTATATGTATAATTTTCCTTGAACGAGCAGTCTTACTAAATTGGTGCTCTGATTAGTTCATAATGAAATTATTTTTAAAGTTAGCTTATAGACATTCCTAACCACCCAAGTAATTACATAATAAAAAGTAGATTTAGGAACTTAGAGAAATTACTCAAAAGGATTTGGTAAAATTTCAGATACCTTCAGAAAAATTTTACACCAATATGTTCAGTTATCACACTACTCAAGCTTGTACATATCTTTAGTTCTTATTTTATCATACGCAGATATCACTACTGAATGCCAGATTTCAGTATTGTCAGGGCTTGTGATTAAATGATGTAACATTCTCTTCCAAATGGACTGATTTTCTATTCGATAGTGGGCCTGAGAGTAAGGTACTAGAAATGGGTGTCTATTAAATTTTATTAAACTGACTATTCATAAAAGCTTATAATAACCACCTGGATCCAATAAACTGTACAGTGGGTGTTCAACCTTATTTACCACCAACTCTGTAAACAATATGTATACCTTTCACTTCAGGTTGACTAGCAGAAGTTAATATCCAAAAATCATACAACCTTAGTGTTCCAAGCCAAAGTTAACAAAAGGCACAGGAAACCAAGGAAATAATATATACTTACTTTTGGATCTTTGAAAATGAATAGCATTTTCTTGGAACCCCAGATATTTGAAAGATAAGGTCTATTTGCATTTTTCTACTGACATATATGAGGAGTTCCAGCCTTCCATAAAAGCCATCTTAATGCAATGAATGAGATGAAAGAACCCTGTTTTTAAGTTGTTCAGATATTTATATGAGGTTTACTGTACATTCCTTCAAAGTTATAAAAATCATGACTTTTATCAAAAATTAAACAGGTGTCAAGTATTTTATTTAACTCTTTCATTTAGGGAACCAATAACATGTTGCAAACTGTTAGAATGAGAATTTGATTTATATTTATTACTGCTGGATAGTGTTCACTTGCATTGTTATGAACAGAAATCACTTAAGTAT
The DNA here is from genome assembly GCF_002288905.1 of Enhydra lutris kenyoni. Classification (NCBI taxonomy): domain Eukaryota; kingdom Metazoa; phylum Chordata; class Mammalia; order Carnivora; family Mustelidae; genus Enhydra; species Enhydra lutris. Next base: position 16,803,481 of record NW_019154103.1, read on the forward strand.
TTTCAGTTTTCTGCAACTTAATTTTTATAATCTATATCAAATACAATTAAATATGAACATGTTTATGGAATCAGATAATCCCCAAGACTCCACTTTTCAATATGATCATTGCATTGAAAGGATAATCAGTAATATCTTTTGTCCTTTTCTAAGTTTGACAGTTTTTCTTGACAACCTTGTCTCTACTGCTTATATAACCACACGTAGAATTGTGTTTTCTTCTTTGGATGTGATTAATAATTATTGAACAAATAAGTGAAAGAAGTCAAAGCAACTAGATAACCCTTGTCTAAAAGCAATGAAAAATCCAAACAGAAGGTTTCTACTTTGACAATTAGAGTGTACAAATTATTTTAGTGGTCATTTATCTTAAATGTCAGATATGTAATATGTCATAATTATAGATATATATGTTAGAATAAGTGATACAAAAGTTTTCTCATTTATCAATTGTTTTATTTTCTAAAGGCTTTAACTGACAAAATCCCTTCAAGCGGGGTACCTGGGTGGCTCAATAGGTTTAGGGTCCACTTTTGGCTCAGGTCATGATCTCAGGGTCCTGGTATCCAGCCCTGCATCAAGCTTCCTGCTCGGTAGGGAGTTTGTTTCTCTCTCTACCTCTGTTCCTCCCTACCACTCTTTCTCTCTTGCTCCCAAATAAATAAAATCTTAAAAAAAATCCTTTCAAGTCCATAGTGTATATTATACTAACAATAGTACTCTTGATATCATGCATCTTTGCCCATCTTTTGCTTTCCTTTTTTCTAAGTTTCAGAGCCATTGAAGTTAAACAGTCACATCCTTTCAAACGGGAATCTTTCCTTCAAAAAACTCAGACTCTTTTACATTGCACTTCCATTTCTTAATTAGAGAAATCAAAAGAAGAGGGGGACAGGAGCAAGGGGAAAATAAGATAAAGCAAGGGAAAATGAAAGGTTATTGATTAAGGTCTAATCAGAAAGTCTCTCTGTACTTCTCTGTTTAATTCTCTTCTGGAGATAACTCATTATTTTGAATACTAAATAAATTCACAAAGTATGTTTAATTGAAGTTCTTTTATTACGCATTTAACAAAGTCACTTTTGGGTCGATTTTATGAACTGCAAATTGGCCAAGTAAGTGAACACAGACAAAACACACATTTTCCATCAAGCAGTTACTTAACAAAATGTTTAGGTGTATGTGATTCAAGTGAATGTGTTAAGGTTGGGTTTTGAAGTTGAAGTTGGAAGTTCATGCATTTGAATACTTTTTTTAATAAGCAAAGGCAATGCTTTGTGATGGGTACTTTTGATATGTATATATTATAATTTTCAGGATTTGTAGTTGCTGATTCAGAGTATTGTCTAAATTTATCTATGGTAAAGGGTAGTACTGTACTTTCAAAGATCATATTTCCCAAGGATGTGATATGATTGGACTATATTTTTTCAGAAACATATGATACATTTCCTTCTTTGAAAATGCTGCATAATGATCATTATTCCCTGAGGGTCTTATACAGTATATTGTGGAGAAGGAGATTTAAATATCAATTACTATTAATTCAGATTCATTAAATAATTAAGAGTTGTTGAATGAAAGTGATAGAATTTTTCAAAAGTAAATCATTCTTTAATGCAGGTAAATAAATTTTTGAAGAGTATATTTACATGTGGAAAATGAAAGAGAAACTTTTTTTCATGACAAAGATGTCATGTTTCTTTTATTTATAAACTGTTAGGAACAACTTTTACATTTTGATCCTCATGAGCACTTATTATTCACAATAAAACATCAAACAACCTTGTGAAGAGACAAAAGACTATAAAAGAAGTCTTTTAGACATTGATTTTTATAAAAGCATTTTTCCTGTAGAATCGATAGATGCATAAAGGAGTAAAAGACAAATGATTTTAGAGTATGAAAAGGGAGTTTATGAAGACTGTGGTCTCCAATTGCAGTATATTAGTACTCCTTTGGGCATTTTTGCAGGGATTTAGGTGTTAAATGAAATTCTTTTGAAAGTTTGAGTTAATCAGTGTTTTCTATAAATGTTATTGTCTTCTACTACTTCCTTGAATCATAACTATAACTTAGACTTTGAATTGCTAGATGTAGAAAGTTGGATTTGGGTAAAAAAATCAATCTATTTTTTATTCAGAGTTTTGAGGGCACTTGAGAAAATCACATATCTTTTAAAATATTTTTGAAATATGGATATGGTTTAAGGAATATACTAAAACTGTATTGTATTTATAATGGTTGAAATAAATTATTTGAATTACATTGCTTAAAATATTAACATAAGAATATACTACCACATATGCAAATTTTTAAATAAGAAAACAGTCTTAGTCTGTCATTTGAAAGAAAGTGTTTTGTAATATCTCTGGTGGATTTGTAATAATTTAAAGATATTTTCCTGGACCCTTGAACATTGTGGCTATTATGTAAGTGGGACGGTGGGTAGAAAGATGGGTAGATAAATAGGAAGGAAGGAAGACAGATTAAGTTTTGATTAAAGAGAATAATGATATTTATTATCTATATATTTGTTAACAAAAATGTTTAAAGAACAAAATAATTAGACTTTGTTGAATAGCAATTTTACTTACAGTATTAAAGTTGAGGGAAAGATCCATAAACCCTGAAATCTAAAAGTTGTAAGCTACATTTATACCAGTCCCCGTTCCTTTACCTGTATTCAGCTTTGTGGGGCCATATATATATATATATATTATATGTGTGTATATATACAGAATATATATATTATATGTGTGTATATATACAGAATATATATATATATATCAGAATAAGCCACTATACAAGCACTAGATTCCAGATTAAAGAGGAAACAGGTGCCATTGACCCTCCATGTGACCCTCCATCACATTTATATTTTTGATTAATTAAATTAACCTTTCCCCTAACATCTGTTTCTTCTGCAGAATTCCCCAATTTTTGATATTTCTATGTTCCTCTCAGGCAAGTCAATAGTAGTGTTAGGGTAATTAATGCTCTGATATTCTGACTCTCATTTTATCTGAGGCCAGGTCCCTTGTGTTTTATTTCTTATACTTCATAGTTCCATCTGTTTCAATTCTACATGATTCTCTACTAATCTTGTCTTGTTATGATTTTTATTGTGTGTCACCTGAAGTTTAGTAGTTTAATTCATCTCTCCATTCCAATCTCACGTCTTTAAACCTGCTAACAGATTTAGGTATGATCATGTTTTTCTTAGTCCCTAAATCGAATGGGTTATACCTGTTGTTCACAGAATAAAGTATTTTGATGCAACATTGAGAGTTCTGTGAGACCTGATCCTTTTCTGTCTTTCTAGATTTTTCTCCCATTATACCCATTTACTACAAGTCCTATTAAACAATTCAATGATCCTGAAATGGAATGTATTCCCTCTACCACAGCTTCAAAGAAAATGACCTCTTATTTTATTAGCTTCAAAACCAAGGAGTGTAGTAATTTTAGAGCTTAGGTTAATAAATAGATGCATTTTTTATACTGTTTTAGGACAAAAGATCTCTAGACATATAACACCTATTTACATTAACAACATATATTGGAAAATGAACAAAATTATATAAAGTTAGTTCTGCATGTACCTGTAGATGAATGATGAAGTACAGATGGTCCATTATCAAAATAACTGAAAACTTTGGGTTGCAGGACAAGAAAGAAGTGAACAAGTGTGTGAAAAACATGACAGGTAACTCTATGTTAGTTTTTCATATTACTTGAATTGATGCATTCCGTAACAGTTTGGATAATTTTCCTTTAAAAGTTTTAAAAAAAACCATTAGATGTAGTAATAGTCTCCATTAAATTTCACAAACTTTAAGAGATTCCACTTTATAAAAAGTGAAATATACTTAACAGATTTTTTTCATTTAATGTTCTTTGTTCAGTAAAATAGTAACTTTAAAAGTTATTTTTAATAACTTATTTTTGTTAAATATCTAAAGCCATTTATTGACATTCTTTTGATGGTGATTGAATATTTTGTCTTCAACAAGTAAAAAGAACATAAATAGCTAAGAAGATTTTAACATTATTCAAAACACAACAGGAGAAAAAAATGAAGTGTCAAAAAAAGGGCTGAATAGGAAAGATATATCAATGAGAGAAAATATTTTTAGTCTTTTTAGAATATTGTACAATGGAAACTAAATGAAAGATTTGGAAAAAAATGACAGCATTCTTTTCATAAAATGTTGAAAACTAGAAAAGAAAATGAAAGAAGGGAAAAATAACCGTCTTAATCTTTTTTCTGTCTTCCACTGCCATGAAATGCGAAAATCACAATCAAGGATTTTAAGTCATGGGAAGAAATAAAATAAACATGTTTTTAAACATCAAAATATTTATTTTACATATTTTAATGAAGGAACCACTATTGTATGGTTTATATTGGACATAGAAACTTAGAGTTTTAAAAATTATGATACTTTTCACCATTTGCACCATTAGCTTTGGGCCTAAGTTTTTATTTTTAAACCTTGAGTATAAGTTGGATGTGGGCCTTAAAATACATTAAATTTGAAATTTATGCTACTAGGCTAAGTATAACATAAAATGATTCAAAATGACTCAAGACAAAAATAAACTTTATCTGAAAGTCATATTTCTTTGTTGAAGTAGATAAATATAATGATATATTAATGAATATGAAAACAATTGAGACATTTCAAATTTACATAAGGAAGCATATCAGTTGGAAATTAAAATAAATGTTGAAAACAATATATTCACTATTTCATTCACTTAAATTCTTTTCAAGATCAGTATGTGGCAGGCACTGTTAAGCACTGCGAATACCACCTCCCATACACATGTATATTCACACATATCCATGTTACATATTTTCATATGCATACACAGAAGTACACCTATACAAGTAAACACACATTTCATCTTTGCCCTCTTAGAGTAACATATATATGCAGACATGTTGGTATACACACATATGCACAAGTATATTGACACAGATTCACACACATTTAGTACATATGCATCTGCCTGCACACAGATACTTAAGCGTACCAAAATACTCTCATCTATACAAACATACATACATGCACTCACAAAACCACAATTTGGATTAAGTACTATAATGGAGTAGACACAGACTGAACTCTGTATTCTATAAGCAGAGTTCATAATATAGATTAGTATTATCTACATGCTTTAATAAATACTAGCAGATTAAAAAACTGCAGAAGTATATAGTTTTTTTTCTTTTGATTTCATGACACAAAAATGTCAAATTTGTCATATTTATGTAACCTATGTTGGTCAAATAGAGTTGAATATTTGTAAAAGAAATAAAGAATTTTCATAGACTTATTTTTAAAAAATGTTTAAAAGTACATTACATTACATTTTTTAACTTAAAAAAACTCTGTACTGATTTTTTCTTTGATCAATGTCCCAGGGTTAAATGCCATTTCAATATCGAGGACAAAATAGATCTAACGAAAAGAAGAGTAAACAGTCTTGCCCACAGATAACTTCATTATGATAATAAGCTTCATTATGGTAGTAAAAGTATTTGCAGTATTAGATTAAATTATTCAACTTTAACCAGTTGTTTCACAGGCTTCCATGACAAAGTACCACAAATTTCAGGTCTTGAACAACAATTTATTGTCTTATAATTCTGGAAGCTAGAAGTCTGAGAGCAAGGTATGAAAATTAGCAAGGGCTAATTTTCTCAGAGGCTTTTGTCTTTGGCCCTCTCCATTCTGGTTGGCTCTTCTTGTTGTCTTCCTGTGGTCTACTCACTGTGTGAATCTGTGTCCTAATCTCCTATTTTTATAAGAACAATCATACTGGATTATGGCCTACCTTAATAATTTCATTTTAGTGTAATTACCTCTTAAAAAACTATCTGCAAATGTAATAACATTCTGAAGTACTGGGGGTTAGGACTTCAACATAAGCATTTTGAGGGGAAACAATTCAGCTCATAACACACTGGGTTTCAAAATATACGAACACTGTACATAGCTCTAACTTCAGTTAGTTAAATTAAAAAAGCCTTGTAAGTTATAACAGAATTATTCAAATTTTTCATTTTTTGAGTTTGTTTTAGAGTTCTACATAATTGAGTCAATGTAAAATATGTGCAATTAATTTATATTAAGCATCTTGAAAATGAAGATGCAACTTATTTTGTATTCAACAAGTTCTTTTGACCCACATCGGATGTTGTTTTATTAACTAAAGTCTATAGCAATGTCAGGAATCTTTTTCCCTAGGTTTTCTTCTAATTGTTTTATGGTATCCTTTTACATTAAATCTGTATTCCATTTTGAGTTGATTTTTATATATACAAAGAGGTAGGAATCCAGTTTCATTCTTCTGCATGTAGAAATCCAGTTTTACAAATAACATTTATTGAAGAGACAATCCTTTTCTCATTGTGTGCCTCTTGCTCTTGACCACTTTGTCAAAGAACTATTGACCACAAATGCATAGATTTATTTTGGGGCTGTCTCTTCCATTCCATTCCATTGAACTGTGTGTCTGTTTTTATGCCAGAACCATACTGTTCTGATTACTTTAGCTTTATGATATATTGAAATCAGAAAGTCTGACATATCTAACTTTGCTTTTCTTGCACAAGATTACATGAGTTTTGGAATTATTTGGTGTTCAACACAATTTTAGAATTTTTTTCTATTTCTGTGAGAAATTCCATTGGAATTTTGATAGATTCCACTGAATCTGTAGATTATTTTGGACAGTGTGGATGGACATTTTTAGCAACATCAATTTTTCTGATGAATGAACATGGAATATCTTTCCATCTGTGTCTTTGATTTCTTTTAAAAATGTTTTATAACTTTCAATGTGTCAATTTTTTATCACCTTGATTAATTTATTGCCAAGTATTTTTGATACTATTGTAAATGACATTATTTTCTTATTTTTTTCTGATAATTTGTTAATATTGTACAGAAATTTTTTCTTCTATTTTTCTATTGTGATTTTGTATCCTGCAACTATTGAATTTATTTCTCAGTTCTGTCAGTTTTTTGGTGAAGTATTGAGGGTTTTCTCTATATAAGATAATGTCTACAGACATTTTTACTTCTTCATTTCTGATTTGGATGCCTTTCATTTCTTTTACTTGATTAATTGCTCTAACTAGGACTTCAATTACTGTGTCGAGTAACAGGTAGTAAGACTAGGCATCCTTGTCTTGTTTCCAATCTTAGAGGAAACATAGCAGATTTTCACCATTGAGTATGATGTTAAGGATGGGCTTGTCATATACAGCTTTTATTATGTTGAGATATATTTCTTCTATACCTAATTTGTTGAGGGTTTTAATCATTAAAGGGTGCTAAATTTTGTCAAGTGCTTATTCTTCACTCATTAAAAGAATGCTGATTTTTGGGGTGCCTGGGTGGCTCAGTGGGTTAAAGCCTCTGCCTTCAACTCAGGTCATGATCCCAGGGTGCTGGGATCGAGCCCCGCATTGGGCTCTCTGGGCAGCGGGGAGCCTGCTTCCCCTTCTCTCTCTCTCTGCCTGCCTCTCTGCCTGCTTGTGATTTCTGTCTGTCAAATAAATAAATAAAATCTTTAAAAAAAAAAAAAAGAATGCTGATTTTTATGCTTCATTTTGTTCATATGGTTAAACATATTTGCAGATATTTAATCATCAATGTATCCCAATATGAAATCCTACTTGATCATGGTCTCTGATCCTTTTAATGTGCTGTTGAATTTGGTTTACTAATGTTTTATTGAGAATATTTGCACCTATGTTCAGCAAAAATATTTGCTTGTAATTTTATTTTCATGTAGTGTCCTTGTCTGGCTTTGTTATTGGTAATTTGAGCCTTATTAAAATGAGTTTGGATGTGTTCCCTCTTTGTCAATTTTTTGGGAGAAGAGTTTAAGAAGGATTGGTACTAATTCTCTTTAAATGTTCCATAGACTTCACCAGTGAAGCCATCTGGTCTTGGATTTTGTTTTTTGGGACATTTTTGATTACTGATTCAATCTCCTTACTAGTGATGGTCTGTCTGAATTTTCTATTTCTTCATAATTCAGTCTTAGTAAGTTGCATGTTTCCAGGAATTTATCCATTTCTTTTGGGTTTATCCAATTTGTTGGTGTCTAATTGTTCATAGCAGTTCCTTAAAATCTCTTGTATTATTGTAGTATCAGTTGAAACTTTCATTTCTGATTTTATTTGAGGTTTCTTTTTTTTTTTTTTTTTTTTAAGGAACTGCTTAACTGCTTAGAGTTTTTTCTTTCTTTTTTTTTCTCCAAGTTTTTATTTAAATTTCAGTTAACATACAGTGTAATACTAGTTTCAGGTATAGAATTTAGTGATTCATCACTTACATACAACATCCCCTGCTCATCACAAGGGCCCTTCTTATCACAAGGGCCCTTCTTAATCCCCATCACCTCTTTAACCCATCCCCCCACTGGCTCATCCTTTCACTTCTCTCACCTCTAGTAACCAGCAGTTTGTTTTCTCTAGTTAAGAGTCTTGAGAACTCTCTTTTTTCTTAGGTACTCTAGCTAAAGTTATGTCAATATTGTGTATGTTTTCAAAAACAAATAAGCAAAACCCAAACCTCAGAAAACAAAAGAGCAAAACAAACAAACAAACCCTCTTAGTTTTGTGGAACTTTTCTGTTATCTTTATAGTGTCTATTGCATTTGTATCAGCATTGACTTTATTTTCTTCCTTCTACTAACTTTGGGCTTAGTTTGTTTTTCTTTTTCTATTCCCTTGAGGTATAAAGTTAGGTTGTTTGAGATATTCTTATTTCTTAAACTAAGTATTCATTACTATGAATTTTTTTCTTAAAACTGCTATTGCTACATCCTGTATGTTTTGGTATGTTGTATATGTTGTATTTCCATTTTCATTTGTCTCAAGATATATTTTGTTTTCTCTTGATTTTTTTTGTTTGAACCATTACGTGTCAAGAGTATGTTCTTTAATTTCCCCATATTTATAAAGTTTGCAGCTATCCTCTTGTTAGTGAATTATAGTTTCATACTGTTATAGTTGGAAAAGATGCTTGATATAATTTCAGTCATCTTAAATTTATTAAGCTTTGCTTGGTTGCCTAACATATAATCTCTTTTGTGTGAACTTGAGAAGGATATGAATTGTGCTGCTATTGGGTGAAATGTTCTGTATATGCCTGTTAGGTCTACTTGGTCTAACAAATAATTCAGATCCTTTGTTTTCTTGGTTGTTTGATTGGATGATCTATTCATTGTTGAAAGTGGAATTTTGAAGTCCCCTACTATTACTCTATCAGTGTCTATTTCTCCCTTCCAATCTGTTGGTATTTGCTTTATACTTCAGATGCTCTGATGTTGGGTGCATAAATGTTTATAATTGCTATATCTTATTGATGAATTAACTCCTTTATCATTATATAATGGTCTTCTTTTGTTCTTACAGGTTTTGACATAAAATCTATTTTGTCTGATCTAACTATAAATACCCCTTTACTCCTTTGGTTTGCATTTGTATGGAATATTTTCCATCTCTTCACCTTCAACCCATATCCTTTTTAAATATTTTATTTATTTATTTGACAGAGAGTGATCACAAGTAGGCAGAGAGGCAGGCAGAGAGAGAGGGGGAAGCAGGCTCCCTGCTGAGCAGAGAGTCCCATGCGGGGCTTGATCTCAGGAGCCTGAGATCATGACCTGAGTGGAAGGCAGAGTCTTTAACCCAGTGAGCCACCCAGGTGCCCCTAGCTCATATCCTTTTTAAAGCTGAATTGAGTATCTTGTACACAGCCTATAGTTGGGGTCTTTTTTTTTTTTTAAATCCCTTCATCCACTCTTTGTCTTCTGACTGGAGAATTTAATCCATTTAAATGTAAAGTGATGAATGAAAAGTAAGTGCTTGCTATTGCCATTTCTTTAATTTTTTTCTAGGTGTTTCATAGATCCTTTGTTCATTTCCATCTTCCTTTTTGTTTGTTTATTTATTCTTTTGATTTGATGACTTATTGCTTTGAATCCTTTATCTTTTGTGTATCTATTACAGGTTTTTGCTTGTAGTTACCATGAAGCTTACAAAGAACATCTCATAGTTAAAACAGTCTATTTAAGCTGATAACAACTTACCTTTGATTGCCTATAAAAAACGTATGTTTTAATTTGGTATAATTCTTGCAACTCATTCATTCATTCATTATTTATATGTTGAGATATTCAGACTTAGTAGTAGTAGATATCTAGAAGAACATTTCCCTGATAACTATTTTTACCCACCTTCCTGTTTCATTTATTTTCCTTTTTAAAATTTTTTCCTATAATTTCTTTCTAAAGATTGTTTCTGATAAACATAATTCACCTTTTCCCCCTTATTTTATATCTTCCTACAGAAGATAACTGATCCCCAGATTTGTTGTGTATACACCCTCACACACATTAAATACCATCTTCAAGTATGTGAGGCGCATTATACTAAAGATGTTAACTTCACGGTAGGTTGAAGTAAATACTCTTTGATTAATGAAATTCATCTGTCTAGCGGATGACGTATAAAGTTCTTTTTCTTTTCCTTTTTTTTTTTTTTAAAGATTTTATTTATTTATTTGTCAGAGAGAGAGAGAGAGAGAGAGAGCGCACAAGCAGGCAGAGTGACAGGGGGTCTGCTGAAGAAGGAGCCTGATGTGGAACTTGATCCCAGGACCCTGGGATCCTGACCTGAGCTGAAGGGAGTGGCCTAACCGACTGAGCCACACAGGTGTCCTGACATATAAAGTTATTTTTAAAAGGTTTTCCTTGTCATATATAATTAAATGTAATCAGAATTTCTAAAGTATAGTCAAAGTAGCAATCTTTATTCAAATTCAACTTCATTGATGAAGAAAATGAGGCTCCAGTCTACAAAATTTTACTAACAGAAGTAATTATTATGTGCACTGTTCTTAACAAGCACCATTATCTTAATATTATCCCCATTTTAGAGATGTGAAAAGTGAAGCACACTGACTTATTTAGAGTCATATGACTGGCCAGTGATAAATCAGAGAACTGAATCCATGAAATCTGTCTCTCAATTTTATGCTATAAATGCTGTGTACTATTGCATATCATTAAAGTTTTATTCAAATGTTCTTTCTCTTATACCCAACTGTATCTTATATCTCACCTACTCAGGAAAATAGAAAAATAAGACTAAAACAACTTCTTAAATGAGATGCTGTTTACATTTCTCCCCCTACTACCTGGGAAACATAATCATTAATAAAATTCAGGTGAGGTGTAACTAGCCCAGGAACACATAAATGACAAGTTCGGAAAGGGATCTTTAACTAAGGTGTTTATGTAGCTGATGATACAAGAGAAGAAAAGACCCTACTTTCTAGAAAGAAAGTAATATGTTTTACTACTTATCTTAAATATACACAAAGGAATTAAAAGAATTAGACTTTAAAGCTAAATATGAGTGTAGTTTCTCCTTTTCAAAGAAATAATGGGACCAATTACTCTTCCAAGTATTATGGCTCTTAAAAATGTTACTGTACTATATGTCTTTATTTTGCTGTGTAGCCTTATCTCTGATTCCCATTAAATATTTTAAAACTCTAGATAGAAACTTGGCAAGATGAGTTACTAGTTTTACCATTTAAAGAATTCTGAAATCCCAAATTGGGGCCACTTTTATAAAGGGAGTTTTACTCCTTTTTCTGTTATCATGATACCCTCCCTTGAAAAATATAAACTATTTCCATTTTTTTTAAGCCAAAGAAGTTTAAGTACTTATTTTCAGTTAACATGAAATATCTAATTTTTTAAATCCTTTCCTTTGGTGTTTTTAATGTCTCTGAAATTAAATGAACAAGACTTAACTACATGGCTCTAAATAGATAACAAAGCATATGAGCAAAATGAAAGTGTGAGAGATTTTACATCCTTAGGCCAGTGGCTTATCTTATTGGAGCATGTTGGGTCCCTGGTGTGGCACAAAAAACACTTGATTTCACTCTTGCTTCAGAGAAATACCTCTGTATAAATGGTCCATGTAGCAGTTTGATCATTTACAGTTGTAGGGCCACTTTAAACCAGAGTAATACACCCAAGAGAGTCATGGTTTACACACACACACACACACACACACACACACACACACAATCACAATAGGCTTATACAGTAGTTTCAGGCACCAGAGGGAAAAACTTCTTTACAGACTAAAGTCTTAAAACGAAGTAGTGTGTTCCACAAAGAACAAAATGTCTTCTTAGAATGAACAAGTAAGTTGGTTTCACTAAAACTACAGTTTCCTCCAAAAATGTTGTGGTTAACTGACTTATTTCCACTTCTGTTTGTCCTAAATTTCTTTAGCTTGACATGCAGTGACATTATTTGAAGTGTTTCAGTAATATTAAAAATAAAAAATATTTATCGGGCCGAGTTACATTCTTTTTAAAAAGAAAAGATGGTTCTACTCTAAAGGATATTATATGCTGGGCCTGGAACACAGGAACATTTCCATCTCCTTGAGTGTTTTATGCATGTGTGTGTGTGATAGAGAGGGGGAGGGAGATTTGAGTCAGACCAAAGGAGGTAGTGGAGGAACTTGAGAAACTTCAGCCCCAGCATTTTGAAATGAGTCATTAGCCACAGAAGTCTACAGCCAAAGGTGAAGAATGGGAATGAGTGGGCCATTCCTGTCAGGTTGAGTGTGATGAAGTGTCAGTAGCAAGTTTTTCTGTGTTGAAGTGGTCAAAAAGAAGACAATCAGAATACATTACAAAAAATTCAATATAAATCTAATATCTCAACATGTCAGGATATTCCAGTTCTGTTTGTATACAGTTATGCCTCCATTTGCTGACTAATTTGTGGAGTCACAATGCCTGAAAATTTCAGAGTGGTGGTCTGAGGTAGCAGAAAAAAGATTTGATATCAGATTTGGATTTTGATCTCATTAATTATACTCCTGATTGCTTGTTGAATTTGGGTAAGTTATTCACTAACCTAAGCCACAGGTTCCTTACCTGTGAAAGTGGTTAGGTTAAAAACTTTGCAGGGTCCTGAGAGTATCAAATAAAAAATACACATAAAATTCATATATATGGGCCCTAACAAATGGGAATGGGGTTAATGCTGTTTTTCTTTCTCCCTCTATTTTTTTCATCCTTTCTTCCATATAAATTTAGGTTTTTACCACTAGCCAAATAAAATTAGATGTGTTTATGAATATTCCTTCTGTAGATTAGCTTTTCAAAAGACAGGGTCAGGGGCGCCTGGGTGGCTCAGTGGGTTAAGCCGCTGCCTTCTGCTCAGGTCATGATCTCAGGGTCCTGGGATCGAGTCCCGCATCGGGATCTCTGCTCAGCAGGGAGCCTGCTTCCCTCTCTCTCTCTCTCTCTCTCTCTGCCTGCCTCTCCATCTACTTGTAATCTCTCTGTGTCAAAAAAAAAAAAAAAAAAAAAAAAGACAGGGTCAGAGTGGCACAAAACATTCTAGGTTTATCATATAGCAAGACTCAGCTCTGTACTGACTAGACGATTTCAAATTTCCCTTTTCCATCACAGTGAATTATTAATATCCAATCATTCCCATCTAAAAATTATCCTTTTTCTTTCGTATGTCTGTGAAGAATGTTGCACTACCAAATAATCTCAGGTTATATTCAGATTTAGTAGAAAAGAGTACCCTGATTGGCTATAATGCTTTATATATGTTAAGGATGATACTTTTCCTTTTCTGAACTTGAGGTGTGTTTAATAGTCAGTGACATGTCATAGTCTACTTGGTAGTGTTTTTTGTTTTTTAAATCAAACACAAACTAATGATGTGTCTAATGATTGACGGTATTTTAGAGTCAGTGAAACACGGGACAGCTGCTATAGGCACAGAAGAGACAGTGTAGACAAGCCATCTGTTTTGATACAATATTTGAAAGAAACCTTCCTCAGGTGCTTTTTAAAAAAATATATATTTAGTTATTTTAGAGAGAGAGTGGTGGGGGGCAGGGACAGAGAGAGTCTTAAGCAGAATCTGTGCTGAGCATGGAACTGGACACAGGGCTCAATTACAGAACCCTGAGATCATGACCTGAGATGAAACCAAGAGTTGGACACTTAAATGACTGCACCACCCAGGTGCCCCAAAACCTTACCCATGTTTTTAAAATACTTGCAAAAGTCATTGGTTTACTGTAGAAAAGTGTTTTTGTTTTTGTTTTTTTTCCTTACCTGTGGACACTTTGTTCATTGTATATTATTTTATAACTTAAAATGACTTAAACATATATTCCAGAAAAAAGCAACAGTGTGAAGTGTAATCCTGTTAAAATAAATTAAAGTAAATAATTTATTTTAAAGTATCATTAAAATCATGGCCAGGGTCCTGTGGTCTATATCTCTATATATTTATTGGTATATATTATTACAAATACACATAGTTGACCCTTGAACAACATGGGAGATTAAGTTAAAGCTAAATCATTCAGTTAAAACTACACATGTAACTTTTGACTACCCAAAACTTAACTACAAGTAACCCATTGTTGATTAGAAGCTTTACTGATAATATAAACTGTTGATTAATAAATATTTTGTGTGTTATATGTATTATTTACTGTATTCTTATAAGCTAGAGAAAAGAAAATCATAAGGAAGACAAGGTGCATTTACAGGACTGTGCTGTAAAAAATACACATGTAAATGGGCCCAAGCAGTTCAAATTCATGTTATTCAAGGGTCAATGATATAACTATTTACATTTCTCTATATACTATATAACTCTTGACTATATACACATTAATTTTAAGTCATTAATTTAAATTTTATGTTCTTTGAAAAAAGTTGTCTTATAATCAAAGACATTTGGCAGAGATTTTTCTTTCTCAGTGGTACCAAAAATAATTATATATTCTACAGTGAATAGAACCTTAGTTTTAATTCAATGGGTAGAAAGGTGGGTTTAAAGGTAGATAAAATATAGATAGATTGATTTTGTATACATAGATGCCTGTTATCCTACTCTTGTTTTTCTTTTCTTCATCAGATAAACTACCCTTCTGGAAAACATTTTGTAGGAAAATATATTACCAACCAATAATTAACTTTAAGAACAGCTAAATTATGCTCAGTTTCTATCTAACTGTACAAAGAGCTCAGTTAGTATTTTGAAGGCATCCTTTTCATTCTGAAAGTATTACAGGGATCTTGATATTATTTAGTGAGTGAAAGTATCAAGTAAAAGAATGTAAATGATGGTGATAGTTTCAATTTTATTGATCATTAATATTATTTTCTTTGCACAGAGCCTGTTTGAACTTAGAGATTAATTTTTCTAGTAATATGAAACATTTTTGAGAAAAGTATTGTTATATTTTTAGAAGTATTTATAAATTTCAAATTTTATTTAATTGAAAATGAATTATGAAATGTATTTACATTTTAATTAAAATATACATTTAAAAATAAAAGTAAAAACACATTGGTCTAAAAAATGGCATTTATCTAATTTACTAATTTGGGAATACATTGTATTGTGAAATAATTAAGCATGTATATAATTATATAACTATGTGAACATTCTCTTTTCTTCATACTAAGAAAGAAAGATATTTGAATGTCTTCAGCTGTGGTGCTTTCAGAACATACTTTATAGTTCATTCATATAATGGAGAGTAGAGAGCATGCTGATGTTAAATATGAGGTTATTAGAAAACAAACCTTATACGTGAAATAGAAATCATTCATTCTAGCTTAAATGGTATTAAACTGCTAGAGAGTTACCCATATTTTGGGAAATACAAATGTTTTTATATTTCTAACATTTAAAAAAATTAGTACACTTCTGATTTTTCTCTCAGGTAGTGAATAACATACTTGGTTTTGTTTAAAGAAAAGAATGAAAATAAAAAAGACACCAGTCAGCAAAACTTAACAAGAGCAACAATAAGAACAAAAATATAAAGACAAAAAATTTAATTCTGTCATGTGTATTCTTCCCTAGCCTGTATGAAGGAGGTTTCTAAGTGCATCATTTGGCTGATGATTAATTGAGTGCTTAACTTTAGGCAGGCAAAGGGATGTTGGAACCAGCGTATGTACAAAAATAGCTCTCTCTACGTGGAGACATTCCTTGCACAATCTGCTGAATTTATATGATCAGCATCTCCCTTTCTCCCCCCACCCCCAACCTTCTCCCTAAATAATGACTTGATTGAACTTTGAAGCCTTCTTTTGCTCATATTGAAAGTCATCCCCAAAAGAAGTTGGTTCAGATTGTATCGTTAGTATTTGAACTGACAGCAGTGACCTGATCTGAGCACGGGGCCTTCGTCCCGACCTTTGATGTGCTGTCAGAAGATAAGTTAAATCCCAGGCTTCTTGGCATCAGGTTTTAATTTGATACTGTGGAAATGAATTGCATACTCACTACTAGGACAGAGAGTGTTTATTACTGATCTTGTGAAGTGGTTGGAAGCATTGCTTAAGTTGAACAATCAGGGAAAAGATTATAATTTGTCAGCTTCATTACATGTCTGGTACTTTACCTCCCTCATGATAAGTGCTCAGGACATTTTTGATTGGATGTCAAGCATTTATTGTCTCTGACACCAGACTCTATTGACTGTGTCCTCTGGGAAAGCACTTGGTAACAGCATATGGGAACTGTTTCTCCTTCTTGAAGAAACTTTTAGCAATACTACACTTTTAGAAACTATGAGAAATCAAAGTGCTGAGATCAAAACAAAGAGGATGTAAACTTCTTAACAATACTCAATTCTTAAATGTCTTCCACTCTGTGACAACACACACACACACATAAATATACACACACACATACATGTATGTGCAGATATAAGTGTGTGGGCATATAATTTTAAAAGAATGTCATAATATTTTAGAAGTGATAAGAAACCTTGGAAAATGAAATTCTAAGTGGGTTTATCCTGAACAACAGTGCAAAGTGCTGTTTTTAGGAAGAATTAAGAGCATATGTTCCAGAATTCAACTCTAATTTGCAATGAATTGCTTCAGTAAAACCATTTATATCACTATTGTTAATCTTAATGATTACAAGCGATCCACATTTTAATAATCTAGACCATCAGTTGAGTACAGATCTTTTTTTTTTTTAATTGAGAATGTTTGACCACAAGAGGGAGTTCCTTGCCAACTGTTTGTTTATCCTCTGTAGATATTACAGGCCTGTATTTACAAAGAAAAATACCTTAAAATATGTTTAGTCTCTTCAGTGCTTTTAGGCTAAGAAAATAATGACAATCTACGTAGACTTAGGCATTCATGAATTTCAGAATGAAATATAATTTGTGCAGTGAAATTCTCAGGCTAATACACTAAACATTTTTTAGGAATGAAATAATGTGCCATGTTTTTGAAAGTGTTTCCAAATTTGCACCTGCAAAATTACAGTGCACCAGTTCGTGAACAAAATCCACATTGACACACACAGGTGCCTTTGAGGGCAGAGATTATGGTACTGTACACCAATTTACTGAATTTGTGTGAGTAAAGATAGCTTTGTCAACATAAATTTATGCATGCATTTTTGCTGAATTTTGTGGCATCAATGAATAGAGTATAGGATGTGGCATGTGACTTTCAAAATATAAAATTAAATTAACCTCTTTAAAGAGAAAGAAATGTTTTAACTACTGAAGTCCTTAGACTATAAATAAAGGCTATTTTCTTCATGATTAGGTGCATAATACACACAGTAACTCAACCATATGTTAGAGAATTAAAAATATTCCCTACATCATAACAATATGGCTTAAAATTACATGTGATTCAGGGCATCCCAGTAAAATATGCACTGATACAACTTTGAAAAAATATCAGCATTATTAGAAAATGCTGTTATTCAGTACTGTTTCATGCTTCCTTTCACGTGGAGTGAAACAGTAAGATTGTTTTAAAACTCGTAAATGATTCCACCAGCAATGTGACTTCTATTTTGATGATTCCCAAAGTATTACACTACAGAATCCAGAAGTTATGTTGTTCAACAGTGTCCTTCCTCATCTTATGATTAAAGCAAGAATTGCCTTTGGGTCAGAACACATGGACATTTAGAGATAGACATTCCAGCAATACGTATCGAGATGATTAATAAGTGTATCAGTAGTAAATGCAGTAATTTTGGCAAAACTTATTTGGAGAAAATGACTGCGTCTCACATGTCTTCCTGGTGTGCTTTTATGGCACTAGCTATAAATATGGGATATGAGGAAAGAAAATACCAGTAATTCTTTTTGCTGTGCCCTCCCACCCCCTATGGTTCTTGCAATTGTATTATTTTAAACCATTTTTGACACATTTGGCCACATGAAGTCATGCATTTTTAAGAGCTGTTCTTTTTACAGTAACTTGAACTGACAAGTCAGGAAAGCAGACTTCTTTGGTGACCCAAGTAGTCATGCAGCTCACTGAATGAGTTTTCCCCACCTGTTTCCAACACAAACACAGTGAGGAATGAAAGGATGGCACAAGTTTACATGTATTCAGGAATAAGAATTCAAGTAGCATAAAATACCCAATAAGTTCACAAGACACTGTGAAGACACATACATACAAATTATAGACAGAAATATGTTTGAAATGGATATTCTTTGTTAGCGTAGAGATGAAGTCATAATAATTGCTTCCTTTCGATCAGAGATCAAAGTCAAGATGACATTAAGCTGGAGAAATGAAAATATCTTGCTTATTTTTTTAGCAAGTGCTTAGAAGACATATTATGTTACACCCTGGAGTAGGAAGTAGGAATTTTTCCTCTCCCTTCCCTCTGCCTCTCTCATACATACACCCAGCCTATACCCTTCTTTGGGGTTAGTAATACTGAGATCCTCAAGGGACGTATTGACAATATGCCTAGCACTAAAACTCAGTGAAAACATCTGGGTGTTTTGGTCTCCATAATGTAAAAGATCCAGATGTTTGAAAATATGCTCACTGAATGATGTGTATTTGTGTATGTGCATGTGTGAGAGTGTGTGTGTGTGTGTGTGTGTGTGTGTAATCTTTTGTGTCACTACTTGGTATCATGAAGATAAAGCCTCTGTCTTCACATATTGTCATTATAAAGCATAATGATATCCTAAATTCACCTCATAATGATACAACACATTTACTTTTTGAGCATTTTATTTTTTGGTAGGTCTCTCACACTATCAATCTATGCATTTCTGAAGGTGAATTTGGAATCACATCAATCATCTGAAAGAAAGCTTAAAGATCAATAAGCCCAACTCTTAAATTTAACAGTTGTCAGCATCCAGCTCTTTCAAAGTTAGGTCTAAGTCACAAATTCTTAACTTAACATCTTTACCTGGTAGGATGGCATCCCGACAGAAAAGGAAAAGGATTTCAGCCTAAAGAAGTCCACTAGGAATTTCATGTGTATATCAACTTCTAAGAAGGGGTCACATGTTATTCTTTTGAATAATGTCTTGGTTTGACTTTACTGATAAGTGTTAAATATTACCAGTGCTTTTGATTCCTGTGTTATCTTGATTACGACGTCAGTAAATTTTGATTTCACAATGAAATTTACATACAAACACAATAAAGAAATTTCCTCAATCAAGATGAATCCCCAAATAAGAACAGCTTCCTAGCTCTGAGTTCCAAGTCAGATAAGGTGAATAAGTTTTTTAGATCCAAATATCTTAGATAAACAATAAGCTGTTCAAAAAAGCATGGTTTAAAATATGCCAAAATATCCACATGCTTTCACTGGACTGAGGGCTTCAGTTAATACTGCAAAAAGCTATCTTTAATAGCTATTGGATGCTCAGCAGGATGAGAAAGGCTGGGATTAGAGATAATGATACTTGTTGGAACGGCAGGGAGGCAGAGGAGAAAGTGATCGGCCTCCCTTGGCTTTGAAAAAGCGTATTGGGAAGAAACTTACATTCAGGAGGACATGATTCTAGACAGTGATACACTTAATATAAATATTTCCTTTTTTTAAGTTGATCTGAGATAGTTATTTCAAATTTAAATATAGTATTAAAGGACATTGTTAAGTCCCTTCGTATGAGTGCCTTCTTTTTTCCTAATTTCTCGTCTTCATTCTCTTTCAATTCTTGTCTTCTTAGTAAATATTAGTATACTGATAATGCTTCCTAAGTGATTGTCTAACACTCATGGCCTCTCCAAAATAGTCCAAATTGGGGAAGTCAGACTGATCTTTCTAATGGGCTGCTATGGCTGTGTTACTTTCTTATTATGAAACTTAGAGACTTTCCTTTCACGATAAACAAAAAATAGATTTTATATACTTGCAGTTAGTTTCCCCTCCTAGAAGACAGCAGTCTTTCCCTCCCTCCCACTCTCCCTCCCTTCCCATTCCTCCTTCATCCCTCCCTCTTTCTTTCTTTCTTTCTTTCTTTCTTTCTTTCTTTCTTTCTTTCTTTCTCTCTCTCTCTCTCTCTCTCTCTTTCTTTCTTTCTTTCTTTCTTTCTTTCTTTCTCTATTTCTTTCTCTCTTTCTCTTTCTTTCTCTCTTTCTTTTCTTCACTCTTCCCCCATAAAACATTCCTTAAACTGTTGTGTCCTTTCGGACTCCTGTGTCACAGACAGAATTTTACCAGGAGAAGAAAATCCACACACCTTGCCTAAGGAAATATACCCACCATTTAAGGCTTAAATCAATTAGCCTATGTTCTAAAAGTTTTTCTCTACATCTGTTATGAATGGGTCCTTTAATGTTTATCTCCTCACAGCACTTTGTACCATTTATACAAGAATTATCAATATTTGTATACAAATATATTGATATTTGAATATATATTACATTCTCCTCCCTCCTATAGCACAAATCATGTCATATCCAACTTTACCTTACAAAACTACCTATTTGATAGTCAAGATATGCCACAAAATTTCTTTTGAATTGATGAGATGAATTAGTGTTTGAATCAATATTAATTGCTTAGCTGTTTCTTTTGGCCAGAGGTCGTCTCTCATCAGGAGGGCCTCTCCCAAGCCCTCTCTCCAGGTTCCCAAAACTGTCCCTTCCTCTTGCCCTTCAGTCTTAGGTGTGACACTAAATCTTCTCTGTTACTCATACTAAGAGGCCACAGTGTATCTTGCGGCCTCTTCCCAGCCCACTCATGCCATAGATAGTCCTTAAGTAAACTATCTTCAAATTTTCCTATTAAATGGTGTGATCTGTTTCTTGAAATGATTCTGACTGATAGGTCTACAAATGTGCATGTATTTTGGGGACATACACATTGTGTATCTACAAAATGATAATTCTCAACAGACATGGGGACTGACAAATGACTGTCTTTTGCCAACAGTATCATAGAAACAATCTGAATTAATTCAGTCACCAATAAATCCATTATATGGGTAAGCATTAGTTTATTTTGGATTTTAGCCATTATGATACAACAAAGAAAACAGGTGCATACAAATATTTGTCCTTTTCAGAATATAGAGTTACTAGAAATATTCATAACCTATGTACAGCCAACATCTATCTCCAGTCAATGCCTATATAAAGTCAAGACACTAGTTATGCAAGTTCATACTTGTGAGTCATACTTGTGTCTTTGATTAAAAAATAAATATAAGACAGGGACACCTGCGTGGCTCCATCGGTTAAGCCTCTGCCTTCAGCTTAGGTTATGATCTCAGTGTCCTGGGGTTGAGCACCTCATTGGGCTCTCTGCTCAGCAGGGAGACTGCTTCTACCCCTACCTGCCTCTCTGCCTACTTGTGATCTCTCTCTCTGTGTCAAATAAATAAATAAAATCTTAAAAAAAACAACAACAAAGCTTTCATATCATTTAAACTGCTTGCTAATTTGAAGTATGTTAATCATCCATAAGGAAGCAACATTGATTGTAAAAATTGTTCTCTAATACGTATAAATGTATACATATGATGTCTAATGTCTTGTTAGAGGATAAAGAGACCTAATATTAATAAGCAGTATGTAGTTGTAGCTGGTATGGTAAAATAATAAAACATGTATGTGCAGTAAATATTTTTGGAAGTTTGTCAAGAATTGAAATGAACAAATTAGATGCATAGTATTGGTCTTCTTGTTGGTGACCACACAGAATCAGCAAACACAAAATGCTATGATAAACCAGTTCTCTCTCTTAAGCTGAAAACAACAGCATCAACACATTCTTGCAAATTCAATTCAAAAGTCATGTATTTTAAAAAGAAACATAATTTTTTGTTAGTATGTTTAAATATCTTTCTCCAACTAAAATATGGCTGAACCAATTTGAATCCAATTTTGTAATTAAAAATTGCTCTCCCTCTGTGAACTTGAGGTAATGTTTCATCCAAAAGCAGATTATTATAACCAAATTATGAACTCCTAAAAAGAAGGGGGGCATTATAAATGGAAACACCCACACAACCTTAAGTACAATATAGCAATGCAAACAGCATTGCTCTAATGACAGTAATCCTGCTTGCCTTAGCCGTATTCATGCAAATGACAATTTAGTACAGATGTGGTACACATTTGCATGGTTAATGGCATCATTTTTTTTCTCCTTTTGTACTCCTCTATAGTATGATCAGCTGTTATGCTTAACATTACAAATTCTATGTGCTGTTCTTAACATTAGTGGAAACATAAGGCTGGTAGTTTCCCTGTCAGTGATTTAACTAAAACATGAATATGCACAAAAAAAAACATGAGATGTAGGAAGAGGGATGAAGGTGGAAAGAGGTAGTTAGTGCCTGGCTAACACTTTCTGCTTATAAGAGATTTCCTTTCCTGGATAACTCTGGAATTCAGATAGTAATACCTGAGAAACCTTCATAGTTTCCCTCTGTTTGAACTACAAATCCAGAATATTCCACATGTAAACTGAACTCATATGATCATTTCCTAACCAGATTTATCTATGCATCTCTCCCATCCCATTTGTAAATATACATTTCAATTCATGGAAAAACATTTTACTTTATGTAAGATTGGTGAAAATAAATATGAAAATATTGGCAGCTCAGTCTAAGACGGTAATTAGTGAACACATAAATTATTTTTCTTGTTATTGAACATTTCCTAATCCCACAATTGCAGTATGAAACAGAGAGCATGATATTAAGAAGTAGACACATGTCTGGCTAAGAGAAGTAGTTGAAATCTTGTTTCCTGATGTTTCACTCAGGGCCTGTGAATGCATACATATATGCAGAGGAATAGAGCAGAGAGGCAGAAGAGAAAAAGCTAAATGTTATTTTATGGTGGACAAAATCAGTTAGCTTTGGTTAATGTGATATTGTAATAAATATTTTTAATTATTTGATTTTGAGAAATTGTAGGGAATTTCTTCATGTCCATTTTAAAATATGAATTTATTATTTCACATGTTACATTTTTCTCATCACTTTACTGATTTTCAGATTTGTATTAGTTATTAAACCTAACAACAAAAAGGAGCCTTAATTCTCAGTTAAATATTTTCTTATTTTCACCATTCTTAGTTTCTTATTTGCTTTACTTTTTCTGGAATTCCTACCTCAACATAAATGCCATCATTTACGACTAACCAAAGACACTCTTTGCAAATTTTTAAAATTTTAATTCTAGTATGGTTGACCTACAGTGCAGTGTTATATTAGTTTCAGGTGTACAATATAGCAATTCAGCAATTCTACACATTGCTCAGTGCTCATTATGATGTGTGTTCTAAATCACCTTCACTTATTTCACACAACCCCACCCACCCATCATCAGCAAGTAACCATCAGTTTGTTCTCTATAGTTAAAAGTCTGTTTCTTACTATGTGACTTATTTTCTTTTGTTCATTTGTGTATTTTCCTAAATTCCACATATGAGTAAAATCATATGATACTTGTCTTTTCTCTGACATTTCATTTAACATGGTATTTTTTTAAAAGATTTTATTTCTTTATTTGACAGACAGAGATCACAAGTAGGCAGAGAGGCAGGCAGAGAGAGGAGGAAGCAGAAGCAGGCTCCCCGCTGAGCAGAGAGCCCTATGGAGGGCTCGATCCCAGGACCCTAGGATCATGACCTGAGCTGAAGGTAGAGGCTTTAACACACTGAGCCTCCCAGGTGTCCCTAACACTGTATTTTCTAATTCATCCATGTTGTTGCACATGGCAGGAATTCATTCCTTTTTGTGGCTGTAATATTCCATAGAGTGTGTTTGTGTGTGTGTGTGTGTGTGTGTGTGTGTGTGTGTGTGTATACATACATACATACATACATACACACACACATATATATGGTTTCAGGTCTCATATTTACAACCTTAATGCATTTTTAGTTTAGTTTATATACGGCATAAGAGAGTCACTTGGTTTCATTCTTTTGTATGTAGCTATCCGGTTTTCTCAGCACCATTTGATGAAGCAACTCTATTTTTTCCAAAGTGTATTCTTTCCTCCTTTTCAGAAGATTAATTAATTGTATAATTATAGGTTTATTTCTGGGTTCTTTATTCCATTCCCTTGATCTATGTTCTCTATTTGTGCCAGTATCATACTGTTTTCATTACTCTAAATTGGGAGTGTATCTAATAGGATTGTGATATCTCCAGATTTGTTCTTGTTTTTCAAGGTTACTTTGACTATTCAGGATCTTTCATGGTTCCTTACAAATTTTGGATTATTTGTCCTAGTTCTGTGAAAAATGCTGTTGGCATTTTGATAGGGATTGCGTTAAATCTGCAGATTATTTTGGGTAGCATAGACGTTCTAATTATATTTATTCTTCCAACTCATGAAATTGGATTTTTTTTTTTAATTTATTTGACAGATAGATGACGAGTAGGCAGAGAGGCAGGCAGAGAGAGAGGAGGAGGCAGGCTCCCTGCTGAGCAGAGAGCCCGATGCGGGACTCGATCCCAGGACCCTGAGATCATGACCTGAGCTGAAGGCAGAGGCTTTAACCACTGAGCCACCCAGGCGCCCCTGAAATTGGAATTTTTTAAAGATGCTATTTATTTGAGATGGAGAGAGCAAGCCCACGTGAAAGAGCATGAGTGGGGTGTGGTGGCAGAGGAAGAGGGAGAAGCAGACTCCTCACTGAGAAGGGAGCCTGACACAGAGTTCAGTCCCAGAGCACTGGGATCATGACTGAGCCCCCCAGGTGCCCCAAGCTTGGAATATCTTTCCATTTGATTGTTTCATCTTCAGTTTCTTTCATCAGTGTTCTGTAGTTTTCAGGGTGCAAGTATTACACCTTCTTGGTCAGGTTTATTCCTAGGCATTTTATTCTTTTTGATGCACTTGTAAAGGGGATTGTTTTCTTAATTTCTCTTTTTGCTGCTTTATTACTAGTGTATAGAAATGCAGCATATTTTTTGCGTAATAATACAACAGATTTCTATACATTGATTTTGTATCTTGTGAATTTACTGAATTTGTTTATAAATTCTAGTAGTTTTTTGGTAGACTCTTTAGGGTTTTATATGGAGTATCATATCATCTGTAAATATTAAAAGTTTGACTTCTTTATTGATTTGGGTATCTTTTATTTCTTTTCGTTGTCTGATTGCTATGATTAGTATTTCCAGCACTGTGTTGAATAAAGGTGATGAGAGTGGATATCCTTGCCTTATTCCTGAACTTAGGGGAAAAGCTCAGTCTTCCCCTCATTGGGCATGATGTTTGCTGCAGGTTTTTCATGTATGGACTTATAATGATATTGAAGTAAATTCCCTCCAAATCCACTTTGTTGAGGTTTTTATTTTTTTGTTTGTTTTTAATCATAAATGGAAGTTGTATTTTATTGGTTTTTCTGCATGTATTAAAACGATTGTGTGATTTTTATCCTCTTATGGATGTGATGTGTCATGTTAATTAATTTGTGAATACTGAACCACCTTTGCATCCCAGGAATAAGTCCCACTTGATCATGGTGAGTGATTTTTTTTTTTTAATGTATTGCTGAATTGAGTTTGCTGATATTTTGTTGTTTTGTATTTATGTTCACTAGAGATAGTGGCCTACACTCTCTTTTGGGGTGTCTTTGGTTTTGGTAACAGGGTAATAAGACCTCATACTATGAACTTGGAAGTTTTCTTTCCTTTTCTAATTTTTTTTTTTTTTTAGAATAGTTTGAGAATAGGCATTAACTATTCTTTAATATTTGATAAAATTCACCTATTAGGGACGCCTGGGTGGCTCAGTTGGTTAAGTGGCTGCCTTTGGCTCAGGTCATGATCCCAGCGTCCTGGAATTGAGTCCCACATCGGGCTCCTTGCTTGGCAGGGAACCTGTTTCTCCCTCTGCTTCTGCCTGCCTCTTGGCCTACTTGTGATCTCTCTCTCTCTCTTTCTCTCTCTCTCTGACAAATAAATAAAATCTTAAAAAAAAAAAATTCACCTATTAAACCATCTGGTCCCGGATTTTTTTTTGTTGGGAATTCATTACTGATTCAATTTCATCACTGTAATCAGTCTATTCAAATATTCTGTTCATTCCTGAATCAGTCTGGGGAGATTATATATTTCAAGGTATTTATACATTTCATCTAGATTCTCCAATTTGTTAACATATAATTTTTCATAATATTCTCTTATGTTTTGCATTTCTGTGGTGTTGGTTTTATTTCTCCTCTCATTTGTGATTTTGAGTTTTTTTGCTTTGTTTTCCTTTTTTTTTTTTTATGATTCTGGCTAAAGATTTGTCAATTTTGTCGGTCTTTTCAGAGAAACCAGCTCCTGGTTTCATTGATCTATTCTATTGCTTTTTTAGTTTTAATTTCATTTATTTCTGCCATAACATATATTATTTCCTTCTACTGGTTTGAGGTTTGGTTTGATCTTTTTTTTTTTAATCTCCTTTAGGTATAAGATTAGGTTGTTGGTTTTTTTGTTTTGTTTTGTTTTGTTTTGTATTGTTTTTTGAGACTTTCCTTGCCTATATTGTTACAAACTTCCCTCTAGAACAGCTTTTGCTGCATTCCAAAGATTTTCAACAATTGTGTTTCCATTTTCATTTGTTTCCATGTATTTTTTGGCTTCCTTTCTGCTTTTTTGGTTGACCTGGTCATTATTGAGATGCTTGTTGTTTAACCTCCATGTATTTGTGGTCTTTCTAGATTTTTTCTTGTGGTTAATTTCTAGTTTCGTAGTATTGTGGTCAGAAAATATTCATGGTATCACTTTTATCTCTTTGAATTTATTGAGACTTGTTTTGTGCCCTAATATGTGACCTAATATGTTCCATGTACACTTGAAAAAAATGTGTATTCTGGTCTTTTAGAATGGAATGTTGTAAATATAATTATTAGATACATCTGGTCCAATGTGGGCTTCAAAGTCACTATTTCCTGGCTGATTGTCTGTTTGAATAATTTATCCATTGATGTGAGTGGGATGTTGAGGTTTTACTAATATTGTATCACTATTGATTACTTTCTTTATGTTTGTTATCAGCCATTTTATGTATTTGGGTGTCCCCATATTGGTTGAGTAAATCTTTATAGTTGTTACATCTTGTTAAATTCTTCTCTTTATGATATATAGTGTTCTTCTTTGTCTCTTGTTATACTCTTTGTTTTAAAGTCTATTTTTTTCTGATATCTGTATTGTTATCTAGCTTTTTTTATGACCATTTGCATAATAAATACCTTTCTATCCCTTCACTTCCAATCTGCATGTGTATTTAGGCCTGAATTATTTAGTTTGTAGGGAACATATATACGGGTTTTGCTTTTTTAGCTACTGTCATTCTGTGTCTTTTTGATTGGAACGTTTAGTCAATTCACATTGAAAGTATTCATAGGTATGTATTTATTGGCATTTTGTTACTTGTTTTATAGTTTTTCTCTCTTTTTTTTAATCCTGTCTCTTTTCTTATGCATTGTTGATTTCTTTAGTGATATATTTGGATTCCATGCTCTCTTTTTTTTTGCATATCTATCAGCAGTTTTTGATTTGTGGTTACCATAAGGTTTGTATTTAACATCTTAGCATATTTCAGCCTATATTAAGTTGATAATCACTTAAGTTTGAACCTATTCTTTACTCTTCCCTCTACCACAGTTTAGGTATATGTTGTCATACTTTATATCCTTTCAATTTGTGAATACCTAGACTGATTTTTTTACAGATAAACTATTTTTGCTGCTTTTGTGTTTCTTACTTTTTTTTTTTTTTTAAACTCCTACTTATGGTCTTTGCTTTCCATTCTGAGTCCCCTTTAACATTTGTTATGAGGCTGGTTTAATGGTAGTGAATTCCTTTAACTTTTGTTGTCTGGAAAACTCTTAACCTTCCTTCTATTTTGAAAGATAGCCTGCTGGAGAGAATATTCTTGGAACCAGGTTTATTATTTATTTATTTATTTTTGTTGTTGTTTTTGTTGTTTTTTCTTTCAGCAGTTTGAATACATCATACTACTCCCTTCTGGCCTAGAAGTTTCTGCTGAAAACTCAGCTGATAGCTTTGTGGGTTTTCCCTTGTATGTAACTTTTTATTTTCTTTCGCTGCTTTTTAAAATTCTCTCTTTATCACTACTCTTTGCCATTTTAATTACTATGTGTCTTGGTGTAGACATCCTTGGGTTGATTTTGTTGGAGGCTATCTGTGCCTCCTGGCTCTGGAGTTCTGTCTGCTCTTAAAAATTTGTAAAATTTTCAGCTATTACTTCTTCAAATAAGTTTTCTGCCACCCCCTTCTCTCTCTTTTCCTTTTGGGATACATATACTGTGAATTACACAGAATTACACTATGGTGTCAATGAGTTCACTAAGTTTATTTTCATTTATTATTACTATTTTTCTCTCTTTTCCAGCTTGATACCTTCCTATTATTCTGTTCTTCAGGTCACTGATCCATTCTTACACTTTCTCTAGTGCATTATTTAGTCTGTCTTGTGTATTTTTATTTTCATTTCGAGTTTCTTGTTGGGTTTGTGTTTCTTGAGTTTCTGATTGGTTCTTTTTCATGTTTTTTATCTCTCCATTAAGGTCTCATTCTTGTCTTCCATTCTTTTCTCAAGTCCAGTGAGTATCTCCAGGACCATTATTTTAAACTCTCTACCAGGCCCATTACTTATCCATTTTGTTTATGTATCTGGCTATGAGTTTGTACTATTCTTTCATTTGGGACATATTTCTCTGTCTCCTCATATTGCCTTAACTCTCTGTGTCTGTTTCTATGTGTTAGAAAATGAAACTGCTCTTAAAAGCAGTGGCTTCTTGTAGAAGAGGTCTGTAGTGCCCTGAAGTGCAGTTTTCTTTGTTCACCAGATTCTTGCACTGCAGGGTTGTCTCCTATATGTGTTGTGTATGCCCTCCTGTGAGTAAGCTTCTTTTGTTTTTATCCCATCATCTGCAATGGCTCTCTTTGCCTGTTGTGAACATTGTTTGGTCCCTGTGTTGTTAGTTTGCCACTCAGGTACCTCCTTGGGCTTAAGTTGAGTCAGACCAGGCATTTGCTAGAGATGCAGTAGCACCGATTACAGGAGAATGTGGAGGTGTGGCATATGATGCCAGCAAGGTTCCTGCTTGACTAAGGGGACCTGCAGCTGCTGGACTGAGGCAGGCCAGGATGGAGGGGTTGGGTTTGCAGAAGCAGGTGGAGACAGGATATTAGCTGTTAGCAAGGTTTAGGCAGGTCTTATTTGGGAGTACACTGGAGCTGAGGCCTAGCTAGATGAGACATTACAAAGGAGAACCTGTGGCTAGGGTATCCTGTTAGCAAGGTAGACAACCAAAGAAGGGCATTTTGTAAGCATAGAAGGGACAATCCAACAAGAAGATAGAACAATTGTAAATATTTATGCACCCAACATGGGAGCACCTAATTATATAAAACAATCAATAGCAAACATAAAAGAACTGATTGATAACACAATAATAGTAGGAGACTTTAACACCCCACTTTCATCATTAGACAGATCATCTAAACAGAAAATAAACAAGGAAACAATGGCTTTGAGTGACACACTAGACCAGATGGATTTAACAGATATATTCAGAACATTCCATCCTAACACAGCAGAATACACATTCTTTTCAAATGCACATGGAACATTCTCCAGAATAGATCACATAATGGGTCACAAAGCAGGCCTCAAAAAATACCAAAAGATTGAAATCATACTGTGCCTCTCTTCTGACCAGTGCTATGAAACTAGAAGTCAGCCACAAGAAAAAAAAAAAAAAACTGGAAAGACCACTAATACATGAAGATTAAACAGCATGCTGATAAACAATGAATGGGCCAATCAGGAAATCAATAAGAAATTTAAAAGTATATGGAAACAAATGAAAATGAACACAACGTTCCAAAACCTTTGAGAAGCAACAAAACCTGTCCTAAGAGGGATATCTATAACAATACAGGCCTCAGGCCTACCTCAACAATCAGGAAAATCCCAAAGAAACAACCTAATTATATATGAGAGGTATGAAAAGAACAAAACAAAACCGAAAGCCAGCAGGAGAAGGGGAATAATAAAGATTAGAGAATAAATAAATGATAAACTTAAAAAAAAAAGGACAGATCACAGATCAATGAAATCAGGAGTTGGTTTCTTGAAAAAAATTAATAAAATTGATACTTATCAAAAAGAAAAAAGATTCAATGAAATAACAAATGAGAGAGGAGAAATAACAACCCCACAGAAATATAAACAAGTATAAGAGAATATTATGAAAAATTATTTCTACTGCCAACAAATTGGACAGCCTGAAAGAAATGGCTAAATTCCTAGAAACATACAAACTACAAAAACTGAAACAGGAAAAAATAGAAAATTTGAACAGACCCATAATCAGCATGGAAATTAAATCAGTAACCAAAGTAATCAAACGAAAGTCCAGGGCAAGATGGCTTCACAGGTGAATTCTATAAAACACAGTTAATACCGGGGCACCTGGGTGGCTCAGTGGGTTAAGGCCTCTGCCTAGAGTCCTGGGATCGAGCCCTGCATTGGGCTCTCTGCTCAGTGGGGAGCCTGCATCCTCCTCTCTCTCTCTGCCTGCCTCTCTGCCTACTTGTGATCTGTCAAATAAATAAATAAAAAATAAAATAAAATAAAATAAAAACACAATACCTATTCTTCTCAAAGTAGTCAAAAAAAAAAAATAGAAAAGGAAAAAAAAATACTTCCAAATTCATTCTATAAGGCCAGCATTACCTTAACACAAAAACCAGAGAGACACATTCACAACAATCAAGTGGAATTTATTCCTGGTTGCAAGTGTGGTTCAATACTCCCAACTGAACAACATGATACACCGCATAAATAAAAGAAAGAATAGAAACTATATGGTCATGTCAACAGATATAGAAAAAATATTTGATTCACTCATAATAAAAACCCTCAACAAAGAAAGTTTAGAGTGAATATACCTCAACATGATAAAATCTGTATGTGAAAAACCCATAGCAGAGATACTCAATGGGGAAAAACAGAGCCTTTCCTCTATGGTCAGGAACAAGACAGGGATGTTCACTCTCATCACCATTATTTAACATAGTACTTAAAGTCTCAGGCATAGCAATCAGACAGCAAAAAGAAATAAAAGGCATCTAAATCAACAAGGAAGAAGTTACACTTTCACTATTCGTAGATAGTCTATGTAGAAAATCTAAAAGTCTCCACCAAAAAACTGCTAGAACTGATAAACAAATTCAGTAAAGTCACAGGATACAAAATCCAGGTATACAAATCCATTACATATCTATACACTAAAAACAAAGCTGCAGAAAGATAAATTAAGGAATCAGCTCTATTTATAATTGTACCAAAAAGCACAAGATACCTAGGAATAAACCTAAGCAGAGACCTTACTCTGAAAACTAGAAAACACTAATGAAAGAAATTGAAGAGCACAAGGAAGTGGAGAGACATTTCATGCTCAAGAATTGGAAGAACAAATATTCTTAAAATATTTCTACTACCCAAAGAAATCTACACATTTAATGTAATTCCTATAAAAATACCAATATTTTTCACAGAACTAGAACAAAAAATTCTAAAAAAAAAAAAAAATGTATGGAACCACAAAAGAACCTAAACAGCGAAAGCAATCTTGCGGGGGGTGGGTAGGGAAAGGCTGGAGACATCACAATTCCAGACTTCAAGTTATATTACAAAGCTGTAGTGATCAAAATAGTATGATACTGTCAGAAAATGGACACAAAGATCAATAGAACAGAATGAAAAACCCAAAAAGGACCCCAAAAGTATATGGCCAACTAATCTCCAGCAAAGCAGGACAGAATATCCAATGGGAAAAGTGTCTTCAAGAAATGGTGTTGGGAAAACTGGACAGCAACTTTCAAGAGTGAAACTGGACCACTTTATTACACTATATACAAAAATAAATTCAAAATGGAAGAAAGTCCTAAAACTGAGACTAGAAACCTTAAAAATTCTAGAGGAGAACACAGGCAGTAACCTCTCTGACATCAGCCATAGAAAGTTCTTTCTAAATATGTCTCCTGAGGCAAGAGAAACAAAAAGCAAAAATAAACTATTGGGACCGCATCAAGATAAAAACTGCTGTATGGCAAAGGAAACAATCAACAAAACTAAAAGGCCTGATATATATCATAGAATATTATTCAGTCATAAAAAAATAAAATCTTGCCATTTGCAACAATGTGGATAGAGTTAGTGACTATTATGTGAAGCAAATAAATCAGTCAGAAAAAGACAAATATCATACAATTTCACTCATGTGGCATTTAAAAAACAAAGGAGCAATAGGAGAAAAAAGGCAAACCAAGAAACAGACTTTTTTATTATTATGTTCAGTTAGGCAGCATATAGTACTTTAGTTTTTCATGCAGTGTTCAAAACCACAAAAGAACACACTCTCTTTTTTTTTTTAAGAACATACTCTTAACTATGTAGAATAAACTGATGGTTACCAGAGGGGAAGTGGCTGGGATATGAGTTAAATAGGTGATGGGTACTAAGGAATGCACCTGTTGTGATGAGTACAGTGTGATATATGGAAGTGCTAAATTACTATTATCATATACCTGAAACTAATAGAACACTATGTTAACTAACTGGATTTAAAATAAAAATTAAAAAAAAAAAAACCACGAAAGACCAAAAAAAAAAAAAAAATGACAAAAGTGGGAACAAAGAACAAAGGAAGAAAGAGGAAAAGTAACAATTATAGTAGATAAAAATTCAAACTTTTCAGCAGTCACTTTGAATGTCAAATAATCTAAACATCAACTCAAGTCAGATTTTCACAGAATCAAAAACAGGACCTGAATATATGTTGTTTACAAGAAGCCCACTTTAAATATAATGCTGTATATAGAACAAATGCAAATGACCATGTTAAAATTAAACAAATAACCATGTTAAAATTAATGACAAGAAAGCAGGATTAGCTTTATTAATTTCAGACAGAACAGATTTCAAAACAAGGGAAATGATCATGAATAAATTAGGTCAGTACAAAATGATAAGAAGACATAACAAATTTTAATATGTATGTGCCTAACAATAGAGTGTCAAGATATTGAGGCAAAAACTAATGCAACTGAAAAGAGAAACAGATGAATCTATTCTCATAGTTGGAGAATTGAGACCCCACTATCAAAAAATAACAGGTTCAGCAGGAAGAAAATTAGTAAGGACATAGCTGATGTCAACAACATCATCAATCATCCAGATATAATTGTCTTCTGACTATTTCATCCAACACGCGCAGAATAAACAACTTTCTTAGACACATATGTAACATTCACTAAGATAAACCATATTCTGGATCATAAAACTCACTTTAAGAAATTTAAAGACTTAAAGAAATTATACAATGGTGCTCTCAGACAATAATACAATTAATCTATATAAAAATAACAAAGATAACTGAAATATGCTGAAATGCACACTTGTAAATAATACATAGGGCAAAGAAAATCTGAAGAGAAATTTTAAAATACTTTGAACTAAGTAAAAATGAAAACACAGCTTACCAAAGTTTGTGGGATGTTGTGAAAACAATGTTTAGAAAGAAATTTATACTATTGATACATGTATTAGAAAAGAAGGATTAGAAATCAAGAATCCAGGTCTTCACCTAAGAAAACTATAGAAAGAACAAATTAAATCTACACTAAGAAGAACAAAAGAAATAATACAAATTAGAGAAGAACACAATAAAATTAAAAATAAGTAATCAATAAAGAAAATCAGTGAAACCAAAAGCTAGTTCTTAAAAAAGATTAATACAATAAATAAGCCAGTAGCCAGGTTAACTAAGAAGAAAAGAGAGCAGACACAAAATGCAAGAGGAGGCATCACTAAAGATTTTGTGGACACTGAAAGAATATAAAAGAATACCCAGAACAACTCTGTACTCACAAATTTGATAACTTATATGAAATGGACCAATTTCTTGACAGATACAAAGTCACACAAGAAGAAATAAACCACCAGAAAGGATGAGTACCTATCATTTACGTCAATGTGGATGGAACTGGAGCGTACTATGCAAAGTGAAATGAATCAGTTAGCGAAAGACAATTATCATATGGTTTTACTCATGTGGAATATAAGAAATAGCACAGAGGATCATAGAGGAAGGGAGGAAAAACTGAATGGGAAGAAAGCAGAGAGGGAGACAAATCATGAGAGACTCTGGGAAACAAACTGAGGATTGCGAAAAGGGAGGTGAGTTGGGGGATGGGGTAACTGGATGATGGGCACTAAGGAGGGCATATGAATAGATGAACACTGGTGCTATATGGAACTGATGAATCATTGGACACTATATCAAAAACTAATGATGTACCATATTTTGGCTATTGAATTTAAATAAAAAAAAGAAGAAACAGACCACCTGAATAGGATATCTGTTGAAAGATTGAATCAGTGACTAATATCTTTCTAAAGCAAAAAACACCAGGGCCAAATGGGTTCATTGGTGAATTATACCAAATTTTACCATTTAATAAAGAAATTATATGAATTTTCCACAATCTCTTCTGGAGGGTAGAAGCAGTGGGAATACTCCTTATCTCATTCTATAAGGCCAGCATTACCCTAATACAAAAACCTGGCAAAGAAATAACAAGAAAAGAAAACTACACCAATATTGCTAATGAATGTAGATGCAGATATTCTCAACAAAATATTAGCAACTTGAATCCAATAGTATATAAAAAGAACTATATCTTACAACTAAGTGGGGTTATCTCAGGTATCAAAAACTGAACATTGAAAAATCAATTGATGTATTCACCTTATCATTAGGCAAAAATAAAAACAAGCCCCATGCTAATATTGATAGATGCAGAAAAAGCAACTGATGATATCCAACACCCATTCTTAGTAAAAACTGTTTGGAAACTAGGAATAGAGGGGAACTTCTTCAAATGGATAAAAAACATGAACAAAAAACCTACAGCTAATATCAAACTTAATGATGAAAACATGGCATCTTTCTGCTTAGAGGAGCGACAAGGACATCTGTCTCACCACTCTAACTGAACATCGTACTATAAGATGGAGCTAATTCAGTAAGAAATCAGAGGAAATAAAAAGTACATGGATTGGTAAGAAAAAATAAACTCTTTGTTCACAGATGATATGATCATCTATATAGAAAATCCAAGAGTTGATAAGAAAATCTTCATAAGGGGCACCTGGATGGCTCAGACAATTAAGTGGCTGGTTTCCACTCAGGTCATGATCCTCGGGTCTTGGAATCGAGGCCAGCATCGGGTTCCCTGCTTGGTGGGGAGCCTGCTTCCACTCCCTTTGCCTCTTCCCGTCTTGTGCTCTCTCTCTCTCAAATAAATAAAATCTTAAAAAAAAAAATGAAAGAAAAGAAAATCTTCATAGTACTAATAAGCAATTACAAGAAGGTTGCAAGATAAAGATTGATATACAGAAGTTGATTTCTTTCTCATATACTGGGAGTCAAGAGATGGAATTTAAAATTAATTTATATTAACACCCCCCAAATTGAAAGAGCTATAAATCTAACAAAACAGGTATAAGATTTGTGTGAGGAATACTACAAAACTCTGATGAACAAAGTCAAAGAGCTAAATAATGGAGAAATATTCCAGGTTCATGGATAGAAAGACTCACTGTTGTCACAACATCTCAAATTGATCTACAGAGTCAATGCAATCCCAGTCAAAATCACAGCAACCTATTCTGTGGTTATCACAACTGATTCTAGAATTTATATGAAAACACAAAAGACCTAGAATAGCCAACACAGAATTGAAAGAGAACAAAGTTTGAAGACTGTTACTATCTGACTTCAAGATTTACTATAAAACCACAGTAATCAAAAGAATGAGGCATTAGTGAAAGAATAAGTAAAACAAAAAATGGAACAGATTAGAAAGCTCAGAAGTAGAAATACAGCTTTTGTAAGAAAGTAGCAAAGGCAATACAATGGAGCCAAGGTAGTCTTTTCAGAAAATGATGCCAAGAATAACTAGACATCTACATGCAAAAATAAATAAATGTAGACACAAACCTTACAGACACTACAAAAATTAACTCAAATAGATCACAGACTTAAGACACAAAAATGTCCAAAGAATAAGAAAACAAGTCACAGATATTTGCAAAATATTTGCAGAAGAAATATTTTTTCCTTTCTGATCAAAGACTGTTACTAAATATTTACAAAGAACACTTAAAATTCAACAATAAGAAAACAAACAGCTCAATGAAAAAATTGGCCAAAGACCTTAAAAAAATCATCTCCACAAAGAAGAGATACAGATGGCAAATAAGCATGTGAGGAGATGCTCCATATCATGTGTCATCAGGTACTGCAAATTAAAACAAGATACCCACTACACACCTATTAAGATGATCAAAATCTCAAACACTAAAAACACCAAATGCTGGTGAGCATGTGGAGCAACAGTACTCCCAGTCATGGCTGTTAAGAATGAAAAATGGCACACCCACTTTGGAAGACAGTTTGTCAGTTTCTTGAAAAACTGAACATACTCTTACCATATGATCCTACCATTCCACTTTCTGCTGTTTACTCAAAGGAGTTGAAAACTTATGTCCAATCAGAAACCTGCATATGGATGTTTACAGCAGTTTTATTCATAATTGTCACACTTGGAAGCACCCAAGATGTCCTTCAGTGGTTAAATGGATAGATAACTGTGGTACATCCAGACATTGGAATACTATTTAGAGCTAAAAAGAAATGAGCTATCAAGCCATGAAAAGACATGGAAGAAACTTAGTGCATATTACTAAATGAAAGAAGCCAATATGAAAAGGCTATATATGGTATAATTCCAATTACATGACTTTCTTGAAAAGCTAGAACTGTGGAGACAGCAAAAAGATCACTGGTTGACATGGTGGAGGGAGCAGGTGGGAATGAGTAGGTAGAGCAAAGGATTTTCAGGACAGTGAAAATACCATATTTGGTATTATAATGATGAATATATTTGTCCAAACTCATAAAATGTACACCAACATAACTTACAGACATTATACAACTATGATGTGTCAGTGTGTGTCCCTTAGTTGTAACAAATGCAAATGTACTTCTCTAGTAGAAGATGTTGATGATAAAGGAGGCTCTTGTGCATGTATGAGCAGGAGGTTTATGTGGGAGATCTCTGTACCTTCTTCTTAATTTTGCTGTGAACCCAAAACTGCTCTAAAAAATTAAATGTTTAAGAAAAAAAATGAGCAACAGATTCAATAGGTGATAAGTTTCTAGCTTAAGTGTGTGCACTGATATGTACTCAGTAACTGAAACAATGGAATGTGGTGAAGGTAAACAGAAAGGCCAGAGAGAAGCTAGGAATGCAAGTCTAGAACCAGGACTATGATTAGGCAATATGGATTTTGAGTCAAAGTTTCAACATGAAGACTGTATCAAAGTGAATGACCAAGATATTCTAGGGAAAAAGTGTAGTATTATTTAAAAAGTGGGTTTAAGAACATAACATATGATCAAGTGTACAGAATGGAATGGAAAGAAAGAAGAGCTGGTGAAAGAAACTAAAAATATAGTAACAAAAATAAGAGAACTAGAAGAAATCTAGCAGTATCATGGAGAAAGATAACGCGGTAGATATCTGTTTTTGTCAGCAGCCTCTAGTAACGTCATATGAATTTCTTTAAGACAACCCTTATCTATACATGATCACATGACCTAAACTTGACCAACTTGGTTAAGAGTGACTGGTAAAAAGAGGCCCTAGACTTTGTCAGTCTTGTAAAAGAAGAACACTTTTTCTGTCACACTGGTAACATTTTACCTGACAGTTTCAGGAGCCAACTTTTCATCACTGGGGATATCCTGGTTAAGAATAAGCCATATCAAAAATATGATAACTGAGTTTGTAAGATACTGATTCCTGAGGTCATTGTTTAAAAAAGTAACTGAAGGTTGATTAAACCCACGTTTTTCAATTTTTTTTCCTTTTGCTAATTTGAGTTGGTTTCTTATACTTTTACAAAGGAAAGTTGTCTCGTGAGCTCAATGAGACATGAATGGGATAAAGAAATGTTTGATTATCGTTTTGTTTTGTTTTTCCTTTTTTTCTCTACTGGTATCTGGCTGTATATGGATGGTGTGTGTTTTTCATGACCTTATGGGGGTTGAAGGAAATAGTATTTTTGATGCCCTCTTGTATCCTTTGGGTCATCACATTTCTCACGTAGAATAATTGCTCAGGGTTTCTCTTTAGACTGGTAAGATCTGAGATCTAAATATACCCCTGAATAGGGATGCCTGTGTAGCTCAGATGGTTAAGCTACTGCCTTCGGCTCAGATCATCATCTCCAGGTCCTGGGATTGAAAACCACATTAGGCTCCCAGCAAACTCTTCTCCCTCTCCCTCTGCCTCTCCCCCTGCTTGTGCTCCCTCTCAAATGAATAAACAAAATTTAAAAATAATAAATTTATCTCTGGTTATCAATAGATACTTCTGGTATCTGATGCTAATGTGATTGTGCTCCCAGCTTAACCTTATCTGCTGTTTATTAGTTTGGCTAGGACACTATTGTGCTGCAGGCTGACTCATTTCAGTTAGAATCTCACTGGATATGATAATTCCTTTGAACATTTGCCATGTTCCTTCATCTAGCTCCTGGCTTACCCAGTCCATACCATAGCTTCTGCTATAGTCTAACCTTAGTGATTTGCTATGGTAGCCCTCAAGGCATGCCTCCTGGTTCTCAGCTCAGTTCGTTTATATGGTCCCACTTTGTGATACACAGAAATATTTGGTCTCATACATACCATGCAGGGCTTAAGAGATGCTATAAAGGAAAAACTCTCTTCTGTGTACCTTCACTACTCTCAATATTCCAATTCTGATCTCCAAATATCACAACCTTCAGGATGTTACCTGTGCTTCTGACTAACTAGCAACTAATTGGAAGTTCCCTTATCCCAAACGTAGGTTTCATTAATTTACTGCCACAGCTTACAAAACTGGAGAAAACATTTAATTTACTACATTGTTGCTTGATTACAAAGTATATAGCTCAAGAACAGCCAGATGGAAGAGATGTTTAGGATAAGCTATAGGAGAAAGCAGCAAGAAGCTTCCATGTCCACTACAGGGTGTGCCACTCTTCCTTCATGTCCACTTGTTCACTAACTAAACTCTCTTAACCTTGTCTTTTTGGGTCATTAAGGAGGCTTCATTCTATAGGCATGGCTAATTAAATTATTGGCAGTTGGTGATTGAATCAACCTTCAGCTCTCTTCTCTCCCTGGATGTGGGGGTTGCAGGAGTTGGAGCTGAAAGTTCCAACCCTCTAATCAAGTGTTTTGTTCCCCTGGCAACCAGCTCCCATTCTTAGGAGATTTCTAAAAGTCACCTCATTAACATAAACTCTAGTGTGGTCGAAAGGGGATTCTTTAATAATAGACATCTTTATTGTTTTTATCACTTAGGAAATTCCAAGAGTTTTAGGAGATTTGTGCAAGACACAGGGAAAAGGACCAAAGCCATTTTTTTTTTTTAAATTATAAATCACAAATCACATGTGCTCAGGAAAGAAACACTCCTGGCTTCCTTCTCCTTTATTTAGCTTTTCATTGAGAATCCCTTTGATATGGCCACTTTCAACATTCTATTTTAGCGGCACCCATCAAGGAATCTCCCTCTAGTAGTGAGACAAAGCTTCTCCTTTACATCTCATGTCTTACCTGCCTCTCCACTCTGGGACCAAATGTGGACATAGGAGATCAAAACACACACTACAGCCTTTGTTTCTCATTTGAGTCTTTTTTCTTGTTCCATCAATCATAGTGATGTTGTGGACACTAGATTTTTCCTTTCTTCAGTAGTTTTTCTCTCAAGAAATGGTCTAATTTGCTTCTTGTTCATATAAGGGAGGAAAATATTTTTCCTTGACTTTCTGAGGATTCCTGGCTGGGTCTGAAAATTAAGCAGAGAAAGACAGATTAACAGGAGAAAAGCATACAAGTTTTATTGAATTTTTACATCTACATGGAAGCCTTCACAAGAGAATAAAGAACCAAAATAGTCATTGGAGCAAGAAGCTTTTAAACCTTGTAGATGAGGAAACAAGAATAAATTAGTGAAAAATTGAGAAACCAAAGGATTTTCAGTTAGTGGTAGTAAATGGTGAAGAAGAAGAGAAGGGTTAATTTAACAAGATTTGTCTGTACAGATTTTTTGCTCCCCCCCCAAATCCCTGTCTTCAGTCATAAGAATGTTTTCTTTCCTCCTAGTACAGGGAGTGTTCCTTTCATGGGGGCGATTTATCTCTTGCTTTCAGGGAAGAAGGGTGAATTGGGGGAGGTCAGAGGTCAGAAAGTGGTTCTGCCATTTTCTCAGACTCATCAGTTTAAGATTTTCAACATATGCCATATTTATGAATAGTATGTTTTAAACCCCATCTTACATTGGAGAACTGAAGAAATTTGAATAGTAGTTTTTTTTTTTCTTTTCAGAAAGCCTAGCTGTCAAGCCTACTATTTTGATTTGAACTTGAAAATCCTGCTTTGATTGTCAGAGAATATGTCTTAACTCTTGCCTTCTCAATATGATGTATTTGGATAGGGGTTAGTCGCAGACAACACAAACAACTTTCCCAAACCTAAAAAGAAAATGACTTGTTGCTAGATATTTAATGGCTAAAAATATCTTTGGGCATCTGGCCAATGTTCAGAACAGCTCTTAATCTTTAGAATCACACTGCAGAATTCAGCTCCAGAGCTCAAATCTGAGCATTGGTAACCCCAAATCAATTCTCCAATGCCAGAGCGGGAAACTGCTAGTACTACTAAGGGAGTCTCCAAATCAAATGGTCATTAAACATAGGGCCATATTGCTGTTGACATCAACAACATGGAGCCTCATACTCTGCATCTCTTCCCACTTTGCACAGTTCCAAATTCAAATCATGTATGACAACATATGATGGATGGATGCTAAATCAAATCTGGAATCCTGACTACAAGAGAAACTGAAAATTTAATTTTTAAGTTCTCAGCATACAGGAAAGCACACAAGAAGAAAGTGAAATGGATATTGAATGTTCCCATTTATAGTATCTATTACACATGCAAAGCATTAAAGGCAGTTCCTGGCATAGAATAATTCCAAAAAATATTTAAAGTGGTTTATTTTAGATTTGCTATTGTTGTTATTATTTACATTAAGGTCTTAAAAAAATGTATCCTCCTAACACTCAGGTGATTTTAGATAACAAAGGGGAAGGTTATGTACATGAAAGTGCATATGAAAAAACATTAGTATATATCTAAGTTACCCTTCTTTGTATATTAATACAAATTTTTAAAACAAACAAAAATTAAGATAAGTTTACTATTCCCTGACCTTATTAGATCTAAAATATTAAATATTCAAAGCTCTATAATGGACATTTGCCATTTGTTTAAACCCACCCAAAATGGAATTGTAAATAGTCAAAATGAAT
Source organism: Enhydra lutris kenyoni (assembly GCF_002288905.1). Taxonomy (NCBI): domain Eukaryota; kingdom Metazoa; phylum Chordata; class Mammalia; order Carnivora; family Mustelidae; genus Enhydra; species Enhydra lutris. The sequence goes on from NW_019154103.1 coordinate 16,845,345, forward strand.
ATCTTGGAATTTACCTTTTCTAAAGCTAATATCTCCTCTCTACTCTGATTTTCTTTGATTCATTCTATTCTCCTTCTCCTTTCTCAGATTTTCCACTCAATTTCTAAGCTGATCTTCTTTCCTCTTTGTCTTGCCTTTTATCATAATACCCCTGCTTTTGTATTTCCTGCACATTTGGGAAGCATCTTTGTACTTTTATAGCATTTCTACATTAACAATTAAATTGATCGAAATATTTATTTATGTGTCTGGATTTTAATAACATGCTAAATAACATGACTAAATGTCTATTTCTAAAGATTGAATGCGAAGTTTGTCATAGTTAATAAGAGGATCTGATTTTTTATCCAACAGAAAATATTCAGTTGTAGAGGAAAATGATGTTACAGTTGCTTGTGCCACTTTCATGTGTTTCTAATACCTAAGGTGTTATCACAATATGTGTCAGTACCTAGGAAAGTTTTATCAGAGTAGACACTTTTAATTTAAGTAGACAATTCCTATCCATTAGAATTTGTCTCCTCCTTTTACACCTAGTATTTATGTCAACATTCCTGAAGACATCAGTAAAGTAACCAAAACCAGTCAGGGTAATGAGGGAAAAAGAGTATAGTATTTAAGAACTTATCAAAAAAGTGTTCCAAATAAATGACTTACAAGTCGGATCAATTTGGCTTCAGGTGATAGAATAGATGAAAGTCATGGTAATAGATGAGAAGGCCAAAAAAGTTGTGTTAGCTGTGCTTGTATACAGCAAATTATTCTACAGTCTGTGAAGGAAATAAAAATAATTAAAAGGCAGAGTGCTGTCTTTATAAAATTTGTTTATAATCAATATATAACACGGAAAACAAGTAACCATTTATCTGACCATAGGAAATTATAGACGTGTTTCATCTAGATAAATGTATTTTAAATGTGTCATATATGTAGTTTTTACAAATAACTTTCTCTTCATGGTTAAAATATTTATTTTTAAAGGTGTAATCATTTAAAAAGTTTTACATAATATATTATTTTGAGATTGAACACATTTGCCTTTTATTAACAGTGTGGGTCATTGTTTGGAATATTTACCATTAAACATTTAACATAAAACATAAACACAAACCCATGTAAGTTTTTGTGTGCCCAAGCTTTCTTCTTTAGTACTGAGTGGTCATTTTTACTTTCCTTTTACTTTTCTTTGTTTCTGTTGCTAATGCATGATAACTAGAAAGTCAGATCACTATCCTGCTTAAACTTTGAATGATTTAGTAGTTAATAAATCTCAAAGAGTGGTCATAACAAATTTAATGTATAGCTTCAGCTCATGGGATCCCTTTATTTGGTTTTCTCATATATCTACTGTACTAATTTCCAATTTGAAGATTTCCAAACTTTCATGGTATTAAAGCATTGAAAATTATAAAAAATAATGGATTCCTTAGTTGTACTATTTACTCAAAGAATACAGAAACACTAATTCAAAGGGATACATACACCCATATGTTTATTGCAACACTGTTTACAATAGCCAGGATGTGGAAGCAGCCCGAGTGTCCATTAATTGATGAATGGATAAAGAAGATGTGGTATGAAAATACTGTGGAATATTAGTCAGCCATAATAAAGAATGAAATCTTGTCATTTGCAAGGACACAGACAGAGCTGGAGAGTATAATGCTAAGCAAAATAAGCCAGTCAGAGAAAGACAAATACGGTATGATTTCAATCATTCATGGAATTAAAGAAATAAAACAAACAAACAAATGAAAAAAAAAAAGAAGAGTGAGAAGGAGAGAGAGAGAGAGACCAAGAAACAAGAGTCTCAACTATAAAGAACTGATGGTTACCAGTCAGAAGAGGTTTGGGAGATGGGTGAAATAGGTGATGGGGATTAAGGAGTGCACTTGTCATGATGAGCGCTAAGTGATGTATGGAATTGTTGAATCACTATATTGTATACCAGAAACTAATACAACACTGTATATTAACTAACTGGAATTAAAATAAATCTTTAAAAAATCAGGCAAATAAGTGAGCCATAGAAGAGATTATCAGAGCAATTTTAGGAAGAAGTTTACCTTACTATAGATGAGCATGTGTTAATCAATAGATTATAGACTAAACAGTTTAGATGTGTTAGATAATATCCAATAGAAGTATATATTATATATTTTAACTTGTTTTTATGTTCCTGAAAATGAAATTTTCCTGCTTACATGTGCTCTGAACTTGTTTAAAAATCCTGTCATGGCATCTAAAGTACGTATGCATGTAAATGTTGGCACATTTTGGAACACAATTTATAGAGACTCAGAGAAAGTCAGAGATTCACTATTTGTTTTATAGCTTTCCTAAAGGGGCAAAAGTTGGTAGTATCTTTTCCAAAGGGTGCTTTATTCACACTAACTAATTAAGTAAATGAGCTTTCTGGTTTTAATTAAGTGCAGTGTTTGTATATGTATATGCATGTTTGTATACTCAGAGGCAATAAGGATGAGATTTTAATATAGAAAGGAAGAAATAGCCACTAAGAAAGTTCAAGCCTGTTCAATTAAAAATCCTAACCTGATAGTTCTATGCAATGCAAAGTTAATGGGCTGGTTCAAATTCCATAAAGTGGTACTTTTTTTTATCATCTGAAATGGCTCATGGATCTCAAATGAACATGCCTAATATTTCTGGAGCATTACCTCTTCAGAGGTATAATCACACTGTGTATCAATAAAGATAAAATACGTAGTAAGTGAAATTTTGCTTTCTGGCTGCTTTGGGATTATATGGTTAATGGCACTGGGGCAGATACTCAGGCAATTAGAACAGAGAGATTCCTTAGCTCTGAGAGCATAGCCAAGATTCTAAACTGTGCAAAATGCACAAACTGAAGAGTAGGACGAAGGTGGTAGATTTACAGATGGTTGTAGGTTTTGGTTTTCAGGAATTTAAGGAGCAAGCCTGTCCAGAATGTTATTTTGTAAAAGATTAAAGAAAAATGATTAAGTACTATAACTGGGATATACATAGGCCAACAGCATTGCCTAATGGGTAAATAGTTCTGTAGAAGATAATAAACTTAGAAGAAGGGGAACTCCTACTTCTACCAACAAATCAGTTGAATGGCTTTGAAAAGCTATTTGATATCTCTCTGAACATCAGTTTTCCCATTTATAGCATAAAGTGATTCAGATACATTAGTTGAATATCTCCCATGTGCCAGCTTGTGAGCTAGGTTTGGGATACTAAGAAAGACAGCCCTGTTCCTTTTCTGGATTGTGAGACTACCAATTAAAGAGGAAGAAGGCAAGTGCCCAGTAAGCCCTGTGAGGCACTGCTAATGCTATGATTTTGCTTCTAGTCATGGAGAAGGGGGAGACAAATACAAATATCCAATCTCATTTGCAGGTGGGGACAGAGAAGTAAATAAGTAGGTACATGTGAGAAATATGCAGACAGCAGGAGATTTTAGGCAGGGGGAGGGTTCCAGGAACAGAAAGTACTTTGACGGAGTATGACAAAGGCTGGAAGATAAGCAATAGCAAACAATTCAATGATAAAATCTGAAATGTCAAGGTATTTGAGGGAAATCGATACTCGTATTGAGATAGTCAATAATCATGGCAATCTTTGGAGTAGGAGGCGCACATTATGATTTCAGTGCAAACAATGGTTACGATTGTGATTCCATGCTATCTCCATTGATAGGAATCAGGTAATTGTCCTGAGCCATGTAGAGTTAGTTTTTGCTGTAACTTCCCATGTAATTTGACAGTTCAGAATCCTTGAGAAACTTCCTAATGTAAATGCCCTTTCAATTATCTCGGGCTCTTAGTCTACATCAGGCTGAGTGGTATAGCATCCCCAAAGTACCTATGAACTTTGAAATTTCATGTTTAGACTTCATCTTCCAGTGGGTCATGGCTGGAAAGATTTTTCAACATAATGATGTTAAAAAAAATCAATAGGGATAGCAAACATGATAAGTGTCTCAATAATTAGAATATAATATTGCTTTCTGTTTAAAAGAGAGTATATTTACCCTTCAATTTAAACTTCGGTTTTATAATCCCTTTTAATGAGGCAAGAGAAAGTAGCTTAGGTTTATCATGAAATCCTCAAAAAGCAAGCTGGAATATTGATCACAAAATTACAGTCCAGGTAACATTGAGAGACTTCATGTTACTGAAGCTCTCTAAATATCTAAACACTTAGAAAAACTCGAGAGTGTGCATGTGACAGAGACTGGAAATGAATCCTTCAAATAGCTTACATCACATCAAGAAAGAGCTAGATTACTTTGAGTAAACAATACCTTTATGCTGTAGGAACTGATTAGAAACTTCTTTTTTTTTTTTTTAAAGATTTTATTTACTTATTTGACAGAGAGAGAAAGAGATCACAAGTAGGCAGAGAGGCAGGCGGGAGATGGGGGGGAAGCAGGCTCCCTGCCGAGCTGGGAACCCGGTGCGGGACTTGATCCCTGGACCCTGAGATCATGACCTGAGCTGAAGGCAGAGGCTTAACCCACTGAGCCACGCAGACGCCCCTGACTAGAAACTTCTAGAGGGAAGGAAGTAACTATCGCACCATGCCATATTATCAAATTTTAGAACTGGAAGGCACTTGAGCATGCTTCTGGTAAATTCCTTTGGACTGTGAATTATTCTGGGTTCTCCAGAGAAATGGAGCCAACATGACGTATAGGAATACGAGATATTATGGGCTCAGTTCCAGACCACTGCAATAAAGCAAATATCATAATAAAGCAAGTCACATAAATTTTTAAGTTTCCCAGGACATATTATATACTGTAGTGTCTTAAGTGTGCAATAGCATTATGTCTAAAAACAATATACATATCTTAATTAAAAAATACTGCCCAAAATGCTAAGCATTATCTGAGCATTCAGTGAGTTCTAATCACAATCTTAGGTCATAACAAATACAATAGTAGTAAAATAGTTTGAAATATTGTGAGAATTATCAAAATGTGACACAGAGACATGAAGTGAGCAAATGCTGTTAGAAAAATGGTGCCAGTAGACCTGTTTGATGCAGGGCTGCCACACACCTTCAATTTGTTAAAAACACAGTATCCGCAAAGTGCTGTAAAATGAAGCCCAATAAATTGAGGTATATATACCATGGTGAAAGAGAGAGATTTATCATATAATTGGTTATGCGATTATGGAGGCTGAGAAGTCCCACAGTGTGCCCTTTCCAAGCTGGGAACGGGAAGGCACATGTTGTAATTCAGTCTGAGTTTGAAGGTCTGAGAACTAAGTGAGGTGGAGTTGCTGGTGTAAATTTGGTCTGAGTCCAAAGGCTTGAAAATCACTGATGTCCAAGTGCAGCAGAAGATGGATGTCCTAGTTCAAGCAGAGAGATGGTGAGAGAATTCACCACTCCTCTCCCTTTTGTATTCTGTTTGAGCCCTCAGGGAATTCAGTGATGCCCAAGGAATACTGAGGAGGGCTTTACTTTGCTTTACTTAGATCTCTAATTCAAATGTTAATCTCTTCAAAAATTCCCTCACAGACACACCCAGAGATGATGTTTTACCAGCTATCTAGGTGTCTATTAGCCTAGGCAAGTCGACATACAAAAATAACCATCACAGATTAGAATCAGAGACTTAGAAGACACGTTCAAGTTCACACAAGCCTGAAGTCCTGACTATTGGTCTAATGCTCTTTCTTATGCACCCTGATGACTTGTTATGTAATATAAACAGTATGTACAGAGTCAAAAGGTTTTGGGTAACTTGTGAGCATATATCATATTAAGCAAACCTAATATATGGAAGCCCATATTTATATACTTGATTCAATGTCAGTGGTTTTTATCTTTGCAAAAGGATTTAATGAAATCTTTAAGTAAACCTTCAGTTTTTTCAAGATTTTTATTGGTTTGTACTATTTTCATGACACGATACATTTATAGCATAAAATATACCAACTCATAAATTGCCTTTGAATTTTGAGTTATCTTTGTTCTGATAGATTTTGAATGTATTAATAGATAGGTAATGCAAAAAGAAAACTTGATTAATGCCCTGTTAAGAGATGAGATTGTAACTATACCTCAACTAACATGCCATGTTGTGAAAAAAAATAAAAAAATAAAATAAAAAATTCCAGTATTTATAGCACTTAATTTTGAGTAGGGATATAGAAAAACTTCTTGAAAACTATCACCCATGTTCTAACATAAGGAGGAGCAAGTCTAGGGCAAGATTGGGACATAAGTGTTTAAGTGTCTGACACTGTTGGTTAGTGAGCAAATAAGACATTCAAAAGGAAAAGATTAAAATTTTTTGATTATCTTATTCACATGCTTTATAAAATATAGCTACTGTTTGAAAAACAGGCAAAATCTGAGATTTTCTTATACAGTGCTTTGTCTAAAATCTGTTAATCATTTCCTAACATCCACGATAGTCAAAAGATCTTAAATATTGTGGAAAAGACACCATTATGGATAATACACTCATTGTTTCTTCTCTCCTATACATGCCACTAAGTGCCTACCACTTAGTAGACACAATACAAATTTGTTGAGTGAATACATAAATACATGGTAATTTTTGGTGTAGGAATAATTTTAATATATCAGAGAATTATTTAATTTCCTGGTCTTTAAACATTCTATTGGAGGAATAAATTCTTACCGAGAACTATAGCAATCATAACTTTATTATCTCCTGTTTATTATGGATGTTACACAGCAAGGAGAAAGTAGGGTATCATTTGCTTGGTAGCCATAACTTCCACGGGTTTTCTCCCATCAGTATAATCACTTAGTCAAAGAAGTTTGATCGAAATATCAAGGAGTTTCTTACCAATGTTCAAGTAGTGCATTTTAATTGTGTTCTCGCCCCTTGTGATTAAAACAAAACAAAAAAAATACTAATAAGCTGATGTTAAGATAGTAAAATCTAGATAAAACTGCCAACTCCCCTTTCACACAGATCTTCCTCTCTTGTCCGTTCAGCAGCTGCCCCAACTGAGAAAGCATCTGCATTGTTGAGAGTCTAGCTATACTACTCCGTAATACTTGTGTCTTGGCATCCATTTCTTGTGGCTACACAGCCTGCAGGGGCTTAAAACTGACTAGCCCCTCTGTCAAGTTCATGCCCTAGATTAGCAGAATCACAGGGAAATATAAATTCCTGGTATGACTTCTGTAATACACTGAAAATAAAGTTTCTTCTGCATTAATTATCCCCCATCTTCTCCCCTTTGTGCACCTCTTAAATAAGATCCATGTGAAACCTACCAAAAAACCCAGCACTTTTTGGATTGAATTGAGCAATCTGGCCCTAGCCCAGGAACAACTACAAAAGCACTCTACTGCAGATTCTCATAAAGGCATGCATCCCCGGTCCTGTAGCTCACTCTCTGCCTGTACCCTGCCTTGATCTCCCTGTGTGGTCTCTCAGGCATGCCCTGGAACACCTCTAGGAATTGTGCGTAAAATAAAGAAAACAAACAAACAAACAAAATTCTCTATCTCAATTTGCCTTATTGTCTTTTTGAACTATGGCTCACTATCCAACACCTCCGTCCTCAGAAACTCTACTCAACAAATGTTCATTTATCAAAATCACAATATACCAGGTTTTAGACTTTCAAAACATCAATAACCGCATCACTATGCCCAGTATACTTTAAACACCCAAGTAAGTTTTGGCTCCTGATGATTGATAGAATTTTGGAAATGTAGGGAATTTAACATAACATAATAGGGTTAATTTTACTTCGATGCCATCTTTTAATAGCCTATGCCTGTAGGTAGGCTGCATTTAGAATGCTCTGTGGAAAGAGGAATCTTGGTCCCCACATTGCTTGCTTTGGCTTTGGAACCTCTTTGCTAACTATTCTAGAATTATAATGAAGCTTAAGGCCACACTAAAGGGTCACTGAATGACTTGATTCTTCATAGTAAATTGCAGAAATTAAGGAATAATTTTTGACACTGTATTTATTAATAATTAATATCATTAAAAGGACTGGCTGCATGAAGATAGTTAAGTTTAATGGTAGACTTAGTTTTTTGCCCCTGTATCTCTCTGTCACTGCTGAGGTCATTCAGTAAATAGTTACTGACTGGTCACTCTGTGACCAGATTCACAGCTGATGAAGGCATAACAATTAGGGATAAGACACGATTATTCATGTAGCTCAATATTAGTAGTTTAAGAGAATCAGATTTAATACTGGGCTCATTTTGACCTCATATGCAGATTCAGGTAGTTCTGTCACCCTCTTGCTGTCCTATCTCTTGCTTTGCTTCCTTATCTGAGGGATCATTTTGAACATGTTTTCTTTCAAATGTTCTTCATGGCTGGACTTCGACTCCTGATCCTCAGAATTCACAGCGAGACTTTTCTGCAATATTACATTCTCTATATTAAGTAACCATCACAAACCATCTAAACATTAGTTATTGCCAAATTCTTCTGATAGTTTCTCTTTCATTCTGAGGCTTCCAGTTATACACTGTTATGGAAACACATTAATGCAAGGTGCACATCAACTTCAATTACTTTTTGACAGTATTAGGACCTTTGCTATAAATTGCAGAGTAGTGATACAAACAGTTTTACAAGGGTGTGGAATGTTTGTGTTAAACACAATCTACTTTATCTTTTAACCCATAAGATTTTTGAAACATAGAATCAAGCTGTATTCTTGTCACTCAGCATTTAAGACATATTGTTTTTTTTAAATATTTCAATGTTTTAATGCAGAATTATATAGAGTAGGCAAAGAGGATTAATTTTTCTCACTCAAGAATGACTCCACTAGCTTAGCCAAGAGAAGGGAATGATTGTTAGCCATAATTTTCCTCCAGCTTGCCATCACACACTGCCCCCCAATTGAGTTAACTTCAAAACAGTCCAGTGCCCGTGATGGCTTATGTACATTGTCCCCCACAGTCCCCATAACTGCACACTTACTGACTTCTTTAGTAATGACTCCAGTAGTTGGAGTTATTTTTAAATTGAAATATAATTCACATATTAAAATACCCACAATCTGAGGGGTTTGAAGCGGTGGGGGGTGGGAGGTTGGGGGAACCAGGTGGTGGGTATTAGAGAGGGCACGGATTGCATGGAGCACTGGGTATGGTGTAAAAATAATGAATACTGTGATGTTGAAAATAAAATAAAATAAATACCCTTTTAAAGCATACAATTCAGTGGATTATAGTATATTCACAAAGTGGTATAGTTGTCACAACTGTCAACGTCCAAAATATTTTTATCACCTGAAAAATAAATCCCATGCCTATTAGCATTTACTTCTTATCCTTCCAGGCCTTTGAACCAATAATCTCTTTTCTATATTTATGGGTTTGTTTATTCTAAACATTTCATACAAAAATAAGTATGCGATATGTGGGATTTTCTATCTAGATCCTTTCACTTAGAATAATGTTTTAATGGTTAATCCATATTGTGGCATGGGTTCTTGTTTTCTCTTTTGGCTAAGCAATATTCTGTTATCCCTTCATCAGGTTGTGTTCACTTTTCTGACTTTTTTGAGTAATAGTGTTAAAAACATTTAACTAGTTTGTGTGGACATGTGTTTTCAATTCTCTTAGATACATATGTAAGAGTAGAATTTCTGGATCATACGGTAATTTTATGTTTAACTTTTTGGGGAACTGCCAGACTGTTTTCCAAAGTAGCTACACTATTTTATTTTCTGACCAGCAGTATATGAAATTTCCTATTTTCCCACATGATTGCCAACACTTGTTACTCTTTGTCCCTTTGTAAACATCCTAGTATTTGTAAAGTGATATATCGCTATGATTTTGATTTACCTTTCCCTAATGATGGTGAATATATCTATCATCCATTTGCAGATCTTCTTTCAAAAAAATATTCTATTCACGTGTTTTGTCTATTTTGTATTAGGATTATTGGACTTTTTACTGTTTAGTTCTAATAGTTATTTATATATTTTAGATATTAGACCCCTAAGAAGATAAGGAATTTGAAAATATTTTCTCTCCTTCTGGGAATTTTCTTTTCACTTTCTGCATGGTGTATTCTAAAGCACAAAAATATAAAAATCTGATGAAGCCAAATTCATCTTTTTTTTTCTTTGTTTGCTTTTGTTTTTGGTATCCTGTTTAAGAATCCATTGCATGATCCAAGCTTATGGACATTTATACTGATGTTTTATTTTGAGAGTTTTATAATTTTAACCTCTTATATTTAGATCTTTGATCCATTTTGAATTAATTTTTGTATATACTCTGATGAAAGATTACATCTTCTTTTACATGTGAATATCCAGTTGGCTTCCCAGCGTAAATTTTAAAAAAACTGTTCTTTTTTTGATTGAATTATCTTGGCTCATTTGTCAAAAAATTTTTAATTGAAATTTGTTTGACACACAATGTTATATTATTTTCAGATGTATAACATAGTGATTGGCAAATCTATACATTATGCTGTGCTTACCACAGGTGTATCTATCATCTGTCACCGTGGAACATTATTACAATACTATGGACTGTATTCCCTATGTTATAATTTTATCCCTTGGACTTACTCATTCCATATCTCAAAGCCTGTACCTCCCACTCCCTTTGACCCATTTTGCTCATGCTCCTTCTCTTTCCTCTGGCAACCATCAGTTTTTTCTTTGTATTTATATGTCTGTTTCTGTTCATTGTTTGTCTACTCATTTTTTTTTTCTTCAGATTATACCTATAAATGAAATCATATAGTACTTGACTTTCTTTGTTTATTTCCCTTGGTATAATATTCTCTATGTTCATCCACATTGTTGAAAATGGCAAGATCTCATTCTTTTTTAATAGCTGAGTAACATTCCATTGTATGCATGTATGTATGTATGTATGTACACCACATCTTTATTGTTGGATACTTGGGTTGCTTCCCTATCTTGGCTTTTGTAAATATTGCTGCAATAAACATAGGAATGCATATATATTTTCAGTAGTCAGCAGTAAAATTACTGGATCATATGGTATTTATATTTTTAGATTTTGAGGAACATCCATATAGTTGTTCACAATAACTATACCAATTCACATTCCCAATGACAGTGCACGAGGGTTTCTTTTTATGTGTATCCTGCCAACTCTTGTTATTTCTTGTCTTTTTGATGCATTCTGACAGGTGATATCTCATTGTGGTTTTGATTTGCATTTCCATAATAATGAGTGATATTGAGCATCTTTTCATGTGTGTGATGGCTATCTGTATGTCTTCTTTGGAAAGATGTGTATTTAGGTCCTCTGCCGATTTTAAAATCAGATTTTGTGTGTGTGTGTGTGTGTGTGTGTGTTTGCACTGTATAAGTTCTTTATATATTTTGGATATTAACCTCTTTGGATATTTTGGATATTTCCCCTTCTGGGAAATATCATTTGTGATTATCTTCTCCTATTCAGCAGATAACCTTTTCACTTTTATTGGTTTCCTTGACTGTGCAAAAAGCATCTTTTAGTTTGGCATAGTTCCGATAGTTTATTTTTGCTTTTTTTCCCTTTGCCTCGGAAGGCACATCTAGAAAATTTGTTGATAAGACTAATGTCAAAGAGATTATGACCTATGATTTCTTCTAGGATTTTTATGGTTTCATGTCTCAAATTTAGGTCTTTAAACGATTTTGAGTTCATTTTTCTATATGTCACAAGACAGTGGTTCAGTTTCATTTAGTTTTCCCATAACTACTTACTGAAGAGACGGTCTTTTCCCCATTGTGTATTCTTGCCTCTTCTGTCATAGACTAATTGACCATAAAAGTGTAGAACTCTTTCTGGGCTCTCTATTCTGTTCTCTTTATCTATGTGTCTGTTTTTGTGCCAGTACCATATTGTGTTAATTACTATAGTTTTGTGAAGTATCTTGAAATCTAAGATTGTATTTCCAGCTTTGTTCTTCTTAAGATTGCTTTGGCTATTCGGGTTATTTTGTTATTCCATACAAATTTTAAGATTATTTGCTCTAGTTCTGTGAAAAATGCTGTCAGTATTTTGATAGGGATTGCATTAAATCTGTAGATTGCTTTGGGTAGTATAGGCTTTTAATAACATTAATTTTTCCATCCATAAGTTGGAATATCTCTCCATTTTTGTCATCATCACTTTCTTTCATCAGTGTTTTATTGTTTTCAGAGTACAGGTATTGCACTTTCTTGGTTAAGTTTATTCTTAGGTATTTTATTCTTTTGGGTGCAATTCTAAATGAAATTGTTTTCTTAATTTCTCTTTCTCCTACTTTATTATCATTAGTGGATAAAATGCAACAGATTTCTGTGTATTAATTGTGTATTGTGGAACTTTATTGAATTCATTTATTACTTTTTAAAGTACTTTGGGTTTTTCATATATTGTATTACGTCATGTGCAAATGATCAAAGTTTTACTTTTTCCTTACCAATTTGGATTTGGATGCTTTTTATTTCTTTTTGTTGTCTGATTGCTGTAGCTAGGACTTCCAGTAGTTTGTTGAATAAAAGTGGCAAGCATGGACATCCTTGTCTTGTTCCTGATTTTAGAGGAAAAGCTCTCAGTTTTCACCAGTGAGTATGATGTTAGTTGTGGGTTTGTTATATATAGGCTTTATTATGTAAAAGTATATTTCCTCTAGCCCCACTTTGTTGAGCTTTTTTATTTTGAATGGATGGTGTACTTTGTCAAATGCTTTTTCTCCATCTATTGAGCACATTAAATTATACATTTTTTAAAGATTTCATTTATTTATGACAGAGAGATAGAGAGGGAACATGAGCAAGCGGGAGCTGGAAAGGGAGAAGAGTCCATTATGGGGCTCGATCCCAGGACGCTGGTATCATGACCTGAGCTAAAGGCAGATGCTTAATGACTGAGCTACCTAGGTGCCCTGAGATGATTAAATTATTTTTATCTTGCATTTTGTTGATGAGATGTTTCACATTTATTGATTTGCAAATATTGAACCATCCTTGCATTCCCTTGCACTTGATCTTGGTGACTGATCCTTTTAATGTACTGTTGAACACAGTTTGCTAATATTTTGTTGAGGATTTGTGCATCTGTATTCATATGGAATATTGGTCTGTAGCTCTCTTTTTTGTAGTAGTTTGGTTTGGGTACCAGAGTAATGCTGGTTTCATTGAATAAATTTTGAAGTTTTCCTAACTTTTACATTGTTTGGAATAGTTTGAGGAGATTGGGTATAACTCTTATTTATATGTTTGATTGAATTTGCTTGTGAATTGGTCTGGTTTTGTGTCTGTTTGTGTCTGTTAGGGAGTTTTTTGGTCATTGATTCATTAGATTTTCTATTTTGTCCAGATTTAGTTGGGAAAGATTGTATATTTCATTTAGTTTGTTGAATCTGTTAGTGTATGAATTTTTTAAACTTTCAAAAATCTTTTCATTTCTTTTGTGTCTCTTCTTTACTTTCTGATTTTATTTATTGGATCCTCTCTTTTTCTTTTTATTTAGCTGAGATATGAATGGAATTTTATTTTTTTATTATGTACACTTAGCCACTGTATAATATATCATTGGTTTTTGATGTAGTGTTCAATGATTCATTAGTTACATATGACAATCTGTGCTCATCACTCATATGTGGAACATAAGCAATAACACAGAGGACCATAGAGGAAGGGAGGGAAATCTGAAGGGGGAGAAATCAGAGAGGGAAATGAACCATGAGAGACTATGGACCACAGGAAATAAACTGAGGGTTTCAGAGGGGAGAAGGGTAGGGGGAGGGGGTAACAAGAGCCTCTCTTTTTCTTAATGAGTCTGGCTACAGATTTACTAATTTTGTTTATCTTTCCAAATAATCAGCTTTTGTTTTCATTAATCATTGCTTTTTTTGGTCTCTATTTCATTTATTTTCACCTTGATCTTTATTATTTCCTTCTTTTTGCTCACCTTGGCCTTTGCTCTTATTTTCTAGTTTTCTTAGGTGTAAGCTTAAGTTGTTTGAGATTTTTCTTATTTTTTGAGATAGGCCTGTATTGGTACAGATTTTCCTTTTAAAACTGCTTTTGCTGTGATCCAAAGATTTGGGACTATCGTATTTTCATTTTCATTTGTCTCCTTGTATTTTGTTATTTTCTTTTGTTTTTTTCCTCTCCATTTTTTTATTTTATTTATTTATTTATTTATTTATTTTTTTAATTAATTTTATTTTTTATAAACATATAATATCTTTTTATCCCCATGGGTACAGGTCTGTGAATTGCCAGGTTTACACACTTCACAGCACTCACCATAGCACATACCCTCCCCAATGTCCATAATCCCACCCCCCCAACCCCCCTCCCCCCATTAACGCTCAGTTTGTTTTGTGAGATTAAGAGTCACTTATGGTTTGTCTCCCTCCCAATCCCATCTTGTTTCATTTACTCTTCTCCTACCCCCTTAACCCCCCATGTTGCATCTCCTCTCCCTCATATCAGGGAGATCATATGATAGTTGTCTTTCTCCGATTGACTTATTTCGCTAAGCATGATACCCTCTAGTTCCATCCACGTCGTCGCAAATGGCAAGATTTCATTTCTTTTGATGGCTGCATAGTATTCCATTGTGTATATATACCACATCTTCTTTATCCATTCGTCTGTTGATGGACATCTAGGTTCGTTCCATAGTTTGGCTATTGTAGACATTGCTGCTATAAACATTCGGGTGCACGTGCCCCTTCGGATCACTACGTTTGTATCTTTAGGGTAAATACCCAGCAGTGCAATTGCTGGGTCATAGGGTAGTTCTATTTTCAACATTTTGAGGAACCTCCATGCTGTTTTCCAGAGTGGTTGCACCAGCTTGCATTCCCACCAACAGTGTAGGAGGGTTCCCCTTTCTCCGCATCCTCGCCAGCATCTGTCATTTCCTGACTTGTTCATTTTAGCCATTCTGACTGGTGTGAGGTGATATCTCATTGGGGTTTTGATTTGTATTTCCCTGATGCCGAGTGATATGGAGCACTTTTTCATGTCTGTTGGCCATCTGGATGTCTTCTCTGCAGAAATGTCTGTTCATGTCTTCTGCCCATTTCTTGATTGGATTATTTGTTCTTTGGGTGTTGAGTTTGCTAAGTTCTTTATAGATTTTGGACACTAGCCCTTTATCCGATATGTCATTTGCAAATATCTTCTCCCATTCTGTCAGTTGTCTTTTGGTTTTGTTAACTGTTTCCTTTGCTGTGCAAAAGCTTTTGATCTTGATAAAATCCCAATAGTTCATTTTTGCCCTTGCTTCCCTTGCCTTTGGCGATGTTCCTAGGAAGATGTTGCTGCGGCTGAGGTCGAAGAGGTTGCTGCCTGTGTTCTCCTCAAGGATTTTGATGGATTCCTTTCTCACATTGAGATCCTTCATCCATTTTGAGTCTATTTTCGTGTGTGGTGTAAGGAAATGATCCAATTTCATTTTTCTGCATGTGGCTGTCCAATTTTCCCAACACCATTTGTTGAAGAGGCTGTCTTTTTTCCATTGGACATTCTTTCCTGCTTTGTCGAAGATGAGTTGACCATAGAGTTGAGGGTCTATTTCTGGGCTCTCTATTCTGTTCCATTGATCTATGTGTCTGTTTTTGTGCCAGTACCATGCTGTCTTGATGATGACAGCTTTGTAATAGAGCTTGAAGTCGGGAATTGTGATGCCACCACCTTTGGCTTTCTTTTTCAATATTGCTTTGGCTATTCGAGGTCTTTTCTGGTTCCATATAAATTTTAGGATTATTCGTTCCATTTCTTTGAAAAAAATGGATGGTACTTTGATAGGAATTGCATTAAATGTGTAGATTGCTTTAGGTAGCATAGACATTTTCACAATATTTATTCTTCCAATCCAGGAGCATGGAACATTTTTCCATTTCTTTGTGTCTTCCTCAATTTCTTTCATGAGTACTTTATAGTTTTCTGTGTATAGATTCTTAGTCTCTTTGGTTAGGTTTATTCCTAGGTATCTTATAGTTTTGGGTGCAATTGTAAATGGGATTGACTCCTTAATTTCTCTTTCTTCTGTCTTGTTGTTGGTGTAGAGAAATGCAACTGATTTCTGGGCATTGATTTTATATCCTGACACTTTACTGAATTCCTGTACAAGTTCTAGCAGTTTTGGAGTGGAGTCTTTTGGGTTTTCCACATATAGTATCATATCATCTGCGAAGAGTGATAGTTTGACTTCTTCTTTGCCAATTTGGATGCCTTTAATTTCCTTTTGTTGTCTGATTGCTGAGGCTAGGACTTCTAGTACTATGTTGAATAGCAGTGGTGATAACGGACATCCCTGCCGTGTTCCCGACCTTAGCGGAAAAGCTTTCAGTTTTTCTCCATTGAGAATGATATTTGCGGTGGGTTTTTCATAGATGGCTTTGATAGTATTGAGGTGTGTGCCCTCTCTCCCTACACTTTGAAGAGTTTTGATCAGGAAGGGATGCTGTACTTTGTCAAATGCTTTTTCAGCATCTATGGAGAGTATCATATGGTTCTTGTTCTTTCTTTTATTAATGTGTTGTATCACATTGATTGATTTGCGGATGTTGAACCAACCTTGCAGCCCTGGAATAAATCCCACTTGGTCGTGGTGAATAATCCTTTTAATGTACTGTTGAATCCTATTGGCTAGTATTTTGGTGAGAATTTTTGCATCTGTGTTCATCAAGGATATTGGCCTGTAGTTCTCTTTTTTGATGGGATCCTTGTCTGGTTTTGGGATCAAGGTGATGCTGGCCTCATAAAATGAGTTTGGAAGTTTTCCTTCCATTTCTATTTTTTGGAACAGTTTCAGGAGAATAGGAATTAGTTCTTCTTTAAATGTTTGGTAGAATTCCCCCGGGAAGCCATCTGGCCCTGGGCTTTTGTTTGTTTGGAGATTTTTGATGACTGTTTCAATCTCCTTACTGGTTATGGGTCTGTTCAGGCTTTCTATTTCTTCCTGGTTCAGTTGTGGTAGTTTATATGTCTCTAGGAATGCATCCATTTCTTCCAGATTGTCAAATTTGTTGGCGTAGAGTTGCTCATAATATGTTCTTATAATTGTCTGTATTTCTTTGGTGTTCGTTGTGATCTCTCCTCTTTCATTCATGGTTTTATTTATTTGGGTCCTTTCTCTTTTCTTTTTGATAAGTCTGGCCAGGGGTTTATCGATCTTATTAATTCTTTCAAAGAACCAGCTCCTAGTTTCGTTGATTTGTTCTATTGTTTTTTTGGTTTCTATTTCATTGATTTCTGCTCTGATCTTTATGATTTCTCTTCTCCTGCTGGGTTTAGGGTTTCTTTCTTGTTCTTTCTCTAGCTCTTTTAGGTGTAGGGTTAGGTTGTGTACCTGAGACCTTTCTTGTTTCTTGAGAAAGGCTTGTACCGCTATATATTTTCCTCTCAGGACTGCCTTTGTTGTGTCCCACAGATTTTGAACCGTTGTGTTTTCATTATCATTTGTTTCCATGAATTTTTTCAATTCTTCTTTAATTTCCTGGTTGACCCATTCATTCTTTAGAAGGATGCTGTTTAGTCTCCATGTATTTGGGTTCTTTCCAAATTTCCTCTTGTGATTGAGTTCTAGCTTCAGAGCATTGTGGTCTGAAAATATGCAGGGAATGATTCCAATCTTTTGATAACGGTTGAGACCTGATTTAGGACCGAGAATATGATCTATTCTGGAGAATGTTCCATGTGCACTAGAGAAGAATGTGTATTCTGTTGCTTTGGGATGAAATGTTCTGAATATATCTGTGATGTCCATCTGGTCCAGTGTGTCATTTAAGGCCTTGATTTCCTTGTTGATCTTTTGCTTGGTTGATCTGTCCATTTCAGTGAGGGGAGTGTTAAAGTCCCCTACGATTATTGTATTATTGTCGATGTGTTTCTTTGATTTTGTTATTAATTGGTTTATATAGTTGGCTGCTCCCATGTTAGGGGCATAGATATTTAAAATTGTTAGATCTTCTTGTTGGACAGTTCCTTTGAGTATGATATAGTGTCCTTCCTCATCTCTTATTATAGTCTTTGGCTTAAAATCTAATTGATCTGATATAAGGATTGCCATTCCTGCTTTTTTCTGATGTCCATTAGCATGGTAAATTCTTTTCCACCCCCTCACTTTAAATCTGGAGGTGTCTTCAGGTTTAAGATGAGTTTCTTGTAGGCAACATATAGATGGGTTTTGTTTTTTTTATCCATTCTGATACCCTGTGTCTTTTGATTGGGGCATTTAGCCCATTAACATTCAGGGTAAGTATTGAGAGATATGAATTTAGTGCCATTGTATTGCCTGTAAGGTGACTGTTATTGTATATTGTCTCTGTTCCTTTCTGATCTACTACTTTTAGGGTCTCTCTTTGCTTAGAGGACCCCTTTCAATATTTCCTGTAGAGCTGGTTTGGTGTTTGCAAATTCTTTCAGTGTTTGTTTGTCCTGGAAGCTTTTAATCTCTCCTTCTATTTTCAATGATAGCCTAGCTGGATATAGTATTCTTGGCTGCATGTTTTTCTCGTTTCGTGCTCTGAATATATCATGCCAGCTCTTTCTGGCCTGCCAGGTCTCTGTGAATAAGTCTGCTGCCAATCTAATATTTTTACCATTGTACGTTACAGACTTCTTTTCCCGGGCTGCTTTCAGGATCTTCTCTTTGTCACTAAGACTTGTAAATTTGACTATTAGGTGACGGGGTGTAGACCTATTCTTATTGATCTTGAGGGGGGTTCTCTGAATCTCCTGGATTTTGATGCTTGTTCCCTTTGCCATATTGGGGAAATTCTCTCCAATAATTCTCTCCAATATACCTTCTGCTCCCCTCTCTGTTTCTTCTTCTTCTGGAATCCCAATTATTCTAATGTTGTTTCGTCTTATGGTGTCACTTATCTCTCGAATTCTCCCCTCATGGTCCAGTAGCTGTTTGTCCCTCTTTTGCTCAGCTTCTTTATTCTCTGTCATTTGGTCTTCTATATCGCTAATTCTTTCTTCTGCCTCATTTATCCTAGCAGTGAGAGCCTCCATTTTTGATTGCACCTCATTAATAGCTTTTTTGATTTCAACTTGGTTAGATTTTAGTTCTTTTATTTCTCCAGAAAGGGCTTTTATATCTCCTGAGAGGGTTTCTCTAATATCTTCCATGCCTTTTTCGAGCCCGGCTAGAATCCTGAGAATCGTCATTCTGAACTCTAGATCTGACATATTACCAATGTCTGTATTGATTAGGTCCCTAGCCTTTGGTACTGCCTCTTGTTCTTTTTTTGTGGTGAATTTTTCCGCCTTGTCATTTTGTCCAGATAAGAGTAGATGAAGGAGCAAGTAAAACACTAAAAGGTTGGCAACAACCCCAGGAAAATATGCTTTAGCCAAATCAGAAGAGATCCCAAATCGTGAGGGGG
>NW_019154103.1:16864789-16899463 GCF_002288905.1 Enhydra lutris kenyoni
AAAAAAAAAAAGAAACAATTAAAAAAAGAAAACCAATAAAGAAAAAAATATAAAAAGGAAAACAAATATATATATTAAAAAAGAAAAGGGTAAAAGTTAAAAAAATTTAGCAGAAGAAGAAAAATAAATTGAAAAAGAAAAAAAATTAAATTAACTGCAAGGCTAAAGAATCATGGGGAGAAAGCCATGAGTTCCGTGCTTTGCTTTCTCCTCCTTTGGAATTACACTGCTCTCCTTGGTATTAAAATTGTACTCCTTGGTAGGTGAACTTGGTCCTGGCTGGATTTCTTGTTGATCTTCTCCGGGAGGGGCCTGTTGTAGTGATTCTCAAGTGTCTTTGCCCCGGGCGGATTTGCACCGCCCTTACCAGGGGCCGGGCTGAGTAACCCGCTCGGGTTTGCTTTCGGGAGCTTTTGTTCCCTGAGCGCTTTCCGTAGAGTTCCGGAGGGCGGGAATGAAGATGGCGGCCTCCCGGTCTCTGGCCCGGAGGAGCCGAGAGCCCGGGGCCCCACTCCTCAGTGCGCCCTCAGAGAACAGCGCCGATTTACTCCCGTCACCCTGCCTCTGGCCGCGCTCCGAGCTGACCGAGCCTGCGACCGGTTCAAGGTAACCCTGAGCTTAGAGCTTACTCCTTGGCTCTGTCTCTGTAGCCGGCTTCCCCGTTCTAATACCTGTAAGCTCTGCGACACTCAGACACCCCTGATGCTTCTGTGACCCTGCGGGACCTGAGACCACGCTGACCCTGCATGGGCTTCACCCCGGTTAAGCCTCTGGAGCGATGTCCCTCAGCGGAACAGACTTTTAAGAGTCCTAATTTTGTGCTCCGTTGCTCCGCCGCTTGCCGGGAGCCGGCCTCTACCCCCGCGGTCTATCTTCCCGTCGCTTTGGATTCACTTCTCCGCCCGTCCTACCTTTCCGAAAGTGGTTGATTTTCTGTTTCTAGAGTTGCTGTTCTTCTTCTCTTCGATCTCCCGTTGGATTTGTAGGTGTTTGCAATCTTTAGATAAGCTATCTAGCTGATCTCCCGCTACCTGAAGTAGTCTCAGCCTGCTACTTCTCAGCCATCTTGACTCCTCCCCTATTTTGTTATTTTCTATTTGATTTCTTGACTGAGTCATTTGGTTTTTAGTAGCATGTTGTTTAACTTCGACGTATTTATGTTTTTTCCTGATTTTTTTCTTATAACTGTTTTATAGTTTCATACTACTGTGGTCAAAAAAAGTGCTTGATATGACTTTAGTATTGTTAAATTTATTGAGACTTGTTTTGCGGCCTAACATGTGATGTGTCTTAGAGAATGTTCTATGTGCACTTGAAAAATGTATTCTGTTGTTTTTCAATAGAATCTTCTGTATAAACTCTTAAGACTGTCTGATCTAATGTGTCATTCAAAGACACTGTTTCCTTATTGATTTTCTGCCTGGATGATTTATCCATTGATGTAATTAGGATGTAAGCAATAATATAATACTATTATTATATCACCTTTACTTTCTTCTTTTGTGCCTGTTAATATTTATGTTGTATATTTTGGTGCTCCTTGTTGGATGCATAGATATTTATAATTTTTAATATCCTTTTATCAGATTACCCCTTTATCATTATATAATTCCCCTTTTGTCTATTGTTTCAGTCCCTGTTTAATGTCTATATTGTCTGATGTAAATATTACTTCTATTCAAAACCATGTCTACCTCTCTTATTTTTCTTGATGTTACCTCTCCTCTTTTGCAGAAACTGTTCAGTTAGGCTTCAGTTCAGGTGGCATTGCTCTGTAAATGGTGTAGACTTGGTGTGTCCCTTGAGCATATGTGTTCAGGGTCTTCTTACAACTCCATCTTGGACTCTGGCCTCACCCTTGTCAAAATTTAGTTTGCCATAAATACGAAGGTTAATTACTTTACTCACATTTCTGTTCCATTCATCTTCATATCTATCCCTATGCCAGTACCACACAGCCTTCATTACTGTAGACTTATAGGAAGATTTGAAGTTGGGAAGGCTGAATCTTCAAACTTCATTCTTCTTTTACAAAATTCTCTTGTTTAGTCCCTTGCATTTCCACATAAATTTTTATATTAGCCTTTCAGTTTCTAAAAAAAAAGAAAGGAAGGAAGGAAGGAGGAAAAGAAAGAAAAAATCGTATCTAGAATTTTGACACGGTTCTATTGCATCTGTACATGAATTTAGGGTATATTGCCATTTTAATAAGTCTTCCACTATATGAACATGGGCTATCTTTTCATTTACTTAGGTATTTTTAAATTTCTTTCAAAAGTATTTCATAGTTTTCAGTGCACAAGTCTTTAGCTTCTTTCGTTAAATTTATAACCTAAGTATTTTATTATTTTTAATACTTATATAAAGAGAATGGCCTTTTCACTAGTAGTGTATATAAATACAATTAATTTTTGCATTATTTTGTATCCTGCAAGCTTGCTGAACTTCTCTGTTAGCTACAGTGGTTTGTTGTTGTTGTTGTTTCCTTGGGATTTTCTCTACATAAAATTATGGCACTTGTAAATATAGAATTAGTTTCTTTCTAATCTTGATGTTTTCTATTTGTTTTCCTTTTCAAATATCCCAGGCTAGAACCTTCAGTACAATGTGGAGTAAAAGCAGTGAGAGTAGACATCCTTGGCTAGTCCCTGATCTTAGAGTGGAGGCTTTGACCATTTAATCTGATCTTAGCTATGAGATTTTTATTCTTTCATTCAGTCATTAGTAATAATAGTCGTAGTAGTAGTAGTAGCAGCAGAAAATATATCTTACTATGTTGAGAGAGGTGTTTTTTGTTTTGTTTTGTTTTTCTTTTGTTGTTGTTGTTGTTGTTGTTGTTTGTATTCCTACCTGGTGAGTGGTTTTATCCTAAAGATATGCTGAATTTTGTAAAATGGTTCTTCTCTATGCAGATGACCATGTGAAATGTTTTCTTTATCACTATGGTATATTACATTGATGGATTTTATATATTAAATAAACTTGCATTTCTTCTATAAAGCTCCCTGAGACATGATGTAAAAATATTTTTTATATGTTAGTCAGTAAAGTTAGCTAGAATGTTGTTAAATATTTTTACTTTTTATTTATTGGGAGGAAGGTGTTGGCCTATAGTTTTCTTATGCTCTCTCGGTTTGACTTTGGTATTTGGGTAATTTTGGTTTCACAGAAAGAATTATGAAATACTCATCTTTTGCTTTTTGCTTACAGATGTTTATACTACCTTTATTTATAATGGCCCAGAATTAGAAATAGCCAAAATATTTTCCAGTAAGTGAATGGATAAACATTCTGTGATATACTCATAGAATGGAATATTATTCATCTATAAAAGGAGATAAGGTATCAAGTCATGAAAAGGCATGGAGGACACTTAAATGCATATTGAATTTAAGAAGCCAGACTAGGAAAGGCTTTAGACTCTCCATTCTAATTATATGACACTGTGAAAGAGGAAAAACGATAAAGACAGTAAAAAGATCTGTGGTTGCTGAGGTTCAGAGATGGAAGGATAAATTTGAGGGAATTTGAGGACAGTAAAACTATTTTGTGTGATACTATAATGGTGGATCCATAATATTGTGTGTTTGTCAAAACTCATAGATCTGTATGACACAAAGTGTGAACCCTAAAATAACTATAGACTGTAGTAATATATTGATATGGGTTCATCACTTGTAGCAGATGCAGTACACTAATACAAGATGTACAAGATGTTAGTAAAATGGGAAACTATGTGGGAGTTAGTAAAATGGGAAACTAAGAAACTCTCTTACTTTCTGCTCACTTGTTGGCTAAATCAAACTGTTTTAAAAATAAAGTTTATTAATTTAAATATATTACAGTCTGATTCATGTTAAAACCTACTGAATCATGGTGGCAGAAAAAAATGTACATATACATTTCCATTCTCTCTTCCATCTATTTGCTGTTATTATGTGTGAATGAGATTATATATTTATGATTGGTAAGCCCATCATCACAGATTTGTACTTATTATGTACCTAGTTGTTTTAAGAAATCATTTGGGAGAAAAAATGCATTATAAACAAATTTATGCTATCTTATATATTCACATATGTAGTTACCTTTATCTTTATATGCGTTCTTTACTTTCCATGTACCTTCAAGTTACTAGGTAGTTACTGCATGAAATGAATTCACTTCCATCTGATGGAGTTATTGTGCTCATCATTCAAGAAACCATCTTAGTAGTATAATAAAACCTGCTCTTGGTATTTTTGCAAATTATGGAAGAGTTCTCCATGTCAGTAAACTCATTGTTTTATTTTACCTTCCTAGGTCCAAAACCTTCAAGGTACTAATGTATACATTCAGTTCTTAGGATTGCTGGTTTATATCAGCCAGATATTTCAATTATTTGGATACAGATGCTTTTTATTCTTACATGGTAACTGTATTTCTCTACTTAGATTATGTTGTTATATAAAGCTAGTTAATGTACATCTAGTGGTGGTAATGAGGAAGGAACAAGCAGATTATGAAGACAAGCAACACCGTTCCAGGAAACAGTATGAGTTGAGATATGTAAAACGTCTTCCTGTGAGGAAAGACACTTCTGCTCTAGTGGAGAAAAGAAAATTTCCTGTATTAACCAGGAAAATTTAGGAGGATCTTAACACTCAATATTCTTGGGCTTATTTACCCACATGTGTAATACCTAGTCTCAGGTTTACCTATTTTTCTCTCAAGCTCTGATGTGGACATAGGACTGTCTTAGGGTGAGTGTTTAGTCTCCTGTGAAATTCACTTTAACTCAAAAGCAGATTCTGTGCTTGATTTTAACATCTTGGTCCCCATTGCTGTGAGTCTGTTTAAAACTGCTCTTGATGACCTTTGCTTTTGAGACTACAGATTAAAGTAACAATTTATAGTTTACTTCTTTTTCTTTTGTCCAGAGCATCCAGAATCATCAAAAGGAGTCAAGCCACTTCTGGTAGTAACTGAGGTAGTTGGGCTTCCTAGAAAACTGAGCATGAAGTAAAATTTAAGCACTAATATTTTCCTGGGAGGTATGACCCAAGGCAATGCAACTAAGGCAGGAGGGTCCAGAGTGAGATGTGAAAAAAAATAAGGTGATGAGTTTTTGATAAAGGCACTACTTTATAAGGCATAAAGAGACAAAAGAGTTTGTTAGTTTTCCAGGAAATCTTGGGCAGGTAGTACATAAACCATATATCAGAACAAATCACATGAGAGATAAATAAAAATAAAATGAATGTATCTTCCATATATCACTTGCCTTTTGTTTCCCCTTGATCAATATTTATTCCATGGAAATTCAACAACTTTTTACTTTCAAGTTGTATCATCTATCCCTTTTAGCACAGTTGCTCATTATCAATATTTAACTCTAAGTAGTTCATTATCTCAAATGTGGGGATTTTAATTTGCTGTGTGAATGATAATTTATAGGTTGTAATATATAACAAATACTTATCATTGTAAGTATTTCTACTATATACTTAATCTATCATTATAGCATGATATAGTTCAACAAATATATATACATGCCATATAATATACTATATGTTTTTATATATGTACTTAATGTATGTATATGAAGACATATATATTAACCCTGGCTAAAAATATCATACTATAAACATTTAGCTACTCATAGAGTAAAAATTTAAATTTCACTTAGATATTCAAGGACCACAATATTATTTCACCTAATTTTAAGACAATAATGTCATGTAAGTAAAATATTTTCTGTGGGTATTTTTACAGGCACATTTTCACTTATTAAGAATGCTATCTTTTCTGAGTTTGTTAATTATTTTTAGTATGGATATGAATTTTATCACACGCTTTTACCATATTGATAGACATTATGAATTTAGTTACTGACATTTTGTTCAGCAGTTTTCTAATTTCATGACTTATATACACTTAAATAAAAGTAAACACAAAATTTTTAAAAAGTATATTCTTGATTTGTACTATCCTTTTCAGGCTTTGATATCAAGGTTTTTCTAACCTCATAAAAGGAGTTGAATAATTCATTTTTTAATATATGCAGAAGTATGGAAGTTGGTAAACTTGGGAAAAATATTCTGCATATATAGTAAAGTGCAATGAAAAGTCCAGGAACTATAGAATTAAATATTTTTTCACTCGAATAAAATTTTATATCTGTAACCTGTAGCCACTATCAGCAAAGAATAAAGCCCTTCAGTTTTTATTAGAAAAATTGAAGGATTATTAATTTATTTTCACTTAGATATTTGTGTTGAAGTTAAATGTTTATAAGCTTAAACACTATGAATTTTCAGTGTTAGAAATTTTTTTGATGGGCATTCTTTGTTGACAGCTTTTCTCTACCCAATTAAACCATTTTAATAGTACAGTTTTAGGATTAGAGAGGGGGATATCTATGAAAATAACTACAATGTTTTCTTACCTATTGACCATTTCAATAAGAAGTATAACCATGACTAGTTTTATTAATTTATCCACTAGAGTGTATGGTTTTTAATATTTTAGACTGCAGTGAACTTCATGCAGCATTATATGCCCTGAAGTCTGTGACAACCTTGTGAATTACAGTATTTTAGAGTATTAACAAACAGTAGTACACTCTTAGTATAAGTCTTCCAAATTCTAGTAATGTTATATTGTATGTTTAATCTGGTAAAACTAGTTTCACCTTTTATTTCTTTATTACAAAATTTTAACTTTAAATTAATGTTGCTGATCCAGGGGACAGTATTTCAGTTAAAAGTTCTAAGCCTACTCTAAAGACTCTAAAAAACTTTCATACAACACCAGATATTCAGAGCTATTTGGCAGATGCTGAAGATAGGTAAGAAAATGCAAAGCAACTTAACTTAGAAAACAAATTCTCCATCCCCCTACAAGTTAAACCAATGACTATATTCAATTTGAAGCACTCTTAATATAGATAACTAGCTTATTGAAATAAACTAGTCCCTCAGTTAACCTGAACCTCTCAATGAAATCTCATACATTTTGATGAACAATGAAGAGAACATTTGCACAAGGGATTCCCACATTTGTGCTACTGGCTTATTATTACCATAAGAAACTGAGGCAAGTGGGGGTAGTTATCACTGCTGCTTCCCTAGAATTTAAAATGTGACTACTTGTGGTCTCAGTCACTCCCTTGTTGTGGGAATAGAATTTGAATTTCTTTTGTGAGAGACAGAAATCACCTGGACATACAGGCTTACAGGAGACAAGGAAGGAGGTGAAGGAAACAAGAGTTGGAGGGCAGAGGTGCATGTGTAGGCATGCCTATGTACGTGTACTTGTGGGTGTGCATGTATGTGCTAGTTCAGAGAGATTAAGACTGCGAATAGTTGAGTAGTTTGGAGTTTACACAAGGTTTTCTTTGCAACACTTGGTCATATCTGGATCTACTTAGGGATATGGAGCCTTCTACCTATACTCAATAGATATGTATTTAATTTCATAATGAATTAGGTGCCAGCCAAGGAATAACTATCTAGTTAAGTCTGTCTTCTGTTCGAATTTGTCCCAATAGTTTGAGGATGTCTAGCATTTACACCTTTAGAGCTCTCTTGGCAAATTTATGGGGTTTTTGTTTGTTTGTTTAAAGATTTTATTTATTTATTTGACAGACAGAGATCACAAGTAGGCAGAGAGGCAGGCAGAGAGAGAGAGAAGGAAGCAGACTCCCCACAGAGCAGAGAGCTCGATGTGGGGCTTGATCCCAGGACCCTGAGATCATGACCTGAGCCGAAGGCAGAGGCTTTAACCCACTGAGCCACCCAGGTGCCCCACAAATTTGTGTTTTTTGTCTTTGAGACAACCTCCATTATGATACACTTATTTGAAAACCTTAATTTCAACATAGGGTACTTTTAAGAATCATATTTCAAAGATTACTTCTGTATGCATCCAGTCTTCCAATATTAAGATAATATTGCAGATTTTAATTGTAATCTTAATTTTAGGGGAAGTATTTGTTTATAAACAGGACTTTCTTTTAAATGACCATATTATGAGGGACACCTGGGTGGCTCAGTATGTTGAGCACCTGATTTCAGCTCAGGCCATGATCTCAGGGTCCTGGTAGTCCTGATGGTCCTGATGGATGTGACCATCCCTGAGTCATCAGGCTTCTAGCTCAGCAGGGAGTCGGCTTGTCCTCTGTCTCTCCCCATCCTGCTGTTCTTGTTCTCTCTGTCTCTCAGATAAATAAAATCTTTGAAAAAATTAAGTAAATGATCATATTCTGAATATCATTTTTTTTTAAAGATTATACTTATTTATTTGACAGAGAGAGTTCACAAGTAGGTGGAGAGGCAGGCAGAGAGAGAAAGAGGAGAAAGCAGGCTCCTTGCTGAGAAGAGAGCCCGATGTGGGGCTTGGTCCCAGGACCCTGAGATCATGATCTGAGCCGAAGGCAGAGGCTTAACCCACTGAGCCACCCAGGTGCCCCTGAATATCATTTTTTGATTTACAGTAGTAGTTGGTACTTACAGAGAATTTTGCTCCTTATGATTTAGGTCATTTTAAAATTGTGGCTCTTTTAAAGCAATAGTTCAAAAACAATTTAGAAAATAAGCTTTAAGCAAATTCAGCTGTATCATCTGCTTACCAGGTCTATGAATTTGGGCAAATATTTCACTTTTCTGAGTCTCATTTCGTTCTGTAAAGTAGAAATAATACTTTAAAGTGTGGTTGTGAATATTATAGGAGATGTCACATAGAAAAGAGTAAATAAATTGAGCTATTTTTTATGCATATATAGAGATATATATAGTCTTCTGGTAGTCAGTAAGCAATTTGATACAATTTGCAATATTTGAATGGATAGGCTTAACCTTAAGAACTGTGGGATGTATCTTGATTTAGATGTATCTTAAAATCAGACTCTACCTATAGGCTATCATTGTTTTCAGTATCATTTCTCAGCATTTTCATGAAAGAGAATATGGCCAAACATTGCCAGTATTTAGACAACCAATCAGATATTTCATACATTTTCTCACCCAAATTCCATGTGTGGCTTTGATAAGGACATGATCTATTACTTCTTAAAATTGGGATCTACCGATGAAAGAGATACCTAGTAATGCACATTCATTCTGAAATAATGTTTCGTGAATAAAGACACTGTTACTTAAGGAGTGATTTATGTTCATGATACATCTGCTGTAACTGTGACTTCATTTCTTTCCCTTTTCTTTATCTTTTTCCAAAATCTTATCTTCCATTGAACTTGAACTTGTTTATAAGTCAGGCATTTGTAGTATTTCCTTCTTAGACTAGAGCTCACTGAGATGTTGTGATACAACATTTTCAAGTCAGTTTGTTAAAATTTAATGCATATTTATCATCTTTTCAATTTTAGCTCACCAAACTGTAGGTACAAAGAAAGCAGTGCTTGTGCCATTTAGGCTCCCAACTATAGAAGTAGATATACATATTTCCTCAATTAATTCACTCTGCCTTTACCCATACATATCTTCTGATGTGTTGGTATGATAATCTTGACTTTATTCTTCATTTGAATTTGGGTGTGGATATCTTTTGTTGTTATTTCTTTTTAATTTTTTTGTTAACTCTTAAATATTGCTGACAATTTAGGTGCTTGATTTCTGTGATTTAGCAATATGATCATTAAAATAAACAATTATTTTTATTACTACTTATATCCTCTTGAAAATAATATATACGTAGTTTATAAAAAGTAGTAGCTCTTAATAGTATTTTTGATAGAGTTGTTTTCAGAAATTAAGAATAATGAAGGGCAGGAACACAAAGGAATTCAATCTTGATTAGCTTATCCATCATATCCTGTGTATAACCTTAGTGGTTTTTCCAATGCTGTAGGATAAGTACAATTTCTCTCATAGGCCCCCCAAACCCTGAACCAGTCGTCATGGTCATTACTAACTTTTCCAGCCTTAATTGCATGGCAATCCTAGTGGTTTTCTGTATTTCTCTTATTTCCCTTTTCCTTCCCACTACAAGTTATTTGCAAGTTTGTTTTCTATGCCTAAAACTCTCCACACCCCACCCCAGCTCTGTAACTCTTACCTAACTTTCAGATCTTGGCCATTTTTTTAGGATTTCTCAATGACGTACTATCTCATTTCCTTCAGAGGTCAAATTATTTAATAATAATACAGACTTAAAGCATTGCATTCTTAAATTGCCTCCTTCATGATTAACACAGTTGTAGTTTTACATTAGGTGATTATTCGGTATTTGTATTTACTATTTGACTATAAGCTTATTTGTTAAACAGATGTATGAATAGATGTGTGAAACTAGTTTATACCTTCCATAGATCAAACACAGTACTAGTGTGAACAAACAATACCTCTTTTACCCAAACAGATTAGTGAGATAACTCCCATTTTATTATAAATGTTGTATATATAGCCAGTAAACTGGGTGTTTCCATGTTTATACCCAGTTCTAAAACTTAGTATTGGTCAATGAATGTTTATAAGTGCCAACCTATTTAACTTTTTTAAAAATGAGTTTAAATTGTGGAATTATTTGGAAGTTATTTGGACCACAGACTGTAAGCTGAACTTTCCTTACCTAAATAATAAGAATTTTTATATCAGCATTGTCTATTATCTTTCATGAGCATCAGAATTCTATTTCCCAAAGATGACTGAACAGCATCTGTTGATATTCCACAAATACCTTAATTCCATAATTCCCAAACAAAAATGTATTCATTTTTGTACTTCTAATATTTATTGCTTCTTTATATCCTCAAAAATAATGCTGTAGAGCTGTCCTTTTCTATTTTACCTGAACTATTCTAATTATCTTGCAAAATATTATTGCTAAGCCACCCCTCCCCCTTCCCTTCACTACTGAAAGATATAACATGCTCCCATCAATAACAGTGGGTTACTAAAGCAATGATTTACAATAAGGGATGCCTCACTGGAATGGGAAGGAATGTATCAGAATACCCACACATGGGAATTTCATGTAACTTAATGTCCCACTTTTATATTCAGAAATATCTCCTGTTACATGCAAGGAACAACAAGTTCAACATACAATAGGTTAAATAAATAGGAGTTTTCATTTGTTTTTAACATGAGAATCCTAGAAGAGGGCTGCTATAGAAAATCCAAGGCAATCAGCTCTTAGCAATTTTCTTGGAAATTATGGACACACAGTGGTTATGGCACTTCAGGAATTATCTCATTATTTGAGACAGGTAGAATGGGGTAGGGGGAAGCATTGGCAGTATGTACCTTGAATAAAAAAATCCCTCCCGGAAGTTTTAGGCAGACTGATATTTATGCTTATTGACCTGAACTGTCACATGCACACCCCTTGTTTCAGGAAAGACAAGTTAAGTGGGTGTTATTTTCTTATCTACTATTATGAAGATAGGAAAAAGTGATTGGAAATAGGGGTTGAGTTGACCAATTCCTGGAGTCCTTCATGTCCATCTACAACACTATAGATGTGTCTCATGCATATTGAGAACCACTGTGTGATTTGATAGTCCTAACTCCTCTCCTTATACTCAACAATTCATTCTTTCTCATTGCCAACAAAGTGGACTTTCCTTAAAATAATGATCATGTTCATTCTACCTAAAATATATAGTGCCTTTGTTTTCAATGTAGCAATAATTTAGAAAGTTGTGCTGTTAAAGGCACAATAATACATGTTAGACTCAAAGGTGTACCATTTAAGAAAATTATTTTAATTCCAGTGTAGTTAACATATAGAGTTATATTAGTTTCAGATATATAATACAATGATTCACAGTTCTATATATTACTCAGTGCTCATCATGATATATGTGCTCTTTAATCTCCATCACCTATTTCCCTGATCTCCACTCCCCCCTGCCCCCTCCCCAAACTGCCTCCTCTCTGGTAACCATTAGTTTATTCTCTATAGTTAAGAAACTGTTTTTTGGTTTGTGTCTCTCCTTTGCTGATTTTTTCCCTTTATTTCCACATATGAGTGAAATCATATGGTATTTGTCTTTCTCTGATTGACTTATTTTATCATTGTACTCTCTAGCTCTATTCATGTTGTTGCAAATAGCAGGATTTTATTCTTTTCATGACTGAATAATGGTCCAGTGTGTGTGGTGTGTGTGTGTGTGTGTTTGTGTGTACACACCACTTCTTCTATATCCATTCATCTTTAGATGGACACTTGGGCTGCTTCAATAGTTTGTGTATTGTAAATAATGCTGCTATAAACAAGGAGTGCATGTATCCCTTTGAATTAGCGTTCTTGTATTTTGGGGGTAAATACCTAGTAGTATGATTACTGGATCATAGGGTAAGTCTATTTTTAAATTTTTGAGTAAACTCCATACTTTTTACTACAGTGGCTGCAGCAATTTGCTTTCCTACCAACAGTGAAGGAGGGTTCCTTTCTCTCCACATCCTTACCAACACTTCTTAACTTCTCGTGCTTTTTAATTTTAGCCTTTTGGACCAGTGTGAGGTGATATGTCATTATAGTTTTGAATTGCATTTCCCTAATAATCAGTGATGTTGAGCATCTTTTCGTGATCTATTGACTATCTAGATGTCTTCTTTGGAGAAATGTCTTTTCATGTCTTCTTCCTATTTTTTAATTGAATAATTTGTTTTTTGGGTGTTGAGTTGTATCAGTTCTTTATCTATTTTGGATACTAACAATTTATTGGATATGTCATTTGAAAATACCTTCTCCCAATCAGTATGTTGTCTTTTAAATTGTTTTAATTGTTTCCTTCACTGCACAGAAGCTTTTTATTTTGATATAGTCCCAGTAGTACTTTTTGTTTGTTTTTTGTTTTAAATTTCCCTTGGCTTGGGATACTTACCTAGAAAAAATGTTGCTAAGGATAATGTCAGAGAAATTACTGCATTTGTTCTGTTCACATCTCACATTTAGGTCCTTAATCCATTTTGAGTTTATTTTTGTGTATGGTGAAAGAAAACTGTCCAGTTTCATTCTTTTGCATGTTTTTCTCTAGTTTTTCTAACATGATTTGTTGAAAAGCCTTTTTCCCATTGTATATTCTTGACCCTTTTGCCAAAGATTAATGGACCAAATAAATATAGGTTTATTTTTGGTTGCTCTGTTTTGTTCCCTTAATCTGTGTGTCTATTTTTGTACCAGTACCATATTATTTTGATCACTATAGTTTTTAATAGAATTTCATGTCTGGAATTGTGATACCTCCAGTTCTATTTTTTTTGTTTTGTTTTGGTTTTGTTTTGTTTTCCAGGATTCCTTTGGCTATTCAGGGTCTTTTGTGGTTGTATAGAAATTTTAGGATTTTTTTTTTTTTTTAGTTCTGTGAAAAATGTTGCTGATATTTTGAGAAGGATTGCATTAAATGTGTAGGCTGCTTTGGGTAATAGAGTCATTTGAATAGTATTTGTTCTTTCAATTCATGAGCATAAATGTTGCATTCTTTCTGTTGTCTTCAACTTCTTTCATCAGTGTTTTATAGTTTTCAGACCTCAGGTTTTTCACCTTTGTGGTTTATTCCTAAGTATTTTATTATTTTGGGATGCAATTTTAAGTGGGATTGTTTTCTTAATTTCTCTTTCTGCTGCATCATTGCTAGTTTATAGAAACACAATTCTTTTGTGTGTATTGATTTTTTTATCCTGTGACTTTACTGAATTCATTTATCAGTTCTAACAGTTCTTTGGTGGAGGCTTTAGGGTTTTTTATATATAGTATCATGTCATCTGCAAATAGTGAAAGTTTTACTTCTTCTTTCCCAATATGGATACCTTTTATTTCCTTTTGTTGTCTGATTATTGTGGCTAGGACTTCCACTATTGTGTTGAATAAAAGTGGTGAGAGTGGACATCCTTGTCTTGCTCCTGAAGTTAGGGGACAGCTCTCAGTTTTTCTCTATCTAGTGTGATGTTCGCTGTGTGTTTTTCATATATGGCCTTTACGATGTTGAGGTATATTCCCGCTAAACCAACTTTGCTGAAAGTTTTTGTCATGAATGGATGTTGTACTTTGTCAATGTGTTTTCTGCATCTGTTGAAATGATCATACGGTTTATGGATGTTATGTATCATGTGGATTTATTTGTGAATATTGAACATGCTTGCATCCCAGAAATAAATCCCACTTGATTGTGCTGAATGATTTTTTTAAATGTATTGTTAGATTCAGTTTGCTAGGACTTTTTTGAGGTTTTGTGTGTGTGTGTGTGTGTGTCTATGTTCAACAGAGATATTGGCCTATAGTTCTTTGTGTGTGTGTGTGTGTGTATGTGTGGTGTTTTTATCTGGTTTTGATATTAGGGTAATGCTGGCCTCATAGACTGAATTTGGAAGTTTTTCTTCCTTTTCTATTTTTTTGGAATAATTTGAGACTAATGGATATTAACTTTTCTCTAGTATTTGGTAGAGTTTTTCTGTATAGCTCTCTGGTCCTGGACTTTCATTTGTTGGGAGTTTTCTGATTACTGATTCAATTTCATTGCTGGTAATCTGTCCAAATTTTCTATTTCTCCATGGTTCAGTTCTGGGAAGTTATGTTTCTAGGAATGTATCCATTTCTTGTGATTTGTCCAATCTGCTGGCATTTAATTTTTCATAATATTCTCTTATATTTGTTTGTGTTTCTGTAGTGTAGGTTATTAGTTCTCCTCTTTCATTAATGATTTTATTTGAGCTCTCTCTCTCTCTCCATCTCTCTCTCCCTCATGCCCTCCCCCTCTTTTTTTAATGAATCTGGCTAGAGATTTATCAATTTTGTTGATCTTTTCAAAGAACCAGCTCCTGGTTTTACAGATTTGCTCTATTACTTTTGTTTTGTTTTTATATCACTTATTTCTGCTCTAATCTTTGTTATTTCTTTCTTCTACTCCTTTGGGGTTTTGTTTTTTCCTAGTCTAGCTTCTTTAGGTGTAACAATAAGTTGCTTATTTGAGATTTTTATTGTAGAAGTGTATCATTTTGAGAATGATTTACTTCACCATATCAGTTTAGGTAGAATAAAAACTATGATAATCCCACATTTTCACTATTTTTGTGTGTGTGTGATTTCTTACATGATAAAGCATCAACATAGATGGAATGTAAGGAATTACACTAACCTTGGCTCTGCCCATGTCGTTGAGTTGTATATGTAAATATCATCTGTCCTGTGTGCTGCAGGGAAACACATGTTGAAAACTGCTCACTTGCAAGATAACATCCAAAACCAAAACCAAAGAAGTTTCTGTGATCTGAACCTTACCAGTCTTTTCAAGACCCCTGCCCTTGCATGTGAACCAAAGAAGTTTCTGTGATCTGAACCTTACCAGTCTTTTCAAGAGCCCTGCTCTTGCAGGACCCAGGCTCTTTACTTACACAACACACCCTGATCTTTGTGGCCTTATTTTCTATTTCAGTACATTTTTTTTTTTCTTTCAGTGTCATAGCATTTGCATAACCATGTCTAGTCATTTTTAAGAATTCTGAGTAATTCTAAACTGTCATTCTTAAAAATGACTCTGAGTCATTCTTAAAAACTCAAGTTAAAATAATTGCTCTCACCAAGTTCTTGATCTCTCTAGTCTTAGGTAAATTCTTCTCTCCCTCTGGTTCCCCGGGTGCTTTATTCATACTGCTATAAAAGGTTGTAATTGCATTATTTTATGCCTCCCCTCTTTTGACTGTGAAATCTTATAAAAGTTACAAACTGTGCTTTATTAATCCATAAATTTTTAACTACTAACATTTTCTGGCACATAATAGGCACTCAATCATTTATTCATCCAAGCAACTTTTAAGTTAAAATAGGCAATATTCATTTTGACACATCATCTTATTGTAAAGCTAAATAAGGGGTTAACTCCTTAAAATTTTTTTTTTTTTTATTTTTTTTTTTAATATTTTATTTATTTATTTGACAGAAAATTTTTAAATTAGGTTTTAGTTGGTGCCAAAATTTAGTTCTGGTAATGGTATGCTCTCATTTATGAGAATAACACAACAGCAGCATATAATACTCTACTCTATAATACTCTAACAGCATATAATACTCTAAATTGTTCTTCTATTGAAAGTACTATAAAAATAACTTCTGTTGAATCATTTGTTGACTGAAGCAATATTGCTGCCTGGGAGCTGCATAGTACCCATGCTATTAACTGAAAAAATTAATGGCCATGATATGGTTACTAATGAGCAATTAGTAAATGTCATAGTTAAAACCATCAATTTCTTGATTATGTTCTTGAAGTTGGGATTTTTGTCGTATTTTTTTAGATTTATTTACTCATGAATCCAGTCAATATGTATTTATTTAATCTCTTCAGTGCACTAGATTCTTGCTGTTCAGTTTGTGGTCCTTGCACCAGCAGACCAGTAAGCATCTGCTTGGAGCTTCTGAGTAATCCATAATTTGATAGCTCACCCTAAACTTCCTGAAAAAGAATATGCATTGTAACAAGAAACCCAGGTTCTTGCAGCTATAGAATGAAGAAGATCTGAGGGTCTAACGTATGACATGGTCACTATAATTGATTACCGTGGATTGTATGATTGAAATTTTTTAAGAGAATAGAACTTAGTTCTCACAAGAAAGAAGGAGGGAAGGAAGTAAGGAGGTGATGGATGTGTTCATTAACTAGATTGGGTGAATCCTTCCACAATGTATATTGAGCCTCACAATTTATATTTTAAACATCTTATAATTTTATTAATCAATTATACTGCAATACAGCTGAAAGAAAAAAACTCTGGGAAATTCTTACACATTGAAGTTTGACAAGCACTGCTTTATCTCACATGCTGGAAATTCAGAGATGATGAAAAGAAAACCACCACCACCACCACCAACAACAACAACAAGAAAGAACCAGTTTCTGATCTTCATGAAACTTATAGCCTGGTTGAGATAATAAAAATCGATACATTAATAAGCAAAGAAATAACTACAAGTTGTAATAAAGGAAACAATAAAGTGAAATAAAAGATGGTAACATGGAAGACAATGCAGAGTGGATAAACTCACTAAACCTGAGACCAGACATGAAGGGGCAGAAGCCAGGAATGGGAGGTAAAGGCTTTCCAGACAAAGGGATCATATGCAAACATCTGAAAACCAGAATTTGGCACCTTGATCCGAAAATAGCCATTGTGGGAGGAGCATGAGTGCAATGAGTGTGTCAACTTTGGATGACAACAGAAAAATCTTTATTACCTGAGTTCCCAATGTATGCAATCATTTTGGTGTCCTCAGGAGTTAACAGATAGCCCAGAAAATCCTGGATATTCATTCTACCTCATTTTCTTTGTGACTTCAACCTTCACACAGAAAGAGTTATGAAGAAAGTGTGTAAAGCACTTTTTTGCAATGGGATCTTTCCCTTTAAATTGCATCTAATGTTCTTCAGTATGGTTAGAAGGAATGGGGATTTTTTTTTTCTCTTATAATTCTGCTAAAAAAAGAAACATATAACAGATCTACTTTCTTAAATTTCTAAGTGTACGATACAGTGTTAACTATAAACACAATGTTGAAGAACAGATCAAGAAATGTTTCACCTTGCATTACTAAAGCTTTATAGCACTTGAGCACCTCCCATTACTATCAACTCTGCCAGGAAACTGCCATTCTACTTTCTGCTTTGATAAGTTCAGGTACTTTCAATACCTCATATAAATGGAATCATGCAGTATTTGTCCTTCTTTGACTGGCTTACTTAACTTCGCAGTGTCCTCAAGTTTCATTCATATAGCATATTTAGGATTTACATTTTTTTTATATAGCTGAGTAATATTCTATTTTAGGTATATACCATATTTCCTTTATTCATTCATAAATTAGTTGGCATTTAGTTTGTTTTTACCTCTTGGTTTTTGTGAATAAATCTTGAATGAACATGGGAGTGTAAGTATTTCTTCAAGATTCTGATGTTAGTTATTTTGGATTACACAGAAGGGAGATTATTGAATGATATGTTAGTTTCATTTTAAGTGTTTTGAAGAACCTCCACAGTGTTTTCCATACCAGCTGCAATATTTTACATTTCCACCGGCAATGCACAGTTTCTCTATACTCTTGCTAACATTTGTGGTTTTCTTTTTGTTTTGTTTTTGTTTATTAATATAGTTACCCTCACAAGTGTGAGGCGATTTCTCATTATGGTTTTAATTTGTGTTTCCCTCATGGTTAGTGTCATACAGCGCTTATTAGTATACCTGTTGGCCATTCGTATGTCTTTTTTTTGAGAAATGTGTGTTCCAATTACTTTAAAAATCAGGTTATTTGTCTTTATGCTATTGAGTTACATGAGTTCCTTTTATATTATCAATATTAACCACATATCAAATATATGATTCCATAGGTTGCCTTTCATTCTGTTGATTACTTTACTGTGCAGAAGCTTTTCAGTCTGATGGAGTCCTACTTACTTATTTTTCTTTTGAACCCAGGGAGAGGGATTCTATCCAGAAAATCATTGCCAGGAGTAATGTCAATGTTATTACTTTCTCCTATTTGTTTTTTTCTAGGAGCTTTATAAATTTCAGTCTTATGTTTAAGTGTTTAATCTCTTTTGAGTTGATTTTTGTGTATGAGATAGGATTAGGGTACCATTTCATTTTTTGGCATGTAGATAGCCAGTTTTCCCAGCACCATATTTGAGGAGACTATTCCTAATGTGTATTCTCTTGGCACTGTTGTCAAAGATTAAGTAACTATTTCTGGGCTCTCTATTCTGTTCCGTCAGTAAGTATATCTTTATTTAGTATCATACTGTGTTGTAATATGCTTTAAAATTAAGAAATGGAAGCCTCCAGGCTTTTTTTTTCTTTTTTTTTTTTCAAGATTATTTTGGCTATTCAGTGTCCTTTTGGCTCCATGTGAATTTAAATTTTTTTTCTGTTTCTGTAAAAATGCCATTGAAATTTTGATAGGTATTGTATTGAATATGTGTGTAACTGGTAGGATGGACATTTTAATAATGTTTCCTCCAATCCATGCATGTGGGATGTCTTTCCATTCATCTATGCCTTCTTTCATTTCTTTTAGTAGTGCTATATAGTATTCATTTTACAAGTCTTTCATCTTCTTGGTTGGGTTTATTACTCATTATTTTATTTCTTACAATGCTATTGTCAATGGGATTATTAATTTTTCTCACATAGCTTTTTGTTAGTGTATAGAAATACAACTGATTTTTGGACATAGATTTTACTTACTGAATTTGGTTATTAATTCTAGCAGTTTATGTGTGTGGGGGCGGGAGCTTTAGGGTTTTCTGTATGTAAGATCATGTCATCAACAAATAGATGTAAATTTAATTTTTCCTTTCTGATTTGGATCCTCCTTTTGTCTTTTTATTGTTTAATGGCCGTAGGTAGGACTTCCAGTATCATGTTCAATATAAGTTACAGGATTGGCTATCCTTGCCTTGTTTCTGGTCATTTTACCATTGATTATGTTCACTGTGAGTATTTTTATATGGCCTTTATGATGTTAAAGTACTTTTATTCCTAGTTTATCATGCAAGATTGTTGATGCTTGTCAAGGTCTTTTATTTCATCTATTGAGATGATTTATTTTTATCCTTTATGAGTGTGGTGTGTCACATAGATTGACTTTCATCTGTGGAACCACCATTGCATTTCAGGAGAATAAATCTCACTTGATCATTTGTGATCTTTTAAAATTGCTGTTGAATTTGGTTTGCTATTATTTTATAGAGGGTTTTTACACTTATATTCATCAGAGATATTAGACTTTAGTTATTTTCTTTCTTTTTCTGGTGTTGGTATCACCATAATGCTGGCTTCATAAGAGGAATTTGGGTTTGCTCCTTTCTCTACAATTTTTGGAAAAGCTTGAGGTGATTTGTTTTCTGATTTAAATGTTTGGTAGAATTTACTGGTGAAAGCATCTGATTTAGGACTTTTTTATTGGAAATTTTTTTATTGTTTCAATCTTTTGTTTCAATCTTATTATTGTTTCTACTCTTCAGTGGTCAGTTCAGGTTTTCTATTTCTTATGATTCTGTCTTTACAGATGTTATATTTTTATGAATTTATCCATTATTTTCTGTGTTAGTCACTTTTTTTGGCATGTAATTAATTGTTCATAGTAGTCTCCTATGATTATTTTTGTTTTTGTGGTGATATAATGTTTCCTGTTTCATTCTTAATTTTGCATCTTCTGTCTTTTTTTCCTTCTTGAATCTGGCTAAAGATTTGTTAGTTTTGTTATCTTTAAAATAAATTTAAAAACAACTCAGTTATTTTTTTTTCTATTGATTTTCTTTATTTTGTTTGTTTCAGCTCTAATCTTTATCACTTCCTTCTTTCTGTTAACTTTGGGATTAGATTTCTTCTTTTTCTAGCATTCTTGATGTGTAGAATTAGGTTTATTTTATATGGTTTCTTTTTAAATATAGGTTTTTATTTCTATGAACTTCCCTTTTAGTACTATTTTTGTTAATATTTTGGTACATTATGGTCTCTCTTTTTTTTGTTTCTAGATATTTACTAATTTCTATTTTGGTTTAGTCTTTGACTTATTGGTTGTTCATGTGTGTATTGTTTAGTTTCCACATATACATACATTTTCCCATTTTCTGTCTATTGATTTCTAGTTTTATTCTATCTTGGTCAGAAAAAAAAATACTTGATATGATTTCAGTTTTCTTAAATATGTTAAGACTTGTTTTGTGATCTATTCTTGAGAATGTTCCATGTGTAGACAAGATTTATTCTACTGATGTTGGGTAAAATGCTCTGTATATAGCTGTTAGGTCCATTTGCTCTGTAATATTGTTCATATATTCTCTTCTTAATGATCTTCTGTGGGGATGTTTTATTCATTTTTGAAAGCAGATCATTGAAATACCCTACTATCATCAAGTTGTTTATTTCTCTCTATAGTTCATCAGTGTTTGCTTTATATACTTAGGTACTCTGAGTTGTGTGCATTTTATTTTATTTTTTTTTTTATTTTTTTTTTTTTAAAGATTTTATTTATTTATTTGACAGAGAGAGATCACAAGCAGGCAGAGAGGCAGGCATAGAGAGAGGAGGAAGCAGGCTCCCTGCCGAGCAGAGAGCCTGATGTGGGACTCGATCCCAGGACCCTGAGATCATGACCTGAGCCGAAGGCAGCGGCTTAACCCACTGAGCCACCCAGGCGCCCCAGTTGTGTGCATTTTAATTTATAATTCTTATATTTTCCTGGTGAAATTACCCTTTTAAGTTATATGATATCCTTCTTTGTCTCTTGTGATGGTTTTTGGCTTAAAGTCTGTTTTGTCTGATGCAGGTAAAAGTACCCTGTACTCTTTTGGTTACCATTTGCATGAAATATCTTTCTTTAACCTTTCATTTTTAGCCTGTGTATATCCTAAATCTAATGCAAGTAAGTCTCTTAGAGACAGCACATATTTGGCTGATTTTTTAATCCACTTAGCACACCATGTATTTTGATTTTGAGGATTTTTTTTAAGATTTTATTTATTTGTCAGAAAGAAGAGAAAAAGCAGGGGGGTGGGAGACAGAGATAGAAGCAGGCTCCTCAGTGAGCAAGGAGACTGACACAGGACTTGATCCCAGGACCCTGGGATCATGACCTGAGACAAAGGCAGATGCTTACCCTTAACCAACTGAGCCACCCGGGTGTCCCTTGATGGAGGAATTTAATCTATTTACATTTAAATTAATTATTGGCAGAGAAGGACTCTTGCTGTTTTGTTTATTGTTTTCTTTCTGTCTTGGAGCTGTTTTGTCCTTTTCCTCTTTTGTTGTCTTCTTTTTATTATATTGATATTTTGGATGGGACATATTTTTTAATAGATATTTTCTTTGCAACTATAATGGGGCCTTACATAAAACATCTTTTAGGACAGCAGTCTATCTTAAAGCGAGAAAAAAAAACTCAAGCTT
Source organism: Enhydra lutris kenyoni (assembly GCF_002288905.1). NCBI lineage: Eukaryota > Metazoa > Chordata > Mammalia > Carnivora > Mustelidae > Enhydra > Enhydra lutris. The sequence continues at coordinate 16,886,674 of NW_019154103.1, forward strand.
ATTACATTAACTCTATACTTTTACTTCTTGCCCACAAGAACACACACACTTTTTTTTTGTTGGTATCATAGACTTATATATAGTTTTTTTTTTTTTTTAATTTTATTTATTCCTTAGAGTGAGAGAGAGAGATGGAGAGAGCACACAAACAGAGGGAGAGGCAGAGGAGAAAGGAGAATCAGACTCCCTGCTGAGCCACCCTGGAACCCGATATGGGGCTCTGTCACAGGCCCCTTAGATCAAGACCTGAGCTAAAGGCTGATGCTTAACCATCTGAGCTACCCAGGTGTCCCAAGTTATGTATAGTTATTGGTATTTTTTACATTTCTATCTTTAAAGTTCTCTACCATAATTAAAAATAATTTGTATACTATCATCACACAGAAGTACAGTATTCTGTTATTTGTCTATAAATTTACCTTTACCAGTCAGCTTTATATTTTCATATGCTTTTTGTGCTATTGTTTAGTATTTTTTTGGTTTCAACTCGAAGGACTCTCTTTAACATTCTATGTAAGGCAAGTCTAAGCTTGCCTCAAAATGAACTTCCTAAGATTTTGTTTGCTCAGGAAAGCCCTACTTCCCCACCCCCTGGAAAGTCTTAATCTGTTTTTTATTTTCGCTGCACAGTTTTGCCAGATACAGTATTCTGGGTAAGCAGTATTTTTCTTTCAGCACTTAGAACATGTCATCCCATTCCCTTCTGGCATGCAATATTTCTGCAATCCACTTATAGTCTTATGAGGCTGCTCTTGTATTTGAAAAGTCATTTTTCCCTTATTGCTTTGAAAATTCTTTTTGTCTTTGACTTTTGATAATTTGATTATACTATGTTTTGGTGTGGAATGTTTTGTATTGTTCTTATGGTCCCACAGAACTTTTTTAATCTGGACGTCTATCTCCTCCCCCAGATTTGGGAAGTTTTCAGCCACTCTTCTCTTTCTTGGACCATAATGAGTATATTGGTCTGTCCAATAAGGTCACTTAGGCTTTGTTCACTTTTTCATTATTTTCTTTTTACTCTTTTAACTGGATAAATTTCAAATGAATTCCATTTGAGTCCACCAATTATTTCTTCTGCTTGATCAAGTTTGCTGTTAAAACTCTCAAGTTAATTTTTCAATTTGGTGATCGTGTTTTTCAGTTCCAAAATTTCCATTTGGTCTTTTTAAAAAACATTTACTCACTTTTTGTTGAAATCCTAATTTTTCTTATGTATCATTTTCCTGAAATCATTGATCCTCTTTATGATGGTTACTTCATACTCATACCTCTTTTTCCTTAAGATTGGTTTTTGAAGAATCATTTTGTTCCTTTTATTAGGCCATTTTCCCTTGTTTCTTAATGTTCCTTGCAACTTTTTATTATCCACTCACTTGAAAAGAAACATTACCTCTTCCTGTTTGAATATAAATATTATAGCAATTTGATGCTTGCATCATCTATTTAAAAATATGAAGAAAGCACATCATTAATAGTCAGAAATATTAGATTATTCCTTGTTCTTCTATAACTTGTATTTTCATTTCACTCCTGCCACAAAATTTTATTCTACTATATATATATGCTATATATATATAAAATGTATGTATGTATATATGTGTGTGTATATAGATATTTTATATTTGAAATATATATGTATATATTTCAAGTATATATATTATATATATGTTTTTATATATTATATATATATTATACTTGAAATGTTTATTATCACTTTAACATACTTATATGAAAAAATATATAAACGCACATATTATTTTTTTAAATTTTCTCTTATCATAGGTCTGCAAGGGTTAATATACTATTACCATTGGATTATCATGACAATTATTCACACTATGTAGTTAATTAGAACATTTATAGTAATAGTATTTTTGATAGTTAAAAACAAAAAGAAAAATTTTAATATAAATGCATAAGAAATGGAAAGAGTTATTTTCTTTTATTTTATACATTTATCCATGTTTGTTTTATACTTGAATGAGCAGGATTCACCAAGAATTTTATTATTTTTTTCTAAATATAAATGGAGAACATTTGTTTACATAACAAGTATGTGTAACTGGTAAGATCTTTTTTTTTATAAGACTGGGACTGAATTGTAAAAATTTCTACAAAAAAATACATTATCTGTATATATGTGTATATATATGTATATATACATATATGTGTGTGTATATATCTATATCTATATCTATCTATATAATTTTCCATAGTGATTATTTACCAAAAATTAGATGATCTGTGTGTGAAGAATTCTTTCACTTTAGTTGAAAGTGAATAATTGGAAGCCAACAGAGCAAGAAAAATATGTAATACTGAATTGTCATCTTTGCAAGGTGGGGATCCTGGTGATCGGAGTGAAGTGATGGGGGGGACTACGGACTGATGATCAGTAGATGTCTTTATTTCTTACAATCGCTTCTTTTATACCTTTCACAAGATCTGATTACAAACAGGATATAGATTTATGTGCAGGGTGTGAGCTATGAGTGAGATGTGATTTACATGCAGGCGATCAAGTGAGGCAAGTGAACAAGATTATCTCTTAGTTTAGTTTAAATGGCAATATCTCTTAGCTTTAAATGACAAGAGCAAGTTAAGGATTCTCCATACTTATCAGATCTATCTAAAGGAGGACGTGAAAACACTCCAGGGATCCTCCCATATTTATTCCCGGCCTTGGCCCAGGAAGACCCTTGCCCTCCATCTGGAGTTTTCTCACAGGATTCGACAGGACTCCAGTCATATTGGCAAGGATCCGTGTTGTGTTCCAACACTGAATTCCTGAAATAATTTATTTTTTCCAACTAACACTTTCTCCTTGAACGTATCCCAAGATTTCTTCCATCATGGGCAATTCACCACAGAAAGATGAGGCAAGGAATTTCTCTCTTTTATAAATAGATGCAAACTTTATTTAGAAAGTGGTAATGGCATAGGAGAATCTTATTGACTGGCAATTCCCAGATCAGGATACATGTCTACATTAAAAATTAATCCACTTCCATATGGAAGTGAGCCAAGAGAAAACTAATAGCCAGGTCCTAAAATCTCTCCATAAACTGCCCTTTGATATGGACTGATGGGAGTTGATACTATAGAACCTTTCTATGCTGTTTTTAGTCTGGAAAATCTGTAGATGGGGACTCTACCTTGATCATTACAAAATAACTCCTGTGAAGTACACATAAAATGTTTCCATTCAAACACGTAATTTGGTGCGGAGCTCTGCAAAAAGAACTGATTGCAAAATATTTGCTAAGTAACTGAATTTGTTCATTCTTTAATAACCCTTTAAGCTCTATGCCAGAAAACCTTTAACAAAAATGTCAATTTTATGTTTGAGGGTAATTGACCTTGAATCATTCTTTTGAGTGGTACCTAAGAGAGTAGAACCATTGAATTTTCAGGGGTTTTTCTGTTTTGTGACAATTAAACCATGACCACATATAGGAATGTCTTTTTTCTTCTGTAGAGGCTTAAATCAAGCTTATGTAAAATTTATTTGTTCAACAGATATATATTGAGGACCTACTATCTATGGATACTATTCTTGGCATTGGGATATAGTTGTGAGTAAATCAAAGTCACTGTCTAAAAGGGACTATATTTTAGTGGTGGAGACAAATAATGCAATTCCAAAGATAAACATAAAGATAGGTAGTGATAAGTACAGTGAGGAAGAAAAAAGAACAGAGTAAAGGGATAGAGGAGTGAATGAGGAGGGTCTATTTTGCATGGAGTGGTCAGAGCTTGCCCCTCTGTGGAGGTGATATTTTAGTCAGTAGCACGGAAGCTAAGAAACCACGTGTTGTAGTGAATTTAAAGCAACTTATTTTGGGCTTTGAACTCTACACACCATTCATACCTATTAACATTTGTACATTAGAAAATGATGCTTTAGGCTAATCATCCATCCCTTTGAAATACCATTCCCCTAAGAGGAGATGCAATGCAATTATTTAGATATTCTGTAAATAAATTACCATCATAGTGCAGACACATATGTGAGATCACATTTAGTAGATGTCCTTAATTGGAATTGTGGCTGTTTTCTAACTCATTTATGATCTTGGTTTGTTAGTGGCTGAAGTGTTATGAAGATTGGGACAAGGAGATTAACTCACCTTCATGCCAGTATACCTTGTTATTTATGTTAACTGAGAACAAAAAAATTTACATAAATGATGTTTTTGGCCTTTTTAATTTTCACGTTATGAAGTAACAGCTTCACTTAATCAATGACCCACCTGAGTGCATAAGGTATGAAGTCACTAAAATAATGTTTAAAAAAAGGAGGATGGTGGACACAAATCTATTTTACTGGAGTTTTCTAGAGAACTTTCCCCACTGACCCTTCTTCTTGGGGGTTGTTAAGGTTCATGTCCTGCATAAACATCAGTAACCAGGGACTGATCTGACCCCATACAGGTTTATCAATCACAGAATCCTGTCCATGGAGTTAAAAGACACCAAAACATCAACTGAAGATTAAAAATAGTTTATTTTGTCTTTAAATCTCCCTGAAAATTGATAGAGGATGCAGTACTGGCCAATAATCAAACAGTCATGCAGACAGTTCATGTTCTCACAGAGAATCATGACTTCACAAGCACAGATTTAAATTCTATCATAAAGGAAGAGGGAAAACAATGCAGAATGAGCCCTTATTAACTGTACTTCTCATTTAAGAATAAGGGTTCTGGAAACTTAAAATTCTTTTTCCTTCCCTCTGCTTATTGTTTATTGAGAACATAGTTTCACTTTATATGCCTCACAGACTGCTTGCATTTTCCTGAGTCATTAAGTTATTCCATCATTCAGTGAATATATTTCATTTTTATTTATTTTTGTTTTTTTATTTAAGTTCAATTACCAACATATAATACATCGCCAATTTCAGATGTAGTGTTCAGTAATTCATCAGCTGTATATAATAGCCAGTATTCAACACATCATGTTCTCTCCTTAGTGAATATATTTTATAAAAGGCTTATCAATCTCCAGGTGCCATGATAGGTGTTGAGGATCCACTATTGCTCAAGAGAGAATGAGACCTTGAATTTAAGCAGTATTAGAAAAAGACAGGCAAGCTCTAAATCTTACTGTGATAGAAAGTGGTAATTGAGGTAGGGATCCTGCTTTAGCAGGGGGTATTCAAGAAAGGCCTCGTAAAAAAAGACCTTAGGCAGACCTAGAGATAGTTGTGTGAACATATAGGGAAGAGTTTCTTGAGCAAAAGGAACAGCAGGTGCAAAGGTTATTGGACGGGAAAGACCATATATGTTAATAAGGCAGAAAGTCTGTGTGGATAGTGGATTGGAATGAAGAAAAGAGAAAAGAAAGATGAAATCTAAGAGGCAGAATGAATCTGAATCATATCCACTCTTACCACCCATGGTAAGGATTTAAAGTGTATTCTGGTGGAAGTGGGAAATGTTGGTTTTAAGCAGGTGCATGGTATGATCTGACTTATGATTTAGAAAATTACTAGAGCTAACTGCTAGAAAGTGTTATTGTAAACCAAGTACATATTAGAAAGGGAAGAGAAGGATGCTGTAGTAGTCCAGGAAGAGATAATAGCTTCGTCTAGAATTATAATGAAAATGGTAAGAACGGATGGAATCCAGTATAAATATATTGGTAGAGGACATAGTATTCACTGTTCCACAAAATAACAGCTGTGGAGGAACTGAAAAAACAAAAATGACTACAAGCATTCTGCCTTGAGCAATTAACTAGAAGGATAGTAGCAATGAATTAGATGTATAGTGGTGCTATTTTCTGAGAAAAGAAGGTTTGGACAGTGGAGAGAGGATGGAATAAACTGTCCCTTTCTGGGTGTAGTAAGTCAAGAGGAGTGTTTTTACCATGGTCTGTGGCAACAGAACCTGAAGTGGTGAAATGGAGAAAATGAAGGATACTTTTTTCTACTAACATCCTATTGGTTATAAGAAAACACTGAGAACCTTATATCAGCAGCTGTGTTGGCTCTCCTATCTTTGCCTACCCCCTTAAAAAAAGCCTCTTTATGAAGAGGAAATACCTCAGTATATTTAATTTTGGTGTTTTTGAGGATTCTTTCCTCTATTTTTTTCTATACAGAAATAACAATAATAATGGCATAGTTTTTACTCTGCAAAATGACTTCTTGGCTGGTTAATGCAGTTTTGTTTTTCAACACTGATGCTTAAAATTTATTATTTTCATTAATAGCTAATGGGGAGATAGATTTATAAAGAACGGAATGTTTAATAAAAGTGGTGCAAGCATGCGTCTTTGTCTTGTTAATGATCTTAGAAGGAAAACATTCAATCTTTTACCATTAAGTATGATATTACCTGTAGGTTTCAAGGTTCATCAGCCTAAAAATTTTACTCTCTATTCCTAATTTTTTCAGAAAAGAGTTTCTCACAGGGATGGATTTCAAATTCAGACTTTTTTTTTTAACATACATTGATAAGATTCGCTTTTTAATAGAATACATTACATTGATTGGCTTTGAGAGTTAAATCAGTTTTGCATTCCTGAGCTAAACCTCTTTATTGTTAAGATAATGTTCCTTGCTCTGAAATCTGTTTTATCTAATGTTTATATTGCCACTTCAACATCTTTGGATTAGTGTTAGAATGGAATATCATTTAATTCCTTTTTACATTTAATCTATTTAGTCTTCATAATTAAAATGGGTTTTTCATATGCAACATTTCTTCATTTTTCTTATTTTAAAGATTGTATCTGAAAAAGTGAGAGAGAGTGCATGAACAGGGAGGAGGTGCATAGAAAGGAGAAGCATACATCCTGCTGAGTAGGGAGCCCAACAAGGGGCTTGATCCCAGGACCCTGAGGTCATGACCTGTGCCAAAGGCAGACACTTAACCAACTGAGCCACCCAGGCAACACAAAATTTCTTCATTTTTTAATCAAATCGAATGATCTCTGCTTTTATTTATTTATTTATTTATTTGATCTTTGCTTTTAATTGCGGTCTTTAAGTAATTTACATTTAATGTGATGATTGATATAGTTGGGATTAAATTTACCAATTTGATACTGTTCAATTGTCCAGTCTGTTCTCTGTTATATTTTTTCTCTCTCTCTTTTTAATCCCTGTGTTTTTTTTCAGGTTCACTGAACTTGGGTTTATACTATTCTTATTTGGAAAGATCTTCAATTTTTTGTTTGTTTCTCTTCTCATTTTCTCAGAACACTCTGATTACATGCATATTCAACAGAATTAAATTGTCCAGTAGCTCGACAATGTTCTGTTTTTGTTGTTGTTTTTGGTTTGTTTTTCGGTCATTTTCTTTTGGTGTTTAATTTTGGAAGGTTTGTATTGCTATTTTTTTCAAGTTCTCTAATCTTTTTGTCTTTAGTATCTGATTTACTAGTGATCTCAGTGTATTTTTCAACTCACAAAGTGCAGTGTGCATTTCTAACTCTTTAATTTTTCATGTCTTCTGCAATTCTTTAATTTTTCATGTCTCTGCTTAACATCCTCAATTTTTTTATACCTTTGTAAACATATGAAACATATTTCAGTGGCTTTTCTACTGTTCTCTTATCTTTATTATTTCTGTGTCTCCATCTATTGATTACTTTTTCTTCTCATTATGGATAAATATTTTCCTGCTTTTTACATGCCTGGTAACTTTTGATTAGATGCTAGATATTGTAAATTGTATCTTCTGGATACCAGATACTCTTGTACTCTCATAACTATCAATGAACTACTTTTTTTTCCCCTTTGTTGCTGTTCAGTTTCTTGGAAATAGTTTGATCCTCTTAAAATTTGCTTTTAGGGGGTGCCTGGATGGCTTAGTCAGTTAAGTGTCTGACTCTTGGTTTCAACTCAGGTCACCATCTCAGTGTTATGAAATCAAGGCGCTATCAGGTTCTGTGGTCAGCACAGTCAGGCTTCTTGAGATTCTCTCCCTCTCCTTCTCCCTCCCCCTTTGCCCCTCCCTTCACTCATGCTTTCTTTCTCTAAAAATAAGTAAGTAAATAAGTAAATAAATAAATAAAATCTTCTTTAAAAAAATGGCTTTTTTTGCTTTTAAAGCTTTGTTAATATGAAAACAAACTTTAGGGCTAATTTTGTCCTTTTCCTGAGGCAATAACCTTCTGTGTACTCCATATGATTTCTTTCAATTGTGCATTTCCTTTCTACCAGAGATCATTGTCCTGGTTGCTTGTCAATACTTTTTATTTTTTCCTTTCTTGTCATGGCTGGTACAAAAAGATCCTGCTCTAAGGTCTCTGTCGGGGAGATTGTTTATCTAATTATTGTGATGTTCTTTACCCAGTCTACAGTAGTTTGCTTACATATATATGCCAATTAGTATTCACATAAATTCATGTAAAATGGCCTCTGTAGAATTCTGGATGTTTTTCTGTTTCAATCTCTTAATCTCCCTTCCCTCCAACTCTCCCTCCCACTCTCCCTCTTTGTAGTTGTTTCCTCTCTAGTACTTTGCTCTGTGAACTCTATCTACCTTGGTCTCTCTGGACTCCACATTCATACTGTGTCCTCAACTCACAGTTTACTGCACACCATATAGGTTATCCCTCCTAATGCTATGGCCTAGTAACTCTCCCTCCATTCAAAAAGCTGAACAGTCATAGGATTCATTTGCTTTCCCTTTTTTCAGAGATAATTATCCTGGTTACCTGATATCTAGTACCTAAAACTGCTGTTTCATATGTTCTGCTTAGTATTTAAATTATTTCAGAGAGGAAGGAAATATTTTTTAAAAACATCATTCATTCAAAAAATATGTTATTCGTTCATTTTAGTGATTATATTTTCATTTTTTTATTTTTATGATTTTTTTGAATTACTTTAAATACCAAGAAAAGTAGTAATATAAATTAACTTTATAAATGTTCCTTCTGAACAATTTTAAATTTTCCGTGGAGTTGGGAGACAGAAAACACTCTTTATTGCTATTTTGAGAACTTTATTGCAGTTAATTATTTCTACAATAATGAATAAAAGAACAAATTATTTACAAATGTACTTCTAGGCTACCAAGTCTATGAGATTATGAGATTTTCTCTATGTATTAGAGAAAAACATTTCAAGTAAGGAATTTTGGGGTAGGTTGCTTTTTTATTCATTGCCAAGTAATTGCCTAAAGGGTTAATGCTATTTCAGTAGGCCTTTTGACTGGAGTGTGCGTTTGGTTGTTTGCTGTTATCATTAGTTCTTAAACAGTTTAGCAAAATCGTTTAAAACTGCCTCAGAGAAAGTAAAAGTAAACTTGATACTGAGTACATTTCTGCTGCCATTTTTTTTTTAAGGATTTTATTTATTTGACAGACAGAGATCACAAGTAGGCAGAGAGGCAGGCAGAGAGAGAGGAGGAAGCAGGCTTGCCACTGAGCAGAGAGCCCGACGTGGGGCTCAATCCCAGGACCCTGGGATCATGACCTGAGCCGAAGGCAGAGGCTTTAACCCACTGAGCCATCCAGGTGCCCCTCTGCTGCCATTTTTAAGGTTTTTATTAAAACATTATGGTTGTAGTTCCACAGAAGAATTCTCTGTAGACTTACTCAATATCTTCCATAAAAATTGAATGCCATTCACTAAAAAGAATATAATTTTTATCACAAGATCAATTATAATTTTTAGTTGTGAATGAAAGATTATTTGGAAAGGGTTATAACAACTATTAGTTCAACAAATGCCAACATATATAATTTATGTCCAACTTTCCACAAAAACAAGGGATGGGAAGTTAAAAATAGGTGCTAATCCATTTAATGGCAGTGTGTTAAAATGTTTTAGCAGCATGAAATAGATATTAGCAAATATTGACATATGACAAATTTTGTAGTAGCCATTAGCATCTATATTTTATGAATGTCAAAGATATTTTAATTACACAAATGTCTATCAATTTTAAAATTACTAGTATCACTCAAGGCAAAATTCTAGTTTGTCTTAAATCTGAGCTATTCACTGTCATTTAAAAAATATAATTACTGTCATAATGTTTCTAAAAATTAGGGATCATGTAGAGTATTCAAAAAATAAATACAAATTTTGGTATTGCTTTACGTTGATGGCACATGAATTAAAACTGCATTATAATGAAATTGCCGCTGAATATTCCCATTAATATCAAATGAATTCATTATGACCAGGACAGTTACAGTGAATACTAAATGAATTAATAATAGTGAACCATTTAAAGTGTTGCCTAATTGTTTTATTTCATTTTTATGTATATTTTGGTCCTATTTTAACTGTTAGGTTAATAGAGAATGACATTAAATAGTTCATTTTCTTGTCTAATATCAGATAATGTGTTCACACTATTTTCTGATGATCTTTGTATTTAACTCTTTTTGTCTTATCTCAACCTTTCCAATTATTACCTCTTATTTGATACTACTACCTCAACTAAATTAGCAAATATAAGCTTTAATTTGATAAGGAACACATTAAGATAAAAAGCAACATTGTGCCCAAGACATTCTCCTGAAATGCCTAGGTATCATGTGATACAAATGCATGAAAATTTGTTTTTCTCTGTTTAATGATACAAAAAAGCAAATAAACAACAAACCCTTTAATCTTTTTTGTTGTTAGTTTTCCTATCTGCCTATATGCAGAGACCATTATGCAGAATTAACTGAGAGGATAACTTGTACAAAGTTCTTCAGCTTAAAAAAAAAAAGAAAAGAGAAGCTTAATCTATTTAATCTATTTAATGATTCTTTATTATAACAAGGTTTTTAATTTTGTTTAACCATTTGTTTTTGAATTATTTAGAAACCTGTTAAAGTCTCTAAATATTAATTGCTTTGTTACTGAGAAGCACTGTGTTGGCACAGACATAACCTATTTTCCATGACTGTTGTTTAGAAGCTCTTGTCTGTTGAATATCCAATCCACCTCCTCCCAACCAATATTCAGATCTTCAACATTTTATCAGAGAAATACCTTTCATGTTGGAAACATCCTTTAAAAGGACAATGGCTATAGGTTGTAGTCAGTCTTAAGAAATATTTCAATCAATCTTCACATTACTTTTTAATTAAGTTAATAGTAACAATTAAAAAATTAACTTAATCTAGGTTTCTGGCTACTTTTGATAAATAGGAATCTCTCTTTTTAGGAATCTTTATTAATCCATCCTCTATAATTCTGTATGTAAATGATAGAGTGGGATAGAAGCCATAATCTTTAAGTAGTGTTAGTTTTCTAGTTCACCACTTGCCCCTCCATCTATATTCTCTAAATCTTTCTGGAACCTACATGGTCCTCATATATATTTAGGGCCAAAATGATAGATTTTGAGATTGATAGATGTTCCCGCCTCCCAAATTCCATTTGATTCTCAGTAGTCCTTGAGATACCCTTGGTAAGAAACATATTTAAAGTATGTCCAGAGTGTTTTTGAGAACTGGACAATGAGCAGTATTTCATACACAAAATATATATAGTATAGAGGCTTATGCCTTGGATATCCTAGCACTTTAACAAATCCCTGAAGAAACTAGGACTAAGTTGGTGAGATTTGGGATGGGGATTTTTAGGAAACAACCCCAGCTAAAGTCTAGAAAGGGACTTTAGGAGGCTTGGATCTCAAAGATGATTTATAGGAGCAATGGGCATAGCTTTGGCATGCTAGACTCTGATGGGGTGTGTCTGGCAGAGAGTAGAAAGATACTGACATGGAGGATATTTTTAATAAGGTAAATGTGTTCACTGAGCCTATGATTTACCTACATTCAACATCATTTGTCCCAACAGCCCTTGGATATTCTCTTATCAGCCTTTTTAAAACTGTTTTTCTTAAAAAGAAGGCTTTCTCTTTGGGGTACTTATGGTGGTAAATCACAAATTCATGTTGATTCCAACAAATGATGGATTTCAAAGGGATCCTAAAATTGAATATGTGAACTTACTCTACATCAATTAAAAATTATGTGTTATTTATTGTATTTTTATAGGTGATATAGTTACTAAAGTACTAGGAAGTAAGCCTCAATTTTACCACTGTGTAATAATATAGTAAGAGTTTATAAGATTTACTCTGTTGCCTTAGGTACTTGCTATTATTTGGAATTTGAATGTAAGTCTTTTCAAAATTATGACTAAATCCTTTCATTCCATACTATTAAAGAATGTTGAGTGGGACAAGGGAGCCTTTCATTTAACTACCTAAGAACCATGGAGGATGATAATTTCATTTTTATGATTAGGTATCAATAATAATGATAATATTCTTCTCTGGTCATCATGTTTCTTAAAACTTTATGGAAAGTTTATCTAATCATGTTGCCAAATATAGTATCATTTTTATATTTGCTTTGGTGAAGGTCTACCTAAACAAAGTAAAAATGGTCCCAGGTGCCTCAACTACACCCCCTACACATACATTTTATTGAAAGTAATTATCCAGAGAGTTTCAGATAGCCAAAAATTTTTTTCCCATGATGTCCTTTTTTGGGGAACACTAATTATTTTTATTATTATTACTTAAATTTTTTTTTGGTGTTATGTTATTCACCATACAATACATCATTAGTCTTTGATGTAGTGTTCCATGATTCATTGTTTGCATATAACATCCAGTGCTCTAGGCAATCCGTGCCCTCCTTGATACCCAACACCGGGCTTTTTTTTTCTTTTTTCTTTTTTTTTTTTTTAAAGATTTTATTTATTTATTTGTCAGAGAGAGAGAGAGAGAGAGAGAGAGAGATCACAAGTAGGCAGAGAGGCAGGCAGAGACAGAGGGAGAAGCAGGTTCCCTGCCGAGCAAGGAGCCCT
>NW_019154103.1:16899563-16902273 GCF_002288905.1 Enhydra lutris kenyoni
AGAGAGAGAGAGAGAGAGAGAGAGAGAGATCACAAGTAGGCAGAGAGGCAGGCAGAGACAGAGGGAGAAGCAGGTTCCCTGCCGAGCAAGGAGCCCCATATGGGACTCGATCCCAGGACGCTGGGATCATGACCTGAGCCGAAGGCAGCCGCTTAACCAACTGAGCCACCCAGGCATCCCTCACTGGGCTTTTTTAATAGACTTTCCAAACCCAGCTTTCTACAACCTAAACAGAGAAAGAGCTTTGAAAAACCTTTTCCAAAGGCTGCCCAATCCCCAAGTATTCTATCTCAGAACTTTTCACCATGGAGGTTTTGAGAATGTTTGGTACCATCTGTGCCTCGATTTTCCTTTCTTCTGATTTTTCATTTCTTTTTTCTTTCTTTCTTTCTTTTTTTCTTTTTTCTTTTTTTTTTTTTTTTTTTGAGCTGAGGTGCCAGCCGAGCCAGCCTGTGCCTCGTTTTCTGCCAAAAAGAAAAAAAAAAGAAAGAGAGAAATACCATGCATACTAAAATAAGAATTTTTTTTCAGTGTTTCTGGTATAAGCACTGTACATTTCTACTGAGTTTTCTATAAGAATCTGTTTTTATCATCCTTAACAATAGAAAACCCACAAGAAAACTTGTGGTCTATTAGCAGAAAACAGAGGCCCTGGCAAGCTGCAGAGCAGCACAATCCTACAGTCGGGAAGCTGGGCAGGAACCCAAGTTTGTCCATGCCTAAGAACAACACTGTCTGCTAAAATTACAGTTTTCCCTTTTCACAAACCTCAAAGTTGTGAAACTTTACTAACTTTAAGAAAAGAACAGTTGGCCATACAAAAGATACACTTCCAAATCCATCGAACAACTTACTTATACTTGCAAATGAACCACTTGGAGTGAATCTTAAAATGTATTTGTTCCAATTATTCTGCTAAGGTAGCAAGCAGAAAGTAATCATTTTCTATGTATACTGTGAACAAGAGACTCCAAATGTTGGTTCCAAAGAAAGCATTTGACCAATAGTTGGTAAGTGGGAGTGTAAGAGTGTGCTATAGAAATGATAGCCACGTTTTTGAAAGCAAAGTGTCTTTTTGAAGTCCCTATATGCCCAAGATGATATAATAGAATCAAATTAGAGAAGTTTATTTTTATTTTTATTTTTTTTTAACTCTGATGCTCCCTGTTGCCATGGTTTTTATAGAAACAGGTATTGGTAGTCAAACATTATCATGTAACTCACTGGATCAGACAGGTCAATAGCAGAAAGATACAGGTCAATATAGGTTGCTATTCCACCAACAAATTGACTTCTATTGCTGAAAGTTTTTAGCCAACCTAATCTAGTTATTAAATATTTATATCCAACAGTGTCTAATTTGGTGTCTAAAACCAGACTGGTTATTTGAATAGGAAAAAGTTAATATAAAGGATTGTTTACTGGTATAAAGTGGTGAAGAGAGGGAGAAAAGAACTCTATGGAGTTCAGAAGTAGCAGATTCCAAAAGGCAGTTATTGCCCCCGGGTTGAGGAGAAGACAAGGAACTAAGGAATAGGCAAATCCCTTTATCTCACTGCTGAGCTTCTGGTATCTTCAGAGAGCATGTCTCTCATAGGCAGATGCAGCTTGCCAGTGGTGACAACTTTTCATAAGATGTTCTGGCTTTGGTCTGCAGGAGCAGGGCACTGTTGCCTGAAACCATGGGAGCCCAGCGCCAGAAATAGCGGCCTGTAGGGTTAGTCAGGGTTTGGTTAGAGCGCCTCTGTTCAGGCAGCAGGGCTCCTATACTGAATCACAGTACTGGAGGACCAGACTTCTTGCTGTAGTTGCCTTGCCAAGTCAGTACAGGATGGTTCGTTAGCTTCCTGGCTTTAGGGAAGAGTGGCAAAGGTTCATGAAACCTAACATGAAAATTGAAACTCTGTATGCTACTATGATTACAAACCCACAAGGATCTTGGGGTGCCTAGATGCCTTAGGTAGTTTTGTTTAATTCTTGATTTCAGCTGGGGTGGTGATTTCCAGGTCCTGAGATCAAGCTCCATGTCAGGCTCTATGCTGGGTGTGGGCCCTGTTTGAGATTCTCTCCCTCTTCCTCTCCCTCTACCTGCTCCTGCTCATATGCGCTGTCTCTCTCAAAACAAAACAAAATAAAAAGACATAAAAGCAAACAACCTACAAAAATATTTATTGCAAAAAACCCAGAAATTTATTTCGGAATTCATTTTGTTGACTATCTGTGCCTTATAATTAGAAATATATTTCTCGGGGCTCCTGGGTGGCTTAGTGGGCTAAGCCTCTTCCTTCGGCTCAGGTCATGGTCTCAGGGTCCTGGGATTGAGCCCTACATTAGACTCTCTGCTCAGCAGGGAGCCTGCTTCTCCCTCTCTCTCTGCCTGCCTCTCTGCCTACCTGTGATCTCTCTGTCAAATAAATAAAATCTTAAAAAAAAAAAAAAGAAATATATTTCTAATATCCAGAATAGTTTTGGTCATGTCATTTATTTCCAAAGAATTTAAAAATAACTTATCACTTGCTTTTTAAAAATTTTTTTTTAAATTTTATTTTTTATAAACATATATTTTTATCCCCAGGGGTACAGGTCTGTGAATCGCCAGGTTTACACCCTTCAAAGCACTCATCATAGCACATACCCTCCCCAATGTCCATAATCCCACCCCCCCCAACCCCCCTCCCCCCATTAACCCTCAGTTTGTTTTGTGAGATTA
>NW_019154103.1:16907273-16921225 GCF_002288905.1 Enhydra lutris kenyoni
GCCGGGAGCCGGCCCCTCCCCCCGCGGTCTATCTTCCCGTCGCTTTGGATTCACTTCTCCGCCCGTCCTACCTTTCCGAAAGTGGTTGATTTTCTGTTTCTAGAGTTGCTGTTCTTCTTCTCTTCGCTCTCCTGTTGGATCTGTAGGTGTTTGCAATCTTTAGATAAGCTATCTAGCTGATCTCCCGCTACCTGAAGTAGTCTCAGCCTGCTACTTCTTCGCCATCTTGACTCCTCCCCCGCTTTTTAAAAATTTTAAATTACTACCAAGGATGCAGGGTTTCAGACTTTATTTAAATTGCCCCAATTTTTTTACCTATCACTAATCTCTTATTATATGTAATTAATTTTCAAACTATTCACACAGACATATTCATGAAGAGAATTACCCAGGTTGTGGCCTAAATAAATGAGGACCTTTAAAATAATGCCTTAAGAGATGTGTTGTTACAAAATGCCACAGGCAATATTATAATAAATAATTCTGTGCAATAAAAGATTTTTTGTCTTCTGAGATGACCCAGTTATTTCTAGCAAGAGTAAAACAACCAAATTTTAGTATAATTTTATAGTTTATTTATTAAACACCTTTTGTGTGACTATTATCAGCAAAATGTCTTGTGAAACTATAAGACAGAAATAACATTTGTCTTAAGACTTTCAATTATTGGGGGAAGAGTTTGGATATGATGGATATTAATCAGTATCTGGCACATTTCAAGTACAATACAAATTTACAGTTCTAGATATTGTATTTGTTAAGAGTTCTTTTCTGGGGGCGCCTGGGTGGCTCAGCGGGTTAAAGCCTCTGCCTTCTGCTCAGGTCATGATCCTAGGGTCCTGGGATCGAGCCCCACATCAGGCTCTCTGCTCGGCAGGGAGTCTGCTTCCCTTCCTCTCTCTGCCTACCTCTCTGCCTGCCTGTGATCTCTGTCTGTCAAATAAATAAATAAAATCTTTAAAAAAAAAAAAAGAGTTCTTTTCTGAATTAGGACCCAGTGAAAATTATTATTTTTCCCCCATATTTGAAGTTTGAAGATAAAAGGTGCAACCTACTGTGGCATCAAAAACTATTCATAAAAACCATCAAAGTCCACTGCTCTCAAGGCAAATTTTTTAGTTGACCTTCTGAGTTACTATAATTACTGAAATGTATATTCTGAACAACTAGCCAAACATCAAACATCCAAATATTTTTATAAGCCATGTTTGTACTTTTCTTTTGTAAATCTATACTGGACAGAATTTTTAGCCTTCTGAGATAAAAATAAATCAATGTCTTTCCCCTACCTACAAGTCAGTTACATCAATAAGTCATAATACCAAATAGATTTCTAACAAATCCAAGATAAACCAAGTTTCTTGTAAGAATTTAGAATTAATAAACTATAGACCCTTCCCAATAATTTTGTCAGTATTAAAACTAACTTTGTTTATATTTATTTCTCTCCTATACCTGGTAAAATTTTAGCACTTAAGCCTGTCTATATTCTTAAAAACTTAAGAACTAAATTTTCAAATAAAAAAGAATAAAGGAAAGCCAAATTAATTAAACTAGCTTTTGTGTCATAGAAAGTTTCTAGTACCTAAAATATTTCTCTGCAATTTGGGTATAGTATATAATAGAAGGGCACTATTTTCAATATTCGAAGGAAAATTTATGTTAGTTCAACTTCCATGGTTGCTCTGTCTATATAGTAGGATAAATGTAGAAAAACAAAATTAATCAACATTATAGTACTTTATTATTTGTATATATATTGTTTGACTCATATCACTGTCTTTCTGGTTAACCAAGGAAAACACATAGTAGATTGAACATTTATTGAATGCTGTGTCCTGGGTGCTCCATGAGATGCCAAGGGATATGTATGGATGAAGCAAAGATCTTCATCTTGAGGGGCCCATTCTTGGGGTGACACATGCAAATTAACACACTAAAATGAGCTATATGTCTGTCACCAAGACCTGAGTCTGCCTATCTAATACTAATGCTATAATATCTAGTTCTGAGAAGGTTACTGAGGAGAGTAAGGAACAATATGGGGAACTCAGGACAGGTTGACTGTTGTATGTGAATTTTATTGTAAAGGGTGATAGAAAGATGGTAGGTAATAGCCTAGGCAAGAAGGGTTGGGGGAAGTGGAGAGCAGAATAGCTTGAAACCTGGTGGCAGGGCATGTAAAAACAATGCTGAAAGTGTAGCTGGAGGATACATTGGAATAGACCTTAGTCTTTGGGGGACTATGGCGGGCTGCTTTTACATAGCACAATGGCTTTGAGATTCATCTATGTTGCTGTACACATCACTGTTTGTTCCTTTTTGAGTAGTACTTCATTGTATAGATAAAACATTATTTATCAGTTCATGGACATTTCTGTGGCTTCCAGTTTTTTAAGAAAGCAGATATGAATATTTTCTTACAGGTCTTTATGTAGATACATGTTTTCATTTCTCTTAGGAAATATCTAAGAGTAGACTATACAGATGATAGGGTTAACTTGATAAGAAACTGCCAAACTGTTTTTTAGGATGACTTTCCCACCTTGCATTCTCCCAGCAAGGTATATAAGTTTTAATTCTTTATCTTTGTCAGCACTTGGTATTGTACCTCTTTCCAATTTTAGCAATTCAAGTATATTGGTGTTCTACTATAGTTTTAGTTTCACATTTTTGATGATATGTAATGCTGAATACATTTACATGTGCTTATTGCCCATCTGTGTATCTTCTTTGTGACATATATTTTCCAATATATTGCCCATTTAAAAAAAAAAATAAAAGGATTGTCAGTTGATTTTCTTGAATTAGAAAAGTTCATATATTCTAAATAGAAGTCCTTTCACATGTTTCACAAATATGTTCTAGTCTCTGGTGTGTCTATTCATTTTTTGAACAGTGTAATTGGGCTTTTGGGAGGCACCTGTTCATCTCAGGTAGGATTAGTATTTTTGTGACAGGAATGGAAAATAAAGATGTCAGTATTCACCTTTTTATATCTGAAAGAAAATTATGTGACTCCATAGAAAACAGTAATTTTGAAAACCTGGGTTTACCAAAAGAAAAACTTTTCTAGATTCTTTTTAACTTCTATTAACTCACCAAAAACTCTGTCCTGAAATATGTTGATATAAACTTCTAAAATCATGGATAAAATCTTCCCTACCTACTATGACTTATAAAACCTAGGGTACCTAAGAAAATGGGTGATTTGCCATTGGGTAAGTTCAAGCCAGGAAGAGGGAGAAATCAGAACATATACCTGTAGTCTTGGCAAAGCACAGGAAGAGTGTCAGGGAAAGTACACTGATAAATAAGAGTATCCTGATGTCCTATCCAGACTAAAGTTTTGTGGATACCAAGATAGAGAGGAAAGCAATAATCACTGGAGCTGTTGTCCTCTTGCTGAACTGGGACTCCACAGGGACCATCTCACCGATATCCCTATCCCAACCTCAGGCAATTATAATAGAAACTGCAACAGTGGAAAGGGTCTGACTGCTTAGAGAGGGTGAAAAAGAATTCCAATTAGAATTCTAATCATCCTTCTGTTCTTTAGGTTAAGAAAAGGTCTTAGCAACTATTTTTTTAAATTATTATTTTTAATTTAAGTTCAATTAACATATAATGTATTTTTTTCAGGGGTACAGGTCTGTAATTCATCTGTCTTTTATAATACCCAGTGCTCATTACAACACATATCCTCCCCAATATCTATCACCCATTTGCCCCATTCCTCTATCCCCCTCCCCTCTAACAACCCTCAGTTTGTTTCTTATGATTAAGAGTCTCTTACGGTTTGTCTCCCTCTCTGGCTTCATCTTATTTCATATTTTCTTCTCTTCCACTAAGATCCTTTGTTTTGTTCTTAAATTCTGCATATCAGTGAGATCATTCGATAATTGTCTTTCTCTGATTGACTTATTTTGCTTAACATAATACCCTCTAGTTCCATCAATGTAATCGTAAATGGTAAGATTTTATTTTTGATGGCTGTGTAGTATTCCTGTGTGTGTGTGTGTGTGTGTGTGTGTGTGTGTGTGTGTACACGTACCACATCTTCCTTATCCATTCATCTGTCAATGGACACCTGGACATCTGGGCTCTTTCCATAGTTTGGCTATTGTGCACATTGCTGTTATAAACACTGGGATGGAGGTGCCCCTTTAGATCATGACATTTGTATCTTTGGGGTAAAGATTGCACTACCCAGTAGTGCAATTGCTAGGTCACAGGGTAGCTCTATTTTCAACTTTTTTTTTTTTTAAGACTTTACTTATTTAATTGACAGAGATCACAAGTAGGCAGAGAGGCAGGCAGAGAGGCGGGGGGAAGCAGGCTCCCTGCAGAGCAGAGACCTTGATGCCAGGCTTGATTCCAGGACCCTGAGACCATGACCTGAGCCAAAGGCAGTGACTTAACCCACTGAGCCACCCAGGCTTGCCCCTATTTTCAACTTTTTGAGGAGCCTCTGTATTGTTTTCCAGAGTAACTATACCAGCTTACATTCCCACCAACAGTGTAGGAGGGTTCCCCTTTCTCTGCATCCTCACCAACATCTGTCATTTCTTGACTTGTTAATTTAGCCATTCTGACTGGTGTGAGGTGGTATCTTACTGTGGTTTTGATTTGTATTTCCCTGATGCTAGGTGAGGTTGAACACTTTTTCATCTATCTATTGGCCATTTTGATGTCTTCTTTGGAGAAATGTCTGTTCATGTCTTCTACCCATTTCTTTGATTGTATTATTTATTCTTTGGGTGTTGACTTTGATAAGTTCCTTATAGATTTTGAATACTACACTTTATCTGATAAGACATTTACAATCATCTTCTCCCGTGTTGCCTTTTAATTTTGTTGACTCCTTTGCTGTGTAGAACTATTTTTTCTTGATGAAGTCCCAGTAGTTCATTTTTTATTTTCTTTCCCTTGCCTTTAGAGATGTGTCTTGCAAGAAGTTGCTGTGGCTGAGGTTGAAGAGGTTGCTGCCTGTGTTCTGCTCTAGAATACTTGTCTCACATTTGGTCTTTCATCCATTTTTAGTCTATTTTTATGTATGATGTAAGGAAATGGTCCACTTTCATTCTTCTCCATGTGGCTGTCCAATTTCCCCAACACCAGTTGTTGAAGAGACTGTCTTTTTTTTCCATTGGATATTCTTCCCTGCTTTGTTGACTATTAGTTGACCATAGCGTTGATGGTCCATTTCTGAGTTCTCTATTCTGTCCCATTGATCTCTGTGTCTGTTTTTGTGCCAGTACCATACTGTCTTGATGATGACAGCTTTGTAATAGAGCTTGAGGTCTGCAATTGTGATGCCACCAGTTTTCGGTTCTTTTTCAACATTCCTTTGGCCATTCAGGGTATTTTCTGGTTCCATACAAGTTTTAGGATTATTTGTCCCAACTCTGTGAAAAAAAGTTGATGGTATTTTGATAGGGATTGCTATGAATGTGTACACTGCTCTAGGTAACATAGACATTTTCACAATATTTGTTCTCCAAATCCATGAGCACAGAACATTTTTCCATTTCTTTGTATCTTCCTCAATTTCTTTCATGAGTACTTTACGGTTTTCTGAGTACAGATTCTTTGCCTCTTTGGTTAGGTTTATTCCTAGGTATCTTACAGTTTTGGGTGGAATTGTATATGGGATCAACTCCTTAATTTCTCTTTCTTCTATCTCATTGCTAATGTATAGGAATGCAACATATTTCTGTGCATTGATTATATACCCTGCCACTTTACTGAATTCCTGTATGAGTTCTAGCAATTTTGTGGTGGAGTCTTTTGGGTTTTCCACATAGACCATCACATAATCTGCAAAGAGTAAGAGTTTGACTTCTGAATCAAATGCCTTTTATTTCTTTTTGTTTTCTGTTTGCTGAAGCTAGGACTTCTAGTACCGTGTTGAACACCAGTGGTGATAGTGGACATACATCTCTGCCATGTTCAGGACCTTAGGGGAAAACTTTTCCCCTGTGAGAATGATATTTGCTGTGTTTTTCATAGATGGCTTTTATAATATTGGGGTATGTACCCTTATCACTGCACTGTAAAGAGTTTTAATCAAGAAAGAATGCTGTAGGGGCGCCTGGGTGGCTCAGTGGGTTAAGCCACTGCCTTCGGCTCAGGTCATGATCTCAGGGTCCTGGGATCGAGTCCCGCATCGGGCTCTCTGCTCAGCAGGGAGCCTGCTTCCCTCTCTCTCTCTCTCTCTCTCTCTCTCTGCCTGCCTGTCTACTTGTGATCTCTCTCTGTCAAATAAATAAATAAAATGTTTAAAAAAAATGGAAAAATAAAATAAAAAAAAAGAAAGAATGCTGTACTTTGTCAAATATTTCTTCTGCATATATTGAGAGGATTATATAGTTCTTGTCCTTTCTTTTATTTATGTAATGTATCACATTGATTCATTTGCAGATGTTGAACCAACCTTGTAGTCCAGGAATAAATCCCGCTCAGTTGTGGTAAATAATCCTTTTAATGTACTGTTGGATCCTCTCAGCTAGTATTTTGGTGAGAATTTTTGCATTCATATTCATCAGAGATATTGGTCTGTAATTCTTTTTGGTGGGCTCTTTGTCTGGTTTGGGGACCAAGTTAATGCTGGCATCATAGAAAGATTTTGGAAGTTTTTCTTCCATTTCTATTTCATGAAACAGCTTCAGAAGAACACGTATTAATTCTTCTTTAAACATTTGGTAGAATTCCCCTAGGAAGCCATCTGGTCCTGGGCTCTTGTTTGTTGGGAGATTTTTCATAACTGCTCCTATTTCCTTGTTGGTTATGGGTTTCTTCAGGTTTTTTATTACTTCCGGTTCAGTTTTGTTTGTTTATAAATCTCTAGGAATGCATCCATTTCTTCCACGGTGCCTAATTTGTTGGCATACAATTGCTCATAATATGTTCTTATAATTGTTCATATTTCTTTGGTGTTGGTTGTGATCTCTCCTCATTCATTCATAATGTTACTTATTTGAGTCCCTTTTCTTTTTGGTAAGGCTGCCCAGGCGTTTATCAATCTTATTATTCTTTCAAAGAACCAGCTCCTAGTTTCATTGATCTGTTCTACTGTTCTTTGGTTTCTGTTTATTGATCTGCTCTTATCTTTATTTCTCTTCTCCTACTGGCTTTATTTGTTGTTATTTCTCCAGCTCCTTTACACTTTCTTTACTGTTCTTTCTGCAGCTCCTTCAGGTGGAGGGTTAGGTTGTATACTTGAGACCTTTCTTATTTCTTGAGAAAGGCTTATGTTGCTATATACTTGCCTCTTAGGACCACATTTGCTGCATCCCAAAGATTTTGAACTGCTATGTTTTCGTTTTCACTTATTTCCATGATTTTTTTTAGTTCTTCTTTAATTTCTTGGTTGACCCATTCATTCTTTAGTAGGATGCTCTTTCTTTAGCCTCCATGTATTTGAGTTTTTTCCAGATTTCCTCTTGTGATTGAGTTCCAGTTTCAAAGAATTGTGGGCTGAAAATATGCCTGGAATGATCCCATTATTTTGGTACTGGTTGAGAACTGATTTATGACCCAGAATATATCTATTCTGGAGAATTTTCCATGTGCACTAGAAAAGAATGTGTATTCTGTTGCTTTGGGATGGAATGTTCTGAATATATCTGTGAAGCCCATCTGCTCCAATGTGTCATTCAAAGCCTTATTTCCTTACTGATCTTCTGCTTAGATGATCTGTCCATTGCAGTGAGGGGGATGAAAGTCTTAGTAATTCTTAGGTGTCTTTGGAGTTAGGAAGGAGGTTGGATGTCAGGCTGTAGCTGAGATTGGAAAAAGGTTGTCAAAAGCTATAAGATAGCCCACCCAGACCTGAGAATAGTTGGACTCATGGACAGGGAGTTTTGGGATGGGGTTCAGTCCATATTAGGAGATAGCCAAGCTCTTCAGGAGAATCACTGGTGCAGATAATACTCTTATACTAGATGCAGCTGTAGCATAAGATTGAGGTCTCCCCAGAGTACCAGCAGGTTCATATCACTAATATGTGACTAGCTCAATAATTCATTTTGCAACCTAGACCATCAAAGAATGGAAGATATCCATAAGAATCTGTAATGTCCTTACCTGCAACCACCATGGCATCTGTATTCTCAGATACCATCTTAGAAGTAAAGGGATATGGAGAAAACATGGCAGATTGAGCACTGGTATGGAAACCTCAGAGTCCTCAAAATGTGACTGACCTAGAGACAGGAATAATGATTAGCACTCCTCCCATCCCAACATTACTTAGGAGATATAGGGGCACAGGAGAAAGATTGAGATAATAATACATGGGTTTGCTTGGATTGTAGCTAGTCTATAACTGATACTTTAGCTCTTGAATTTTAACAGCTAAATCAGACACAGAAATGTGAAGAAACTTTCTCTGATATTTCTCTCTCCTGATGGCTTGACTTATAATGTCATGTAAATCCTTCTGCTTTGCATGCCCAGCATTCATGACAGAAATGTACAATACTTAATTCAGTCTTTCCTATCAGGGAGAGGGGGATGAGCTGTGGGACTGACTAAATGCAACTCAGAGTGCTTTTAAGTACCTATGACTCCTTTGATCAGCCAGTGATCATCAGTGATGATTTTGTCCTCTTTCACAGTCAAGATTCCTCTACTGTCTCTTAGTGCACATCTGAATCCAGATTGTAGGATGGATCACGATAGATACATTTCTATTCACACAGAATGATGCTTTGCCTTCTGTTTATATAATGTTTTTTGTAAGGAAATATCTGCTGAAAGCTCAGAGAGGACCACTGTGCTCCTGTCACAAAATCTGAGTCTGACTCAGTCTAGATAGTCTGTTAGTTTTCTTTTGGTTCATAGTCTTTGTCAACAATAGGAAATTAGATTATTATCCAAGCCCAGGGAAAACTAACCTTCAGAATCTAGAATGAGGTTGGTTGATAAAAAACACATTCCAGGAATAAGATAACTACAGAAAAATAATTACTCTTCCCTTCCAGCATGGGGAAACCCTTATTATACACCTGTGATACTTAATATAGAACACTATACTGACCAGGTGTTTCTTCAAAAAAGTCTGTAGGCTAGAGATGAGCATTTCCAAACACCTAGATTGAGTTTCTTGGCAAGCATTCATGCAAGTAAATACATTAAGCTTACTTTCATTGCTGTGAAAGACTATGGGGAGACCCACTAATGGTAGGGTATTACCTTCTGAAAACCACACTATTTACACTTATCATCCAGAAAGGCAGAGAACCAGACTGTTCCATTAAGCTGTCAATCAGAACTTAAGAAGAAGCACAGATTGTATGTTACAAGTTTAAATGTTAGAAGGCATGACAATTACAGGATTTTGAGAATGCTAGGCATTCTTCTGCCTGAAAAAGAGGAGCATTCAAGAAATTATCTTTTTATTCTCAAGTCTTGAATATATCAGGCTCCAACAGGCTCTTCATTTCTGTACTTTTAGTCAGTATATCTGGAAGAGGAAATAGAGCCTGATGTCTTACACTTCTATGGCACTTTACAGTTTATAGTATATACAGTTTACTATACAGTTTATAGGGTACATATACACGATACTTTATAAAATATTTCATTGCAGAAACAAATTCTAAAAATACTTCTTAGAAGACTTAGTTTTGAGAAAAACAAATTTGTAATTTTCACACTATAGCAAAAATATTTTGAATGTTTTTAGTGCATATTTGTATGTCTTTAAGAAGAACCAGAGTGTTTTAAGAATTACTATTAACTACTAACTTTTGGACAAAAGTTAATTTAGCAATAGGTTTTATTTGGTATAATAAGGCATTTCTATCCATTATTTATAATTTTATTGAGAAAATATGTGCTAATGCAAACAATTTTCATATATGAATAAAACATAAGGCAGCATAGTAATTAATATAAAAGGATTCAACAGCTCATAAAGGTGGTTAATATATCTACCTCTTCATATATCAACGCCAGTTATGTTTCCTTGGAAGACAGTAAAGATCGAAATCAAGCATACTAATTAATTAGTTTCATTCTCAGTTTACTTCAAGGTTGCATATAAAAAGGAAATCAGGTTGACTGTGAGCAAGGGGAATGAATAGTTCGGATAAAAAGATCAAGAGGAGAAAACATACGGGAAGAGGAAAAGTGTCAGCTTGCTTAGCCTCAAAAGAAGTCTCTTTTAATGACTCAAAGTGGAGCAAGTTCTCTTACCTTGTCACTAAACAGTGAAAGTTTGAGAGAACTGGTTATATGTGAATGAATCTGCATATAAATCTGAAGGGGGAGAAATCAGAGAGGGAGACAAACCGTGAGAGATTATGGACCCTGGGAAACAAACTGAGGGTTTTAGAAGGAAGGGGGGTTGGGGGGATGAGGTAAAAGGGTGATGGGTATTAAGGAAGGCATGTGTTGTGATGAGTGCACTGGGTGTTATATGCAACTAATGAATCATTGAACACTACATCAAAAACTAATGATGTACTATACAGTCGTTAACTGAACATAATAAAGTTATGTAAATATTAAAAAAAAACTTAAAAAATAAAACAATAAAATTTTTTAAAAACTTAATAAGAAAGAGTATCTGGTATAATAGGAAAGGGAGAATTAAAAGAGCAAAGAGAATATTCTCGGTGGCATTGCTATGTATCTGAACAGGTATTTTAGTGAGATTATTTTGGTTGTGTAGAAATAGGACTTACTGGTTTGTTCAAGAGAGGAGAATGCAAATACTGTCATAAAAGGAGCAGAGATTCCATAGGGTGAGCAAGAAATACGGCGGGGCCAAGAGTCATATAACAGACCCGGGTTCCAGGACCCGTTGATGGACTGCAGCACAGGGTTTTATGGGTCATTGCACTAATTTTTTAACTCATGGCTTCAGTTTCCTCTTTATTGTAGCTTATGCATAGACCAGGATGGGCCATTCTTTGCGTATTTGTGGAATGCCATTCTTCCACTCTGTTTCATGAACAGCCTAATTAGCTTGCCAGATCAACTTACGCAACCTGTTGGCCAAAGGAGCTGTGACCCAGAGAAAGAGTGAAGTCACATGGCTAGTTTGGCCTGACTCTCCCAACAAGGGCTGTGAGTGGGGCAGCTTTCCTTAAGAAGGGCTATTGGCATTACGAGTGTAATGAGCAAATCCACAAAAATATGCATACCTGAAAAGATTGTTGGCTGTCTTATTTGCATGTGATATTTGAATTTCAACTCATTTTTTTCAATGATTTTATTTATTTATTTGATAGACAGATATGACAAGTAGGCAGAGAGGCAGGCAGAGAGAGAGGAGGAAGCAGTTTTCCCGCTGAGCAGAGAGCCCGATGCGGGGCTTGATTTAGGACCCTGAGACCATGACCTAGGCAAAGGCAGAGGTTTCAACCCACTGAGCCACGCAGGTGCCCCTCAACTCATTTTTTTTATGGTATTCTTCTAAGCTTTATATTTCCACATAATACTGTTCACTATAAGGACTAGGAAATATTGTATGCTTATTTGTATCAAGAACTTGGGAAAAGAAAATTCTCATGGTTAAATGAATTTTTT
The DNA here is from genome assembly GCF_002288905.1 of Enhydra lutris kenyoni. Classification (NCBI taxonomy): domain Eukaryota; kingdom Metazoa; phylum Chordata; class Mammalia; order Carnivora; family Mustelidae; genus Enhydra; species Enhydra lutris. The sequence goes on from NW_019154103.1 coordinate 16,918,815, forward strand.
CCACAATATTGTCCAGTGGGTTGATTGATAATAGTCCTTAGCATCCATTTTACTTCAAAGTTCTGAATTTATGTGGTTGCTACTTCAAAACACTCCAAATTATATATTTCACATTCCTTTTCTTGGATATTCTGTTAACATTTCTCCATATTACATATTTGAGTTAATTAACAAAATTTGCTTTCTAGTTAGGCTGCTTGTGTTCCAATTCTTTGTTTTCATTGATTAGTTTTGGTCATGTGAATGCTGTCAAAATAATAATAATTAAAATTACTGATGTAGTCCAAATATAGTTAATTTATAGTCTCTATTTTATCCAAATCTTATAGATGGGTAGAATTGAGGAATTTTACTCCCAAGGAGTACTTTTTGAAAATTTGGTCAGAAAATTCTTTTACTGAATCTTACTATTACATATGGGCAATTTTTTAAATAACGTACTTATTTTTTTCTTATTATTCGTAGTGAGCTATAGTATTAGTTTATACTTACTCTCAGTACCATACTGTTAGCTAAATTGTTTGACAATCGGCTTCTTTGGGGGAAGTTGACATAATCATTATTTAATTGTGCCATAGTAGACCAGAAAATTGCTCATGATCTCTTGCAAAGCTTAGGTATGAGAAATGAGATATCAGACATAGTATAAATTTGGAGTTTATGTTAAGAATTTTTAATAATGACAGAGTAATTTCTGGGAGCATACAATTCATACATTGGAATTTAAACAAATACAAATAGCAAAAGAATTAGATTTTTGTATTAGATTTTTGTATTTGAAGGCTGTTACTCTGAAGTATGCGTTTTGTGTTTAACAGCTTACATTTTTTCTTTGTAAGATTTTCTGAGTTCTGCCTTATACTTATGATCCTGTCATGATAAATCAATCTGATTTTTGCTGGTTAAGTAAGTTTATTGAATGACTATTGATAGGGAATAAAATTGAAGGAAATTTTCTAGATTATGTCCTTCATAAGATACTTGCATTTAAAAAAAATACTGTAAATCAAATGACTTGCAAAACTCCTGGTAACATGAAATAAATAAACCTGAATCACAGTTATAATGCATAAACCATATTAAAATTAATGACTATTGAAAAGTTTCTGCTTATGTTTGGACAAGACTGTGGGAAAACATTTATTCATCCATATGGTCAAGCAATAACTTGACCATTGAAAAATTTCTATTTATGTTTCATGACAGGTGTACTACGTAATGATTCAACTTCTCCAGACATTTTGCTATACTCATCACAGTGTAGTTACCATCTGTCACCATACAATTGTATTGCAGTACCATTGACTATCATCCTTATCTGTACTTTACATCCCCATGACTTATTCCCTCCATAACTGGGAATGTATACATCCCATATCCCCCCTTCACTGATTTAGCCCACCTCCCTACACCCTTACCATTTTGGTGACCACCATCTTTTTCTCTGTATTTATGGGTCTGTTTCAGATTTCGTTTCTCATTTTGTTTTGTAGATTCAACGTATAAATGAAAGTGTATGGTATTTATCCTTCTCTGCCTTATCTAACTTAGCATAGTACTGTACTCTAGGTTGATCCATGTTGTAATAAATGGCAATATCGCATTCTTTTTTATGACTAAATAACACTTTATTGTACATATATACCACACTTTCTTTACCCATACATCTATAGGCAGACAATTGGGTTGCTTCAGTATCTTGGCTATTGTAAACAATGCTGCAACAAACGTAGGGGTACATATATATTTTCAAACATATGTGTTTTTGTTTTCTTTGAGTCAGTATCCAGTAGTGTAATTACTACATAGTGTGGTATTTCTATTTTTAATTCTTGAGGAATTTCCATAGTTTTCCACAGTGGCTGTACTATTTCACACTCCTACCAATAGTGCATGAAGTTTCCTTTTTTCCATATCCTCTCCAACTCATTTCTTTTTTTTTTTTAATAACTTTTTAAATTTTTTTATAAACATATGATGTATTATTTGCCCCAGGGGTACACATCTGTGAATCGCCAGGTTTAACACACTTCACAGCACTCACCATAGCACATACCCTCCCCAATGTCCACAACCTCACCACCCTCTCCCTAACCCCTCCCCCCCGGCCACCCTCAGTTTGTTTTGTGACATTAACAGTCTCTTATGGTTTGTCTCCCTCCCGATCCCATTTTGTTTCATTTATTCTTTTCCTACCTCCCAAACCCCCCACATTGCATCTCCACTTCCTCATATCAGGGAGATCATATGATAGTTGTCTTTCTCCAATTGACTTATTTCGCTAAGCATAATACCCTCTAGTTCCACCCACATCATCGCAAATGGCAAGATTTCATTTCTTTTGATGGCTGCATAGTATTCCATTGTGTGTGTGTGTGTGTGTGTGTGTGTGTGTGTGTGTGTGTGTGTGT
>NW_019154103.1:16926225-17031225 GCF_002288905.1 Enhydra lutris kenyoni
TCTAATATATATATATTAGACTGGTGACTAGAACAGGGTCACCCACTTAATTTTGGGAGTAATTTGGTCTCTTAGAAGAAACTGCCTCCCAGAATTTTAAAGAATGAAAAACATATATAAGGGTAAACAAAATAAAGGGATGGAATATGACTATAAAGATGAAAAAAGTTTTCTTTTTAAATTTCTAAAAATGGAGTTGATAAGTTGGTTGGGAGAATAAAGAAAAAGAAAGTGGAGAGAATTTGCTCAGGCTGGAGACTAGAACAAGCCTGGTGCTAGATTTAGGGTGTATTTTGATCTATTAGAAGAAGTTGTACTCCAAATTTTTTAGAAGAAAAACCCCTATGTGTATACAAAATATAAAGTTAGATACAATGAAGGATAAAATATGACTATAATAATGAAGGTTCAAAAAAAGATTACTTTTTATGAAAGGTATTGTTAAGATAAACTAGTTAAAAAATGTTGAAAAAGGAAAGGATAAAAGTTAAAAAATATTTAGCAGAAGAAAAAAAAATCAAAAAAAAATTAACTTTGTGGGCGCCTGGGTGGCTCAGTGGGTTAAGCCGCTGCCTTCGGCTCAGGTCATGATCTCAGGGTCCTGGGATCGAGTCCCGCATCGGGCTCTCTGCTCGGCAGGGAACCTGCTTCCCTCTCTCTCTCTCTCTCTCTGCCTGCCTCTCTGTTTACTTTTGATCTCTCTCTTACAAAAAAAAAAAAAAAATTTTAAAAAAAAAAAAAAATTAACTTTGCAAGACTAAAGAATAATGGGGAGAAATCCATGAATTCCATGCTTTGCTTTCTTTTCCTCTGGAATTCCGCTGTTCTCCTTGGTAAGTGAACTTGGTCTTGGCTGGATTTCTTGTTGATCTTCTGGGGGAGGGGCCTGTTGTAGTGATTCTCAAGTGTCTTTGCCTGAAGCAGAATTGCACTGCCCTTACCAAGGGCCAGGATAAGTAATCCCTTCAGGTTCACTTTAGGGAGCTTTTGTTCCCTGAACACTTTCTGTAGAGTTATGGAGGGCAAAAATGAAAATGGTGGCCTCCCAATCTCTGGCCCACAGGAGCTGAGAGTTCAGGGCCCCACTCCTCAGGCACCCTCAGAGAAAAGAGCTCAATCACTCCCATCTCCCTGGCCGCTAGCTGCACTCGAGCTCACCCAGCCTGTGACCAAGTGTCTCTGTCTCTGGTACACAGCTCCGCCTGGAGTCTCCGAACCCCCAGGTCCCTGAGCTCTTCCTGGGGGCGTCTCCCTGGATCTTGTGGGAACCCCACTCACAGAGCAGTGGTCTGTTCCATGGATTACGGTTCAAGGTAACCCCGAGTTAAGAGCTCACTCCTCGGCCCTGTCTTCGTAGCTGGTTTTCCCACTCTAATACCTGTGAGCTCTGCGACACTCAGATACCCCCAATCCTTCTGTGACCCTGCAGGACCTGAGGCCACGCTGTCCATGAGTGGGCTTTACTCCGGTTTAGCCTTTGGAGCAATGTCCCTCAGTGGAGCAGACTTCTAAAAGTCCTGATTTTGTGCTCCGTTTTCCACCACTCAGTGGGAGTCAGCCCTTCCTGCTGCGGTCTATCTTCCCCTCGCTTTGGATTCACTTCTTCCCTGGTCCTACCTTTCAGAAAGTGGTCGATTTTCTGTTTCTAGAATTGTAGCTCTTCTCTTCAATCTCCTGTTGGATTTGTAGGTGTTCAGAACGGTTTGATAAGCTATCTAGCTGATCTCCTGCTACCTGATGTCACCTCAGCCTGCTACTTCTCCACCATCTTGACTCCTCCCTGCGAACTCATTTCTAATTTTTGTGTCACTATGCTGACAGGCATGAGGTGATATCTCATTGTGGTACTGATTTGCATTTCTCTAATGATTAGTGATGTTGAGCATCTTTTCCTGTATGTATATATGTTCTCTTTGGAAAAATATCTGTTCAGGTCCCTTGTGCACCTTTAATTGGATTATTTAAGTTCTTCATGTGTTTTGTATATTAACCCCTTATCAAATATATTATTTGCATGCAGTAGGTAGAATTTAATTTTGTTGGTTTCCTTGGCTGTGCAAACACTTTTTAGTTTGGTGTAGTCCTGATAGATTTTTTTTCTTTTTGCTTTTGTTTTCTTCCCTGAGGAGACTTAAGGCCAATAAGGCCATAAAGGGATTATGATGTGTGTTTTCTTCTAGAAGTTTTATGGTTTCATGTCTCACACTTTGGTCTTGTATCCATTTTGTTTTATTATTGTGTATGGTATAAGAAAGTAGTTCAGTTTCATTCTTTTAGATATAGCTGTCTGGTTTTCCCAGCACCATTTTTTGAAGTTACTACATTTTACTCACTGTACATTTGTAACACCTTTGTCATAGATTAATTAACCATGTAAGTGTGGGCTTATTTATGGGCTCTCCATCTTGTTCTATGTATCTGTTTTTGTGCTGGTACCATACAGTTTTGATAACTACAGTTTGGCAGTATATCTGGAAATCCCTGGATTATGATACCTCCAGTTTGTTCTTCCTTCCTAAGACTGCTTTCGTATTCAGGATTTTCTATAGTACCATAAACATTTTAGAATTGTTTGTTCTAGGTCTGTGAAAAATGCTGTTGGTATTTTGATAGGGATTGTATTGGATCTCTAAATTGCTTTGGATAGTATGAACATTTTAATATTAATTTTTCCTATCCATGAACACTGTAGGTCTTTTAATTTGTGTCATTGTCAATTTCTTTCACCAGTGTTTTATGGTTTTCAGAGTATAAGTCCTTCACCCATTTGGTTAAGTTTATTCCTAGGTATATTATTATTTTTCATTCCATTGTATATGGAATTGTTTTCTTCATTTCTCTTCTAATTCATCATTAGTTTATACAGGTACAGCAGATTTCTGTGGATGAATTTTTTATCCTACAACTTTACTCAATTCATTCATTACTTCTAATCATTTCTTGGTGGAGTCTTACAGGGTTTTCCTATGTATAGTACCATACTGTCAAATATCAAATAGTGACAGTTTTATCACTTCCTTGCTAAGTTGGATCCCTTTGATTTCTTGTTTCTTGTATGGTTGCTGTGGCTAGGACTTCCAGTACTGTGTTGGATAAAAGTGGTGAAAGAGGACATCCTTGTCTTGTTCTTGACCTTAGTAGAAAAGCTTTTAGTTTTTCACTGTATGTTAGCTGAGGATGTATCATATATGGCCTTGTTGTTAGGTTGAGGTATGTTCTCTCTAACCTCACTTTGATCAGGGTTTTTAATCATGAATGGATATTGTACTTTGGCAAATCCTTTTTCTTCATCTGTTATTTTTTATCCTTTTTTTTTAAAGATTTATTTATTGGACAGAGATCATAAGCAGGGAGAGAGGCAGGCAAAGGGGGGTGCGGTCTCCTCTGCTGAGCAGAGAGCCTGATGCAGGGCTCAATCCCAGGGCCCCAAGATCACAATCCAAACTGAAGGCAGAGGCTCAACCCACCGAGCTACCCTGTAGTCTATCTACTTCTGATTCCCTTTAGTTTTTCACTTCAGTTGTATTCTTCAATTCTGACTGCTTTTTTTTTTTTTTTAATTCTCTATGTATTTGTTCAAGTTCTTACTGAGTTCATCCACTCTTCTTTTCCAGTTTGGTGACCATAATATTTAACTCTTTATCATAGATTTGTTATCAGCATTCCTTTTAGTACTTTTTCTGAGGTTTTGTCTTGTTCTTTCTTTTGGAACATATCCCTCTTTAGCTTCATTTTTAGCTTCATTTTCTGTGTTTCCATAGATGAGGCAGAACAGCTACTTCTCCTAAACTTGAAGGAATGAACTTGATTGAGGTCAGTCCCCGTATATGCCTGGTGACTTAAGGTAGAGCTGAAGTGGTCTTCCTATGTATGGCATGCTGGTGGGGTCGCTGGAGCCAAAATGGTGGAGTTTTGGAGTATTCTGGGGTGCCTTGAGACTGTGTTACCTTGGTGATAAGATGGCTGGGCCATAATCACTGTCTAGGGGTGTCCTGTCCTAGTATGTGCTAGGGACTCACTCAGTACTCGCTGGGGCACTTATACCATGCTTCTGTCTATACTATCAGCCTAGAGTTTTAAATGATAATTCTGGATGTTAAAGGAGTTGTTCGGATTTTGCCAGTTCCAAGGGGAATTCCTTTTGCTTAGAGGTAAGTGAACACCTGTATACTAGGTATTAGCTGAGAAGAGATAATTTCATTATATAGTATTTCAGTAATAGCTCATCATCACTGTAACTGGATAAGTCATTATCTAAGTGCAATGTCTGCTTCATTCCCCTTCTAATTTTTTTCTTTTCCTATGCATACAAAAAGAAAAAAGTAAACTAGCATTCTTACAGTTAGGTTAGTTGGTATATTTGCCAAGGTCAGAGTACTACGATAGTCAGGATTGCTAAAGACATTTAATTTCTTGTGCAGGGAAAGGGAAATAGAGAGGTAACTTAAAGGTAAGGAAGATCCCTGCCCCGCTGCAGTGTACAAAGAAAAGGAATAGCCCTTTTAAAGACAATTGCTCTTTGGTTACTCATTTCTTTTCCCCATGGTCAGGTTCGCTGCATCTCCAAACACTTGTAAGTACTGTATGTTCTGACATATCCTGAAGTCATGCATTAGCACCTTTTCATTCAGCAAAGGGTGAGAACAGATATCTTTTGGCAGCTGACAGCAGGAAGCAGGCAGAAAAAAAGGGAAGGAAACTGGGGACACTGTGGTGGTCGAGTGGCTAGCAGGACTAATGTACCAGCTGTGAATAAACCCCCCCCCTTTTTTTGCCTCCCATCCCAGATGTCTCTCTGTCATTGTCATATCCTCAAGCTATCGTAGTAAATGACTTGTACGTTGCAACTGAGTCACCAATGTGGCAACTGAACCTCTTCACAGCTCAAAATTGTTGATGTGTGCGCAGAGGGCCCTATGGTTGTACTGTGTGCTTGTAGGAACAGGGATGGAGTGGGGAGGGGATGAGGGGGAAGCACCAGGAAAGAGTAAAAAAAACAGGAGCCAGAGAGGATATTGAAATGTCAAGGTTACCTTGTTTTGCCTGGAGAATTAAAAGGAAGGGCATATTAATGTCTGCCTCCATTTGGTCTTTTGGCTCTCTTAGGCTAAAGCAGCCCCTTGCTGCTCTGGTAGATATACATATCACTTTGAAAGATTAAAAATGCAGTGATCTGTATTGTATATATGCTTTATTCTGTGGAAAGAATGTTAATAAATATACAGTGAGCCTGCAAAGTTTGCCAATATAAATAATGTGGCATTTCAAAGTCTGTCAGTAAATGTAATTGAATTTTTCAATGTAAAAATACAGTTCAGTTATAAATTGGAGTCATGCTTGACATTAGTTGGGCATTAGAAGATATTAATTAGATACTGCTCACTTCTCTTTTTTTTACATTAAATGAAATTATCAGGAAAGAAGAATTTGCAAGCATGCAATTTAGAGATTTTTATTCTCAAAAACAAGCTGCCTGGTAATTTTTAGTAGAGAAATAAATGCTTTTTCAGAAATCTTGTCAGTGAGCTGTCTAAAACATGCCCTTCCCAATATGAACACAATATGGAAAAGCTAATCCATTTTAATACTTTGTAATGATAATAAGCTACAGTGAACAAGTAGCCTAGGGAAAAGATAGTAGTAGTCACCTTTAAACAGAAAAAGAATAGCAAGTAATTGTACATTTTTACACTAGGCTGATGACAACATTTCCTGTGACTTTGAACTTACTTTGGCTGTCACCATCCTGGCAAACATTCTGCATATCAATCAGACAGTTGTATTTCTTGCATGACATTTGCAGCATAATGTAGACATTTACTTATGTGATAGCTGTATGTAAGCAGACCGTTTATATGTAAATAATTGTGTTCCTTCATGCTACAGAAGCTGTATGTAGTACTGTTAGGACCCTTTAGATCTCAATACTACTGTAATTTCATTTAGTGTTTTTATTCTTGCTTAGTCTATCTTCATCGTTCTTTGGCACGTTCACCCCTGAGTGTCTGGTTTATGTGATAGTATAGTGGTTTGTGTGTTTTCTGGCAGTTAATTACTTGCACTGAGATTCCAGAAATCGATTTAACAGCATTTGAACCTTATTTTCTTAAAAAATTATCATGTTGATTTTTTTGTTAAACAAAATATTGCAATTAATTACCACAAAAAGAAGTACATCCAGATAGTGACTTTAATTTGCATTATTTAATGTTCCCTGGGCATGTTTGAGTTCTTTTCTAGTTCCTGTTATATAAACAGGATGTTAAAGTTTTCAGTTTAAAATGTATAAGTAACCAGTACCTGTACTCGTTAACTTCCTTCCAAGTAGCTTATTCAGTACTTTTACAGAAAAGTAATCGAAGGTATCCCCACAATGCATAATATCTGTTAGTCATAAATACCTTTATGAGACCATTTTCTGATTCAAGATGAGTATGTTGATTAGGATTTATCATTGGGGCCAGAGGGTTATAGCTAATTAAGTACCTCTATAAATACAATGTTTTGATTCTAAAATAAGTTTGTCTTATAGATTCTATTGAAATATGTATGCTCAGTTGTAATACAGTAACACTTTTGCCTACCTTCTCATCCTTGTTTGAAAGATAACTAGCTTCTAGGACTATCCAAAGAAAACAGGATACGGTTTGGCTCTAGGAAAAAAAAAAAAAGAAAAGGAAAATAATGAAAGGAGAAATGGAACAGAACAGGTAAATTTTCTCTTTGTAACTGCTAAATCCAATGTTCTAATTCCAGGGCTAAGAAGATGAAGACTAACAATAGTGAAGGCCACCTGACTCCCACCAATTCATATTTACTTAGCCAATTCCTAGACTTCACATCTGTATTTAGTCATGTGACTAGTTTTGATTACCAGAGTAATATGAATTGAATTGATGTATATCATTTCTGGGTTGTGGTGGACAATCATATGGTGAGCCTACTCCAAAGTCTCTCATCCTTTCTCTTGGATAGATAAAAACAAAGTGGCATTGCACCCACAAGTTTCAACCATTAGCTTTCCTTATTACATCTGTACACTGATATTTATTGCCCACCAGTGTATATTTATTTGCCCATTTTAATATCTTTTCCATAGCAGAGGCATCTGAGGCTTGCTAAGTTTGACTGACTTGTATGATATAAAGAAAATCACAATTTGAGGTTTCTGTTTAAGTCCTAAATTTATGTTCTTTCCAGCATACCTCTTGAATAATCTTTTTTAATCCTTAGAATTCTATCAATTTTACTTGATATGCTTTCATTAGTGGTAAGGAGCAATGTTTCATGTTCTTCATAATACAAGGGCAGATTGGACAATTAGGAACTGCTTCACAGTTTGAGCAGACGTTCAAGTAAAGGTCAAAGCTAGGTCCACATAACTCTATTAGACAGGATTATTTTAGTATTGACTGAAAACAAATACACTAAAAAATAACCACCAGAGTATCTATATTTAAGGATTGCCTTCAAGGAGAGAGGTGGAGACATTTGTTGTTACAGACTTCAGTCACCCTCACAACTATTCACAGACAAGATGCCGCTGAGGGAATTGTAGAACATGGGAGTGAGGCTGAAGCACTCCCATGTAACACAGAGACCAAGACAGACTGCAGTAGAAAGGGAAGAAAAGGGGCTACAGGAATGAGTTCCAGCAACCAACCCCCAATCCCTAACATCATGGTCACTTTGTAGGAGCCCCTAGGCTGGTTTCATCCCTTGGGAATAGCAGGATAATCTGCAGGGCTCAACCCCTGGGACTCTAATTGTGTCAGAAAAAAGGCGAAGTGTTCCCCACAAAACCTACACTCCGATCTTCTCAGACTAAGTTGTTCCCTTCAGAGCCCAAGTTGTAGTCCAACCACTGGTTTTGCTCATTTGCTTTCTGACCAAGAACCTTAGTGAGGTGCAGCTCTACATAATTCAGTTTTGTATGGCAGGAATTTTGCTGGCGCTGTAGCCTGATCTGCTCATACCCAGGCAGGGGAAGTCATAGCCCTACTGCAGTGGAATGTAGCCTCAGCCCCAATTGAGAGAAAGAGCTGGCAAGAATACATGGAAGGTCTATAACCCAGCAAGTCGCAAGGTGAGTGTGGGCACTCCTGAACACCCCAGAGCCAAAACAGTAGTTCCCTGTTCAAGCAGAGAACTCAGAGCATAGGTCAGCTTAAGTCAAAACCACAAACAAGGAACATTAGCAGCCTTGGAGCTGCTTCTTCTGCTGTGCCCAGTTAGGAAAACAAATCAGCCTTTGGCCCACCAACCCAGAAACCTTACCAGAGCTTACAGTGGCAATTGAAGTGTGCAAAACTGAAGGCTTTTCCTGTCTGCAGAGCAAAACTAGTGGTCCCACCTGACCAAGATATTCAGTATACACTCTTAACCTGCTAACTATGTAGGCACCGGGTCCTATCTTGCTGCCTCTGTGCGACAAGAAGCTAATTTATAGCTCCACCTACTGTTGAGTATCATACCATCTGGTAAGACTGACTCAAGGTCCTACAATAATGATCCCAAACAGAAATCCTGGATTTCTGCCCAAGGCAGGGCACACGATGTCCTCCCTGCCCCCCACCCTGCCATATAACCTCAGAGCTTAAAGTTACCTCGCTGAAAAATAGTCCCTACCTGCTGACACATCCAGAAACCCAAAGGAAGCGGACAGGTAAAGAACTGTCTCTAACAAAGCAAATCAGGAAAAGTCTGGAAGAGATCATTTACTCAAATGTGTGGATATCAGTGCAATAAATTAAGGATCACCAAAAATCAGATAAATCTAACACCATTAAAAAAACTAATAAAACTAGTAACTGATCTTAGAAATCTATGAACTGTCAGACACAGAATTCAAAATAATCCTCTAAAGGAAGCCTATTGAATGAGGATATCAGCAACTTAGAAATGGAACATTTGAAATTATCCCATGAGAGGAGCAAAAAGAAAAAATGATTGAAAAAGACTGAAGAAAGCCTATGGGACATATAAGACACAATGAAAAGAAACAATATTCACACTATGAGAATTCCAGGAAGCGAAGAGAAAGGGACAGAAAGTATATTTAAAGCAATAATTATCCCAAACTTCCCAAACCTGGGTAGAGAAATAGGCCTCAAGATTCAGGAGGCCCTAAAGACCCCAAATAGAGGTACATTAAGACACATTATAATTAAATGGTCAAAAGTAAAGCAATTTAAAAGCAGCAAGAGAAAAGAAAGAAGTCACAGATAAGTGAACCTCTAATAAGACTATTGGGAGATTTCCCAACAGAAACTTTTCAGTCCAGAGGATCATGAAATGACATGTTCAAAATAGTAAAATAAAATAAAAATCAGGCAAGAATACTGTACCTGGCAATGCTATTCTTCAGAAATAAAGAGATAAAGACTTTCCCAAACAAACAAAAGCTGAGGGAATTCATAACCACTGGACCTGTCTTATAGGTAACTGTAAAGGGTAGTCCTTGAGTAGAAATAAAATCACACTTGTTAATATCATAAGAGCATAAGAAAGCAGGTTAAAACCCACTGGTCATAGTACATTTATAATCAAAGTTGGATTCTGTCATGTGGTGTGTAAATCACTTTTAAATTGAGTTTAAAAGTTAAGAAACAAACATAGTAAAAAATAAACTGTGGTAGTCTGTTATTATTATTACACAATAATGACCTAAATTGTAAGGGGGAGAAGTAAAAGTTTAGCGCTTAGGAATTCTATTAAATTCTATTAAAGTTGTTATTTTAATTTGAAGATATTTTATGTAAGCCTCGTGGTAACCACAATGGAAAGATGTGTAGTAACTATACAAAAGAATGTGATAGAGTCAGGGAAAGCAGAAGACATCAAAACACACACACACACACACAAAGGAATGCAGGAAAAGAAGGAACAATGGATCTACAAAACAAAAAATAACAAGAGTAAATCCTTACTTAGTATTACTTATTAATTAAAGAATTACTTTAAGCTGATCAAATTCTCTAAACAAAAGACATAGAATGGCTGAATGGATTTAAAAAAAACAAAAGTTTCAATGACACGTTGCCAACAAGAGACTCACTTCAAAATTAAAGGTGCACAGAGACTGAGAGTGAAGGGTTGGAAAAAGATTCCAAGCAAATGCTACACAAAAGAAAGCAGGGATAGCTATGTCAGACAAAACAATTTTAAATGGTAAAACAAAGATCATTACATAGTGACAAAGGGGTCACTCCATCAAGTAGATTTAACAGTTGTAAATACTTACCTACACATCACTGGAGCACCTAAATATGTACATTAAAAACTAATAAAGCTAAAGAAGAAATAATAGCAATAAAATATTTACTAACTTGGATACCTCTCTCCCAAAAATGAATAGACCATCCATGAGTCAATAGGGAAATGGGATTAGAAAAAAAAATGTAGACCCAGTAGACCAATATACAACATTTTATCTGACTACAGCAAAATACACATTCTTTTCAAGTGCACATGGAAAAATTTCTAACATTATCCTAACACAGGATAGGCCATGTGTTAGACCATAAAATGAGTCTCAACAAATTCAAGAAGAATCAAATCATATAACGTATCTCTAATGTTATAAAACTATGTTATAAATGTTATAAAAGTAGAAATAAACAACAAGGGGAAAACTGGGAAATCCACAAATACCTAGAAATTAAACAACATTCTCTTGAACAGCCAAAGAACCAATTAAAGGTGGAGAGGGAAGCTATCTTTAAACAAATGAAATCAAAATACAACATTCAAAACTCAAGGGATGCTATGAGGACAATTCTAAGAGGGAAGTTCATCAATGGCTACATTAACAAGCAAGAAATATCCCAAGAACAGCCTAATGCTATGCTTTAGAGAACAAGGAAAAGAAAAATACACTAAGCCCAAAACTAGCAGAGGGAAGGATATAATAGGGAAACAAACAAAATCAACAAATCTTTAGCTGGAATGACCGAGGAAGAAGAAAATACAAAAAATAACAAAAAAATATAGACGTGAAAGGAGACAACACAACAAATGCTACAGAAATAAACATTATAAGAGGCTGCTGTGAACAACTATATGTCAACATACTGGATAACCTAAAAGACATGAAAATTTCCTCGAACATACAAATTATCAAGGCTTATTCAGAAAGAGATTGAAAGTCTGAATAGATCAATTACTAGTAAAAAATAAAAGATCTCCCAATGCAGAAAAGTCAGAACCAGCTATCTTCACTGGTACATTTTACCAAACATTAAAGAACCAACATAGTTCTTTTCAGACTCATCAAAAAAAAAAAAAAAAAAATCAAAGCGGAAGAAACATTTCCGAATTCATTTTATGAGGCCTGTATCACTCTGCTACAAAAGATAGATAAAGATATTACTGGAAAAGAAAACTATAGATTCCTATCTCTGATCAATACAGATGCAAAAATTATCAATAAAATGAGCAAACAGATTTCCACAGTAAAGGTATCATTCACCAGGATCACCTGGGATGCAAAGATGGTTCAATATACATCTAATCAATGAGCATGATCCATCCCATTAGATTGAAAGAAAAAAGTATGATCTCCTCATTGAATGCAGAAAAAGCATATGACAAAATTCACTACTGATTTATGTCAAAAAACTTTTAGCAAATTTATTACGCTGTGGTACACTCCTTCTATACCAAGGACTATATATGACAAACCCAGTGTTAACATCATACTCACCAGTGAAAAACAAAGCTTTTCCTCTAACATCAAGCTTAAGAGTACCCACTCTCACCACTTGTACTCAATACAGTGTGCTCGAAATCCTCACTGGAGCAATCAGGCAAGAAAGAGAAACAAAGGAAACATAATTAGAAAGGAGGAAGTAAAATTGTCTCTATACTTAGAAAATCCTAAATATTAGACAATAAAAAATGTAGTCAAGTTGCAGAATATACAATCAATATATAAATGTCAGTAGCCTTTGTATACAATAACAATGAATTATTTGAAAAAGAAAGAAAACAATGGCATTTACAATACTATAGAGGATAATAAAATACTTAGGAATAAACTTAACCTGGGTAGTGAAAGATCTCTACTGTGAAAACTATCAGACACTTATGAAAGCTATCCTGGGTTCATGGATCAGAAGAAATGATATTGTTAAAATGTCTAAACTACCAAAGTCCATTAACAGATTCAATGTGATCCCTATCAAGATTCCCTTTTTTCTCTCTCTTTTTTTTTTTTTTGGCAATTTTTTTAAAGGAAAGGGGAAAAAAGTCCTAAAATTTATATGGAATCAAAAAGACCACAAACAGGGGCTGCCTGGGTGGCTCAGTGGGTTGTCTCTGCCTTCGGCTCAGGTCCTGATCTCAGGGTTCTGGGATCAAGTCCCACATCGGGCTGTCTGCTAGGCAGGGAGTCTGCCTCCTCTTCTCTCTCTCTCTTTCTCTACTTGTGATCTCTCTCTCTGTCAAATAAATAAAATCTTTAAAAAAAAAAAAAAAAAAAAAAGACCACAAGCAGCCATAACAGTCCTGAGAAAGAACAAAGAAAGAGGCATCATACTTCCTGATTGCAAGCTATACCAATGTGAAGAGTACAGTACTGGCATAAAAACAGACAAATAGGCCCACAGAATAGAGCTGACAGCTCAGAAATAAACTGAAACACATACTGCTATGTAATATTTGACAAGGGAGCCAAGGATACTCAAAGGAGAAAAGATAGTTTCTTCAATAAGTGGTGCACAGAAAATTGGATATTCACATATGAAAGAATGAAACTAGACCCCTATTTTATACCACTCATGGAAATGAACTCAAACTGGATTAAGGACTTAAATTTAAGACCTGAAAACATAAAAGTCCTAGAAGAGAACATAGCAAAAAATGTCCCTGACATGGATCATGGTAATGATTCTTTGGATATGTCATCTGAAGCACAGGTAACAAAAAGTAAAATAAACAGTGGGACTACATCATACCAGTTTCTTAACAGCAAAAGAAATAATCTTTACAAAGAAGATAAACAAGAGACCAAGAAGTATACAAAAATATGCTCAACATCACCAGTCATCATGAAAATACAAATCAAAACCACAAGAAGATATCATGTGTGTTGCACATCATCAAAAGGTAACAAATGCTGGTAAGGATAGGGAAAAGGTACCCTTGTACATTGTTGGAGGATTATAGAATGGTAGTGCCACTACGGAAAACAGTACAGACGCTCCTCAAAAAATAAGATTACCATGTAATCCAGCAAATTTACTTCTGGAAATACATCTAAAACTAAAAGTTACCTCTTCTACCATGTTTGTAGCATCATTATTTACAATAGCAAAGACATGGAAACAACATCGGTATCCATCATTGGATGGATGGATGAAAGTTCTGACACACACACACACACACACACACACACGCATAGGAATATTGTTTAGCCATAAAAAGTGAGGGCATCCTGCCCTTTGTAGTAACATGGGTGGACCTTGAAAGCATTTTGCCAAGTGAATAAAGTCAGACTAAGCAAGACAAATACTGTGTGATCTCACTTTTTTGTAGAATCTTATGTGTAATAAAGACAGAGATCAGATTTGTGGTTACCAAAAGTGGGGAAGGATGGGGAATGTCTATAGCTAACACTAACATACGATGCATATGGATTCTTTTGCTTTCTTTTTATTTTCTTTATATGAGATCACAAATGCTAGCTCAGCTTTCATGATAATCAACTTAAAATATATGTAAGTTGCAGGGTTGTATTTCAATTACATCAATAAAATGTGGGAAAAGTTACCCCAGGAAATCCCAAAGATACTGTTTATTTTATGGAGGACATATTGGGCTTTCTAATACCAAGTAAGTGAGTCCTTGTCATTAATGGTCCTAATAATTTTCCATTTCTTCTATTTGTCTTCTTTCTGATATTTTTTTTTTGAGGGGGTCTATACTGAACTTGCCGAAATCTGTTATTTTATCTTCTCTTGCTACCATGACTGAAATTTAGAAAATATACCACCTGTGTTTCTAAAATTTATAATGCCTATGACACACAGTATCATCCCTCAATTCAGTGCACTCCTTGGAAATGTATTTGGGTAATGTAATTCTTTTGTGTGTTTGTATTTTTACCACAAACAGGCAGATCGTATTCAACTTGGGAGTCTCAGGTCCTTAAACAAGATACTTCTGGGAAAGATAGTAAGGAATTAACTAAGAGAAGGTTTGATTCCAATTCTTCTCATTAAGAAGAGTCGCACAGGCCTCAGTTTTGAATACAGAAGAAAGAAGCATTTTTGGGGAGGTACTTTTACCTCTACCACCTTAAGGAAGACCCTGTTTTCCTCTGTGTATCTCTTCCTTTGAAAACTACATGGAATTCTGTTAAGTTAGTCTAGACAAATGATATTTAGAGAGAATCTCATGTAGAGTTGCCTTTTGCTCCTCAAAATCCACAATTATGTCAAATACATTTTAGTTATATATCTTTTTTTTTTTTTTTTTTTTTTTTTTAAGTACTTGGGGAGTACCTGGGTGGCTCAGCCATTAAGTGGCAGTCTTCAGCTCAGGTCATGATCCCAGGGTCCTGGAATCGAGCCCTGAATTGGGCTCCCTGTTCTTCAGGAAGCCTGCCTCTCCCTCTCCCAGTCCTCTGGCTATGTTCCCTCTGTCAAATAAATAAATAAATAATTTAAAAAAAAAAAAAGGCACTTGGTCTGGTTCAAGATGGTTATGGAGGAGGATCCCATACTTGTCTCCGCCCATGAACACATGGAATCTACAGCTACAAACAGAACACTTTGCTCTGAAAAAAACCCAAAAACTAGTTGAGCAGCTACTATATATCAGCTCAGTGAGAAAACAAAAACCCATGCTGAAATGGATGGAAGTTGATACACAATCTTGCCTTAAGTCCCACCCTTGGCATGGCAATTTATAATCTGGAGGGAACTCATAATGTTAAGCTCCTTCCTGAGGAATGAAGAGTTTGAACCCCACATTTAGCATCTCAACTTTAAGAACCGAACCTGGGAGATAGGCCTCCAAGACATCTAGCTTCAAAAGCCAATGGACCTTGTGTCCACAGACTAAGGTGTCTGAGAAATAGTTCTTAAAGGGCTCATGCAGACTCACTATGACTACACAATGAGGCCCGGTGCAGAGGCACCAGACTAAAAGGCATCTTTCTGTGAAAGACATCTATTTGCTTATCTTTAAAGCTTTGGTCTGAGGAGCAAGCATCTAATTTAATGTACATCAAGGGTTAAATAAAATATTCTCTGGACTACAGAGGCCAGTACATTCCATCTTTATGCTTTTGCTCTGCCTTGCTCCAAGTCCCTGTTGCCTCCCAGAAAAGAGCTGTGCACACATCTGGTGCCCCAGTTTTTACAGCTACTGCTCAGAGAATGTCCATCACTTGGTTTTGGTGGGCAATAGGGTTTGTATTCACAGATCTCATGGAATAGTCACAAGTGGAGAAACAGTATTTAATTGGCTACTACCATAGGGCACAGTGCAGAGGCAGAAGATAGAAACACCCAGTCTTTCCATGAAAGAGTCCTGTTAGCCTATCATCACAGCTGTGGTCTAAGAAGAAGTCTTCTAATTAAACACACAATAATTCTCTCCATATATTAAGGAGGCCAGCAGGTACCATCTTTGCACTCTTCCCTTGACTCTTCCCAGTCATCTGTATCTTTCAGAAAGGAGCTTGTGTACATATTTAGTGTCACAGCTTTTGTGGCTGTTCCCCAGAAAAGACATCCCTTGATAGCCTGGCTCTGGTGGTGAGTAAGGCTTGTGTCCACAGATTCAAAAGGATGTAACAAACACTCCTTCATGGACTATCACCCCAAGGATCACTGCACAGGAAAAGGCAGAAATAGCCATGCAGCTGTTTTCCCTTTAAAGAGTTATATTTGCATACTTTTAAAGCTGCTGCCTATGGGTCCACCTACCATTCAGACTGACTGAGATCCTCCCTTTTGGGATACTGATAAGTCCTGGAATACCCTAACTGCTATAAGCCACTAAGAACAAAGGCTGTTTGGACAATCACAAGGACTGGAGAGACAACCAACAGCTAGGACAGGGGTAAATGGTAACTTTTATCTCTTACAAGAGGTCACAGTGAAAGACTAAGAGAGGCGGCTGTTTTATCTGACACATGGAAACCAGCACAGAAAAGCAAGGAAAATGAAGAAATGGAACATCTTCCAAGTGGGTAAACAAGATAAAAACCTCAAAAAAAGCCTTACTGAAACAGAAATATAAATGATTTGATAAGGAGTTCAAAATAATCGTCATAAATATTCTAAGGTCAGAAGAACAATGTATGAACAAAGTGAAATTTTCTTTAAAGTTTTTTTTTTATTTATCTGAGACAGAGCAGGAGTGGGTAGGAGGAGAGGCAGAGAGAGAGGGAGAACTCCCTGAGCTGAAGGCAGATGTTTAACATCATGCCTGAGCCACCCAGGCACCCCCAAAGTGAAAATTTTGACAAAACAAAAAATGTAATAAAGTACCAAATGGAAATCACAAAACTAAAAGATTAACAACTGAAAAATGCAATATAGATGTTCAGACTTTACCTAGCAGACTAGGTAAAGCAGAAGAAAACATCAGTGTACTCAAAGACAGGACAGTGAAACTCATTCAGACAGGGTAGCAAAAAGAGTCAAAAAAGAATGAAAAAGACTGGAGATGGTTTAAAAGACTTAAAGGATAACATCAACTGGACTGATATCTGCACTATAGGGATTCCAGAAGGAGAAGAAAGAATGGAGCAGAAAAGTATTTGGACAAATTATGCCTGAAAACTTCACTAGCCTGAGGAAGTAAATAGATACCCAGATTTAGGAATCCTGCAAAATTCCAAGTAAGAGGAAATCCAAGATGCCCACACCAAGACACATTATAATTAATTTGCCAGAAGTTCAAGACAAGGAGAGACTCTTAAAGGCATCAAAAGAAAAACAACTTGTGACATGTAAGAGAACTCCCATTAGACCATTATCAGCATATTTTTTAGCAGAAACTTGGCAGGCCAGTGGAGTGTGGGACTATATTTTCAAAGTGCTAAAGGGAAATACAAAAACAGGAACACAACCTCTAATCAAGAATACACTAACTCACAAAGTTGTCTTTCAGAATTGAAGGGGAGAAAGTGTTTTCCATACAAGAAAAAGCTAAAGAAGTTTCTCACCACTAGACTGGCCTTATAATACATGTTAAAGGGACTTCTTTAAGAAATAAAAGGATGCTAATTAGTAACAGGGAAACATAAGTATAAATTTCACTAGTAAAGGTAAATATATAGTAAAATTCAGAATAATCAATTATTCTAATGCTACCATTAGAGTTAAAAGATGAAAGTAGTAAAAATTACTCTATAGTAATTTGGCACAATACAAAAATGTATGCACCAGATAAAAAGATGTCAGTTGTGATAGCAAAACGAAAACTTGGTGGGAGAGAAAAAATATAGTTTTAGAATGCATTCAACTCTAAGTTTTTATAAACTTACAATATACAGAAAAAGGAATCTAAGTATATCACTATGAAAAAGCATCAAATCACAAAGGAGAGAGCAAGAGAAGAAAGGAATTACAAAACAAAACAATTAAATGGCAATAAGTTTATACCTACAATAATTCAAATGTAAATGGGCTAAATTCTCCAAGCAAAAGACATAGAGTAGCTGAGGATCCAAAACAAACAAAGTGGCAGATCCATCTATATGCTGCCTACCAGGGACCTAAATGAAATGTAAAGAATACATACAGACTGAAAATGAAGTGGGGGTGGGAAAAGATATTCAATGGAAACCAGAGGAAAGAGTAGGGTAGCCTTACTTGTATCAGACAAAATAGACTTTAAGAGAAAGACTGTAATAAAAGAACAAGAAGGTCATTATGACTATAATAAAGGGGTCAATCTAACAAGAGGATATAACATTTGTAAATATGCATCCAACATCAGAGCACCTAAATATATAAAGAAAAATCTACAGACCTAGAGGGTGAAAAGGACAGCAATCTAATAAATAATAGGGAAATTTAATACCAACATTCATCAATGGATATACCTTCCAGACAAAATCAATAGACATGTTGGTCTTAAACGCATTAGGTCAGATGGATTTAACAGATAAAAACAGAACGTTCTATCCCAAAAAAGAATATATATTATTCTCAAGCACCCATGGAACATTCTCTAAGATTATCATTAGACCACAAAACAAGTCTTAATAAATTTAATAAGATTTAAATCATATCAAACATCTTCTCCAACTACTATAGCATGGTACTATAAATTTAATTAAATGATGAAATATGAAAAATATATAAATAGATAAAGATTAAATATGCTCCTGAACAACCAGTAAGTCAAGGAAGAAATCAACAGACAAATCAAAAACATTTTGAGACAGATTAAAATAGAAATACACCAAGCAAAAGCAGTTCTAAGAAGGCATTTTATAGTGATAAATGCTCACTTTAAGAAAAAAGAAGTGTTGGGGCGCCTGGGTGGCTCAGTGGGTTATAACCTCTGACTTCGGCTCATGTCATGATCCCAGGGTCCTGGGATCGAGCCCCACTCGGGCTCTCTGCTCAGCAGGGAGTCTGCTTCCCTTCCTCTCTCTCTGCCTGCCTCTCTGCTTACTTGTGATCTCTCTCTGTCAAATAAATAAATAAAATCTTAAAAAAAAAAAAAGAAAAGAAAAAAGAAGTGTCTTAAATAAACAACCTAACTTTATACCTCGAGGAAGTAGTAAAAGGAGAACAAACTAGTCCAGATTTAGTAGGAAAGAAATTAAGATCAAAGAAGAAATAAATGAAATAGAGACTAAAATGACAATAAAAAGATCAATGCAAATAAGAACTGTTCTTTTTAAAAATACATAAAAAATAGACAAACCTTTAAATGACCACACACAGAAAAAGAGAGGACTCAAATAAAATGAGATATGAGAGAAGACATGTTATAACTGGTACCACAATAAGTAACGTAAAAGACAATTATAAACAATTATTTGCTAACAACTTGGACAAGTTAGAAGAAATGGATAAATTCCTAGAAACATAAAACTTACCAAATAGAATCATGGACAGAAAATCTGAACAGATCAATTATTAGTAAGAAGATTGAATCAATAATCAAAAACCTCTCAACAGATAAAAAGTCCAGGATAAGATGGGTTTATTGGCACATTCCACTAACCATTTGAAGATGAATTAATACCAATCCTTCTCGAGCTCTTCTAAAGTACAGAAGAGAGAAACCTCCAAACTCATTTTATGAAGTCAGTATTATCTTGATACCAAAAGCAGACAAGGATTCCACAACAAAAGAAAATTACTGATCAATGTCTCTGTGAATATAAGTGCAAAATTCTTAACCAATTATTATTGAATTCAGTTTGCTAATACATTGAAAGGATTGTATACAATGAAGAAATGGGAATTAATCCAGGAATGCACAGATCATCTGACATCTACAAATTAATCAATGGAATATACCACATCACCAAAATGAAAAAAAAAAAATCCTCTCACTGATTACAGAAAAAGCATTTGACAAAATTCAACATTCAATTATGACAGAAACTCTCAAAAGTGGGTATAGGAGGAACATATATTAACATAATGAAGGCTATGTAAGACAGTCCACAACTAACATCATACTCCATTATGAGAAGGTAAAGAGCCAAAGCTTTCCTGAAGAAGAACAAAGTAAGAAGCATTATTCTTTTTTATTTAAAACTATATTAAAAAGTTATATTCATCAAAGTACTGTGGTATGGGTATGAAAACAGATACATAGATTGATGGAATAAAGAACACAGAAATATAGCCACACATTTCTGTCAATTCATTTATGCCAAAGGAGTCAAGAACATAAAATGGGGAAAGGACCATCTCATCGATATATTTTTTTTCTGGGAAAATTGGATAGATATGTACAAAATAATGAAACTCGACCACTGTCTTACATCAAATACAAAAATTAACTCAAAATGGATTAATGAGTGTAAGACCTGAAACCATAAAATTCCAGAAGAAAACACAGGTGGCAATCTCCTTGACATCAATATTAGTGATGATTTTTTGAATCTGACTCCAAAAGCAATACGTGCAAAAATAAACAAATGAGATTTTCAAATTAGAAAGCTTTTACACATCAAAGGAAATCATCAACAAAACTAAAAGGCAAACTTCTGGTTGAGAGAAAATATTTCCAAGTTATATATTTGTTAAATGGTTAATATCCAAATTATATGAAAATTCATACAAGTCAGAAGGTAAAGAAACACAAAATAATTAAATTTAAAAAATGGTAATAGACTTTGAATATACTTTTTTCCCCAAGAGATATATAGAGAATCCATAGGTACATGGAAACGTTCTTAACATCACTAATCTTCAGGTAAATACCAATAAAAACAATGAGTATTACTTCATACATGTTAGAATGTCTATAACACAAGAGACAAGACAAACAAATGTTGGAGAGGATGTAGAGAAAAGGGATCTTGTGCACTGTTGGTAGGAATGTAAAGTGATACAGCCACTATTGGAAATAATATGGTAGTTTCTCAAGAAATTAATAATAGAACTACCATATGATTCAACAATTTCACTTCTGTATATTTACCCAAGAAAACAAAAACAATAGCTCACTACCTGCATCCCCCCACATTCATAGCAGCATAATTCAACTATATCAAGACATATGGGCATCCTAAGTATCCATCAATAAATGAATGAATAGATAAAACAGTGCGCGCACACACACACACACACACACACATACAATGGGATATTACTTAGCCATAAAATATAAATAAATCTTTCCATTTTCAACAACATGGTCTGAACTTATGGACATTGTGCTAGGGGAAACATCAGAGAAAGACAAGATCTTACTGTAATTGGAGCCTAAAAGCAAAAAAAAAAAAAAAAAGAAGAAGAAGAAAAAATTAATTCATAGATACACAGAACAAATAGATGTTTCCTAGAGGTGGGAGGTAGAGGTGGGAGACATTGATGAAGGGGGTCAAAAGGAGGTGAGTCATGGAGATATAATGCTCTGCATGGTGACTATAGTCAGATTGTATTGCATATTTGAAAGTTGCTAAGAGTATATCAAGTTCTCATCACTAGAAAAAACTTATAACTATATATGGTGATAGACCTTAATGAGACTTATTTTGGTGATCATTTTGCAGTATCAAAAAAATCAAATTATTATGGTGTCATATGTTATATGTCAATTATGCTTCAATTAAAAAAAAGAACTGATAATATATCATGTACAAAATTACATGGCATTTGTTCTGGGCATTTGTAAGTTAAGCAAATATTTTTAGGAATTTACACAGCAAATTTAGGCCTCTTTGAACAGTGCTGTTTTCATAGATTATACATGTGTGTATGTGTGTATGTGTGTGTGTTTGGAGGGGAGGTTGCATCATTTGTTTGGCATAGATACTGGTAGTTATAATATCTTAGAAAGATATTATATTTAGAAAGATATGTACATCTTAAGAGTCTATGTTCTTATTACAACCTTTATCGTGTATTAAATACATCAGCATTCTTGGACAAATTATATTTCTTCCCAATCTCAAAAATGACCATCAGATATTAAAAATCCATTATAATGCTTAAGAAATATAGGAAGTTCAAAGTTTCAATGTTATAAAAAAACATTGCTTAAACACTTGAAATGAATATATATGGGGGCGCCTGGGTGGCTCATTGGGTTAAGCCGCTGCCTTCGGCTCAGGTCATGATCTCAGGGTCCTGGGATCGAGCCCCGCATCGGGCTCTTTGCTCAGCAGGAAGCCTGCTTCCTCCTCTCTCTCTGACTGCCTCTCTGCCTGCTTGTGATCTCTCTCTGTCAAATAAATAAATAAAAAAATCTTTAAAAAAAAAAAAAAGAAATGAATATATATGTAAAAAAGAATTGAGCCAGATTAAATCAGTATATAAAATTAAGTACATATTCCAATTCAAAGTCCATAGAAAATACTGGACATATGTTTTTATGGAAATTAATTCTATATTACTGATATAATTTAGGGTAATTTTAGCAGCTTTGAAATAAACTAAGCAATATTTCATTGACTTCATATAGTTCAAGTTTATTTCTTGCTTATGCAACAGTGCAATGTTGTTGCACATGTTCTGGGTTGGATAGGTTCATTGGCCCATTAGATAATTCAGGTAACTTGGATCCTGTATTTTTTTTTGCAATTCCCTGGAGGTATGCTGTCCCTTGAAACCAGCTGTTGTATGCAGAAAGAGAAGATGGGAGAGATACACTGGAGTATAACCATCTTCATAACACATCATTTCAGTTCACATTCCTTTGGAGAGAAACATATGTATGATCTAGGTGCAACATGATTGGGGAATACTATCCCTTGCGGGGAGCTATATCTCACCAACAGCTTTAGATCCTGTGAAGAGGGTCATTTCTGTTACAATAGTGATAGAAAAAAAATTTTTTTTCACAAAATACTAGAAATGATATGATGTGCGAAAATTAGAAGGTGGACATAAACAGAGTGAGGACGAGAACCAAAGGCTAAAATCTACACTGGATAGGGCTTCAGTGAGAAGAAGCAGTAATTAGAATGGCAGTCAACTCATGATGAGGTGGTAGATAGAGAAAAGGCAGAACTGGTTTGGTGACCAAAATAACTTGATGAGAACCACGATAGTAATGGGTCATTCAGCCCTCACAGTTTAACCAGTGCTGGCCTGCCCAAGGCTAGTAAGAACCAGGATGAAGCCAGGGTGTCCTTGCCAAAAAGTCTCCTCACCAGGGTAGCCACAATCACTGGGAGCAAAATTTATTACATGGACCCAATTACACATGTAAGCTACCAGCAAATGTGAAGTATGAACATGATCTCCCAAACAAACAGCATCATCTCAGAAATCAAGTACAGAATAGAACAAAACAAATACAAACAAAATCAGTATGGTAGGGCATTAAATATAATTAATCCTCAGAGAACTGCAGCAGCACATAACATACATATTATCAATATTTAAACATCTTATAAATTAACTTTAGATTGGGGCATAAATGTCAACAGATAGGAACAGAAATGGGCACTGTGGAAAAGCTGGAGTATTCAATCTGCAGCTTTAACCCACTTAAAAATGAGAAGGAACTCAGAGGGCAGGGAAAACATCCCAAGTATATGCTGGTCACAAAAGTCACATATGCCTACTAAAGAAAATAAAACGGGAGAGTTCAGTAAAAGCAGATAAGACCTATCAAGAAATTTACTAATAAAATTTATTATGGTGTAAAATATTAGTTTCTGAGGAATCACATTAAAGGAGAAATTCAAAAAGTGTTTGGTGTTTATCAAAATTATAGTCCACAAGAATATATGAAAATACATAAACATTAATATACTAAGAAGAACTTCAAAATATAACTCTTAGACATCAGAAGACTGTAAAGAGAAGATGGCAAGTCCTCGATGATTGGATGCACTTCTTAGAAACTGACAATTTGATGGGATGCAAATTGGTATAGTATGACAGTTCTTCAAAAACTAAAAATAGAACTACTATGTGATCAAGCAATCCCAATTGTAGGTATATATCCAAAGGAAATTAATCAGAATTTCAAAGAGCTATTCACTCCCATGTTAATTGCAGCGTTATTCACTATAGCCAAAATGCTGAAAGAATCTAAGTGTCTAACAGTGGATGAATGGATAAAGAAAATGTGGGGTATATGTACACATGTAAATATACACACACACACACACACACACACACATACACATGGATTAATTATTTCACCATGATAAAGAAGGAAATCCTGTCATTTAAGACAACATGGAGGGGCACCTGAGTGGCTTAGTGGGTTAAAGCCTCTGCCTTGGGCTTGGGTCGTGATCTCAGGGTCCTGGGATCGAGCCCTGCATTGTGCTCTCTGCTCAGCGGGGAGCCTGCTTCCTCCCCTCTCTCTGCCTACCTCTCTGCCTACTTGTGATCTCTGAGTGTCAAATAAATAGATAAAATCTTAAAAAAAAATTTAAAAGACAATATGGATAGACCTTGAAAGCATTATGCTAAATGAGATAAACCAGATGAGAAACAACAAATACTGTATGAGAGCACTAAGTATGTGAAATCTAAATAAGCTGAACTCATAGAAATAGAGAGTAGCCAAGGGTTTTGGGGATGGAAGAACTAGAGAGATGTTGATCAAATGGTATAAACTTGCAATTAGAAGATGAGTAAGTTCTGGAGATCTAATGGACAGAATAGTGAATATAGACAACTATAATTTATTATATACCTAAAGTTGCTAAGAGATTGTATAAACAAAGGTTCTCACCACAAATACAAATGATAGTTATGTGAGTGATAGAGGTATTAGCTAACACTATAGTGGTAATCATATTGCAATATATAAATGAATCAAATCAACATATTTTACACCTTAAACGTACACAAAGTTATATATTCATTATATTTAAATAAAAAAGTTCAAAGTTCAGAAGTCATCATACACAAAAAAGAAACTGACAACTTAAATAGAAAAAGTGTGTAAGTATTTCAATAGGATAATTGACCAGCCAGAGTTAAAAGATAATAAACAGGACTTTACCCAAGAAGTTTATGTGTGTGTATGATTATGATTTCCTAATACATTGAAATTTCCCACGTTTTAACTTTATAGATACTAAGATTTCCTACAAAGGAAATCTTAATAAAGGAAATCTTAATAGACTCCAAATAACAGAGATTAACAAAATAATTAACAAAAATCTTTGATCTGTCTCCACAAA
This sequence comes from Enhydra lutris kenyoni, assembly GCF_002288905.1. NCBI lineage: Eukaryota > Metazoa > Chordata > Mammalia > Carnivora > Mustelidae > Enhydra > Enhydra lutris. The sequence continues at coordinate 16,951,034 of NW_019154103.1, forward strand.
TATTTCCACATAAAGAAGAAAATCTAAATGATTTATAAATTATACAGAAAATTAAAATTGAAATTGGTCACTATTGAGAAACAATGGACGCTGGAGAACATTACGAAGAAAACCTGCCACGGGTCACCAAAGCAAGATACAAATATATAATTTTAAAAACATGTAAAAGCTATGAAATTCCTTTTATTTTTAAAAATACTTTATTTATTTATTTGACAGAAAGAGAGAGGTCACAAGTAGGCAGATCAGCAGGCAGAGAGAGAGGGGGCAGCAGGTTCCGTGCTGAACAGAGGGCTTGATCCCGGGACCCTGAGATCATGACCTGAGCCAAAGGCAGAGGCGTAACCCAATGAGCCACCCAGGTGTCCCTGAAATTTCTTTTAAATGAACAAAATTTTCTAATAACAAAACTAGAAAAACAAACAACAAAAAAAACCTCAAATAAATTAGAAATTCATAAAATAGAAACAGGATACAAACTAGAATTGATCAATAAAACTAAAATGTGGGTATTTGAAAACATCAGTAAATAAAACAAACCTTTGGAGAGTCTGAGCAAATGGTTTAGGGAAGAGAGAGGAAACAAGGATTAAGAACACTGGGGCATATAAGTATAGATTCAGAGATTTCGAAAAGTGTGAGATTAATATGTACTTTATATAAGTATGTTTAAACATAGACAGAAATAATTATTTTCTAGGGAACCTTAAATCACCAGATTCATGAAGTATTATCCCAGGAAACCAACAACTATAGAAGACAAAGATGTTTTCCTATCAAGAACACCAAATCCAGCAGTTTAATTTTAACCAAAATGCCAATGAACAAATAAGTCTCTATTAAGTAAATATTCTAGCACAGAAAAGAAAAGGCAGTAGGGAGATACAGAGAAGTTTATTTAGCAAGTTTTATGAAACTACCATAATGCTAATTTAAACCTGAGCAAGGATAATTCTCAAAAAAAAGCTAATTTATCTTATACTAAAGATAGATGTGAAAATCCTTAATATAAGATTATCAAAACAGTGTTATTAAAATGATACTGATGTTTATAAAAATATTGTTAAAAGAATAATGCATTGTGACCATTATTATAGGATTATATTGGTTTAATATAAGAAAATGTATTAATATAATTACTCACATAAACAGATTAAAGTACAATTATGACTATCACAATAGGTTTTGTAAAAAAAAGTTGTTAAAATTCAACCCTTACTCTATTTAAAAAATTCTTAGCAAACTGAATAAAAAGGAAATTTCCTTGATTTATAAGCTACTCAACAGAAATATTCAGCATGTGATACTGAATTAGTACATATTACAAACATTACTAATCAATGCAGGAACAAGACAAGGCTGACCACTTAAAAGCTATTCTTCAAGAGTGTACTGAAGGTACAGGCAGCAGGAGAAGTTAAAGAAATCAGAGGTATGATACTCAGAATGATGTTTCTTTCACCTTTATGGATGAGAAGATAATTTACTTAAGAATTCCAAGAAAATCATTAAAAAATAACTTTTAATTAATACGAAGTTAAAGCAATATCTAATATCTACAAAAAAATTTAGTAAGAGCTACATCCAAATAAAATTTTACCCTATTGGGGCACCTGGGTGGCTCAGTTGGTTAGGCATCTGCCTTCGGCTCAGGTCACGATCCCAGGGTCCTCGGATCGAGCCCCACATCAGGCTCCCTACTCAGCAGGGAGCCTGCTTTTCTCTCTCCTACTTCCCCTGCTTGTGTTCCCTCTCTCCCTGTGTTTCTAAAAAAAAAAAAAAAAAATTTACCCTATTTACAACATCTTAGTTTTCTCTTTATATAGTTACTCATTTAATCTTTTAAAAAATTAATTTGCAAGTGATAGAAATATTTATGTTCCAAGTTTTACAGGTGTAAAAAGAATGCTTACTACTAATAATGGCCAATAAGTGTGTTTTATAAGCTCAAATAAGAAGAAAATATGGAGTTATTATTTGGAATGGAAAATTAAGAATGATACCAATAAGGATGTTTTAGAAACTACAAATGGTCAGCTTTGTCTGTTCTTGAACTTGAAATGAGTAAGAGAAAAATCACTACTATAAACATTTCATTTCAAAACAGCATAATTTCTTTTTTCTAAATATTTCACTTTTCAGTTATCTCTTAAAAAATATTATAAGACAGATCTCTTATCTGTATTTGCACTTGTGTTTATGTTAAACAATGGGCGTATATTAATTTTGTAATGTACAGTAGTCTAGTAATTTCTAGGGACATCTTATTCTATATCATTCACAAACATAACTCCAAAGTTATAAACGTAAAACAAAGCATTGCCCTAGAAAGTGAACACTGATTAAAGTCACAATGTGCTCTTTTGTGATAGTGTTCTTAATAAAATATTATCAGTGGTAAAATGTAAATAAAAAAGTAAATTGCTTCATTCATCATGTATTTTATGCAGTTAAAATGAGTGAACTCTCCTTTGAGAAAACATTTGACTAAGCAAAATAATGGTTATGAGTTTGAGAAAATGTTTAATGAACTTACTGGTTAAAATGCAGTTGTTATTTTATAGCCTATTATTGTATGTTTTAAATTAATTGAAGGTTCTTTGCTCAGAGACTTCCATTTTTTTCTCTGTTTCCACTTAATATACCAAAATAAGTGACCTTAGTAACTCAGGTGGATGCCAGGAAGTTATTAGGTGGGGAGATGCGGTTGACCTAACAGTATGTGGCTGAAAGAGTGTATCCATGATTCTTCATATTCATTTGTCTGGTGTCAGTTCAAAGGCAAAGAAGTTGCCAATAACAAAACATGACTTTTCTTCAAACAGTTCATATTATAGGCATTGTGATTGATAGTCATCTCTATTGTTTTGAAATACGCCTATTTACTATATATATATATATATATATATACACACACACACACACACACATATACATATATATACACACATATATATACATGTATATGTCTTTTAATGATATTGTCCACTTATTGAAATATTTCAGGTAACATATATACCCATTTGCTGAAGACAACAGGAAAAGATGCTTATTTTAAAAAGGTAACCCTTATGGTAGCTTTATGGGTAGTTGCCAAAATCTGGAAGCAACCAAGGTGTCCTTCAGGAGGAGACTGGATAAACTGAGGTATATCTAGACAAGAGATTATAAACAATGGGAAAAAGTGAGCTATCAAACCATGAAATAATATGGAAGAAACTTAAATGCATGTTACTAAGTAAAAGAAACCTATCTGAAAAGGCTATACACTGTATGATTCCACGTATATGTCATTTTGAAAAAGGCAGCAACTATGGAGACAGTAAAATATCACCAGTTGCTAGGGGTTAGGGAGGAAAAATAAGTAGGTGAAGCACAGGTTTTAAAGCAGTATAACCACTAGGTGTGATACTAAAATGGTGGATACATGACATTACACATTTGTTCAAACCCACAGAATGTACAACACTTAAAAGTAAACTTTAATGTCAACTATAGACTTTGAGTCATAATGGGTCCATGTAGGTTCATCAGTTCTACCAAAAGGACCACTCTGCTGGGAGATGCTGATAGTGAGGGAAGCTATGCATATGAGAGATGCATGAGAAATCTCTATATGTTCTATTCAACTTTTGCTACAAACCTAAAACCGTGCTATAAATTCATTTAAAAAAATTTAAGCTCAACTATATTAACAGCTCTAATATTTAAAGTAAAGCCTAATGCTGGGAGATAGTTCTAAAGCATGACAAACCTATCATATGACTCATTAAATGAACTGATATCAGGTCTGTCCCTCCATGGAAAATAGCATTTTCTTCCTGCACATGGTAGGAATTTAGTGGACACGATGCAGTGTTTGGTTAAGCTAAAGAGTACACAAAATGGCAACTTGGACAAAGAAAAGATGAAGTGTCTTGGGAAGGATAATCTTAAAAACAATAATACATCATAGCCACAGACATGTTGAGTGAGCACATTCCTATTAGAATAGTTTGTGTAGGACATGGATGTGTTATCTCCACGTGAAGAGATAGCAAAAATGGATAGTTTGCACTTAGAATGATGGGTTTAAATCTAGAGCTGTCTCAGGTTTTTTTTTTTAATCTTAGGCAAATCAGCTTATATCTTAACCAATATCCCTCCTTCTTCCTTTACGGTAAAGTATGAACAAGGTAGACATGAATATTATTTAAGTGAGTATAACTGGAAGCTGTATGTAGACAAAAATTAACTCAAAGGATAAAGATTTCTTTTTTTTTTTTTTTTAAAGATTTCATCCATTCACCTGACAGAGATCACAAGTAGGCAGAGAGGCAGGCAAAGAGAGAGAAAGGAGGAAGCAGGCTCCCCGCCGAGCAGAGAGCCCGATGCGGGGCTTGATCCCAGGACCCTGGGATCATGACCCGAGCCGAAGGCAGAGGCTTCAACCCACCGAGCCACCCAGGTGCCCCAAAGGATAAAGATTTCTGAGCATGAACCTGACATTCCCTTGCAGTTCAGGTCCTATGGCACAAGTTCATTATCTGATGCATGGTAGAAGCTAAAAATATCGATGTTCAATGAGTAAAAAGAAAAATGGCAAGACAAGAAAATACATACTAAATAACAGTTACATTGTAAAAGTTTGTGGTGAGCTCCTTAAAAATACATACATACTAATATCTGCACCTACTATGGATCTTTATAGTTTAAACTACACAAATAAAATAAGCTGTATAACTTCTTCAAAAACGTGTTCAGTGTATGACCAGTAAAATTGGACCTTTGATATATTCTGGCTATTATTTTGTATCATATAGATATTCAAGAATTTGTTCATTCGTTCACTCAACATCTCTTAAGTTCCCATAATGCTAGGTTATCAGGATAGACCCTTAAACAAGATAATGCCCCTCTTTTCTTCAAGTTTATATTCCAAAGCAAAAAGGTGATATTGGTAATTCTAATTTCAAATCTCTTTGTTCTTTCAGATATCAGATAACACAAAAATCGTATGGTAGTGTATTTAGAATCTCGAAAGTATACTTTAGAATATTTATTTTTAGGGACACCTGGGTGTCAATTAAATATGGGATTCTTGATTTCTCCTCAGGTTATAATCTCAGGGTTGTGACATTGAGCCCCACGTTGGGTGCTGCGCTTGGTGTGCAGCTTCCTTAAGATTCTTTTTCTCCCTTTCCTTCTGCCCCTCTCCCTCCTCAAAAAATTTTTTAAATTTATTTTTAAATATATATATAATAAAATTAACTTTTTAGTGTACAGTTCTCTGATTTCAGAAAAATGCATACAGCTATTTAACTACTACTACAATCAAGGTTTGGTTTTATCACCCCCCAAAAAAATCTCTTGTAAAAACAAACTTCAGTGAAGATTTGGAGCTTTTCAAAGAACATAAAAATTTAGTCTAAAAACAATCCAAGTGACTCATAAATTATAAAAGTGTAATTAAGTTGCATAAGCTTAGTCTTAAGGCATATTTACCTTCAAGATACAACAGTCTGTGTAAAGCAACTCAAAGTAAAACAAAAACAGGGGATACAGTCTGTTAGTAAATACAGCAGGGTCGTAACTAAGTGAAATGAAATCTCACTACCCCAGGCAACTGCAGAATCATTACCCCACTCCTCCATCTCCTTTTCCTTGTCTGCATAATCTATCTCCATGGTTGTCTGAGCAGCTGCTCATTCTGTGGTGATGCCAGCTCCAAACATCAGCCCATGGCTCCACAGGATGTTACAAACTCTGCATCCTCATGGACCTCACATGCACAAATTCAAATCCCAAATTCCAAGGAAAAGAATTAGATGTGGCAGAGCAGTGAATATTACACTCTGTTACATGGTTTAGAGTCTATAGATGGGTATGGCATTCTCCCACTTCTTTGCAAAGACACCTCAGCAAGAAGTGTAATAGGAGAAGGAGTAATACCAGTGATAAGAACAATACTAAAACCAAAATACCAACATCAAGAACATGCTGTATTTTAAAGATACTGTCTAGATCCTAGCTATTACAGTCCAATAAGATACTATCTCAAACAAAGGAGAAATTATCAGAACCAGGGAAAGTGAGAAACTCTAGTATGGTCAAACTAAAAGGACAAAGAAAGAAGGATTCCAGCAATAATGACCAATGCTTAAATAAACCAGCCAATGTTTAGAATCTTGAGCACTGAGGAAGACCTACAGATTATCTGGAAGAAGTTTTGGGGATAATCAGAATATATTAGGATAAGAATTTAACTTGAACATAATAAAAAAATATCATTTTACTGAATGGCATTGACTGTGCTAGTAAAACATTAATGTTTAAAGTGAGTTTCCAGACAATCCAACTTATATTCATGACATGAGATTTTTGAGATTGCTAGAAGCAGTTGATGAAACAATGTTTATGTTTCCATTATGACACACACCTGCCATACTGGACTAAAATGCCAGCACCACCTCCAGTTCAAGTTGTGTATCCCATTTCTTTTGCTCCTAAAGATCTTGATAAGACAATGGTGTAACTGCAGTTACCAGTTATATTGTCAATTGTCCAGGAAGAAAACAAACAAAAAAACTAGAATTTCCAGAACGAAAATAGAGAAGATGTGTTTTCTTTTTCATGAGATCCAAAGTGACAGAGATAGGCAGAATGCATTTACTCCTTTTACTCAAACCAAACCAAACCAAACCATGATTCTGTTTCAAAGCCAGAAAAAAAAAAAAAAAAAAGAGTGGGAAATGTTAAAAACTCGAATGTGTGCGAGGTATTTGTTTAAAAGAGTGGGAAATGTTAAAAACTAGAATGTGAGTGAGATATTTATTTAGAATCAAAATAAAATAATTATTATTAGTTTTATAAAAATGAATCCTGACTCAGTAAAATAGAAAGAACTCGTAGCCAAAGAGTCATTTTATATATCCATATTTATATTCATTATGTAGATTAAAAATTATAGACCATCTGCCAGGTTCTCCTCTTTTAGCCTTAGTGGTTTCGTACCATGAAATAAAATCTATTCACATCCATGGGCATGAGCACATGCACACACATGGACACACACAGAGCAGCGAATTATGTTTTGGTATTTTCCAAACACAGCCTGATAATATTGAAATCAATCATGGACCAATAAATTTACAATTAATAATTGCAGTGTATCCAAGAGTCACAGAGAACAATCAAAATTTGTACCAAAAAAAATCCTATATTGATGAAAGGAGTTGGGCTAAAGCATCTATAATCCCAGATTAGAAAATCATAGATCGATGTAGAGAGTATATTCCATAATTTGGAATAAGGAAACTTGCAAAAATATATCTATTCTATTACCAAATGATCCAACTGTTCTAAGAAAAGTGGCTGTTTTCCATTCTCAATACACACTGAGGACTCTGAGTAGATACTTCCAGCTACAGCCAATGTAATGGACATAGTCTTTAGGACCTCAGAAAATGGATTGTGAACTATATTTCCAGCAAGTTTTGATAGAAAATATGTGCAGGAGATACAGGTTGAAGGTAGTTGAATTCCCCATTATTCATCGACTAATTACTCATTTTGTGGTGATCCCAGTCTGTGGCTTCTCCTCTTTTTTTCCCTCTGCCTGCCTGCTTGCCTTTGGCCATTTCACAGTTCATTTGCACCTTCAAAATCTGATCAGCAGAAGAACATAGACATGATCCAACTCACTCAATTTTTTACTTTTCCATCACTGAGACTAAAGGTTTAGTTGCAATGGAAACTAATACCTAAAGTAAAATTAAGGTTTTATTTTTTAAATTTCAAAGAATCATTTTCCGTGTCAATAGCCATACTCAGAAGTTGATTACAATGAGTTTGTGTAACTAAGTAGTTTTTAGAATTTTTTTTCTGTTGAAATTCTTTTTCTTACAGAGTTATCCAGTGTTCACTGGTTTACTATATTAAGTAATCCACCTGTGCTGGATTAAAATCTAGGGAAGAACACACTACATTTAATGTAAAATCACTGATAATCTCCTACTAATGGCTCTCTCTCAAAGTAAATGAATAGTCAATAAGCAAATTTCAAGAGTAATTATGTATATTTAAATATTATAAATATGTATATTTATACATACACATATAAAGAAGTAAATACTATGTGAAAATATATGTATTTCATAGTGATCATATTTTCTCCAATATAGTTCTTCATATATTTGCAGGTCATTTATATGTTATTTGTATATATATATTAGTCTCATATTCTAAGATTCACATTTTTTCAGAAATATGTATTTTTAATTAAGATGAATGAATACTTGCACAGAATTTGGTATTGGTTCTTTCTTCAGAAAACCTATTGTATATTAAAAGTAAGAGGACAAGTACAAGTGACTTCACTCATTTAAAATTCAGTTTCCAGTGAATTTATTGTGAGATTTAAATGAGAAAATGTGTATCATGTATTGATTTAATGCCTGGGGCATAATAAATAATCAACAAATAGCAACTTTTTAAGAGTATATGTATATATACTCTTTCTCTCTCTCTCTCTCTCTCTCTCTCTCTATATATATATATATATATATATATATATTTATGTGTGCTTATTTGTCTTTGCTTAAGGTTTCAGGATAGAAAATTCTCACAATGCTACTTTTGCCTATTGCACACATGCCACTCTAACATTCTCTCAAAGGATGCATATTCCATTTATACTATGTACAGGGCTCACTTAAGCAGTGTGAAGAATCTTCTACCTTTAAGAAGGCTAGAGTATGAATACCTGAGTTCTAGCTTTGACTATGTTGGAAAGAACTGTGTGACTCTGAATAAAGATTTGACTTCTTGGGCCTTCAAAAAATGGTACTACCTGCCCTGTAATCTAACAAGGTTATGTGATGTAATATAACTAAGAACATTCTGTAATACACCAAGAGATATTAAAATGTAAATGTTAGTATTACAAAGAAAAACAACCCATAAAAAGCAGTTTAGATTCTATTCTATTCTATAAGCTTCTAGGGATTTGTGAGCACTAAAGGGACATGGGTGGTAATAAATTCTAAGAGAAAGATGACACTTGTTTGCTATTGCAAAAATCTGATTAATTTTATAAAAATGGGGCATGCATGGAGAGGTGGGGAAGCCCAGCAAAGCCAAGTCTGGTAAATGCATCTATCATAATGTTTTCAATTGAGACTTATTCATGGGTGAAACTCAAATCTGCCTCTCCTATTTTTCTCATATCATAATTTGCAATTAATTATAGGGTATAGTCTCTTACATATTCAGTCTTATATCTGATTTTCCCACATGCCAGTTTCCTGATCACCAGGGTCAAGGAAAGTGCCATGATCAAACACAGTATCAAATCCAAACTCATTAAGTCCTGTATTAACTTGCCCTATCCCAACTCACTCACTCCATTTCACATCATTTCATTACTCCACTCTTTTCCACAACCTTATCAACATATTTTAAAATTCTTTCTCCTCTTTCTATAACACTCTCCCTCATAGTCACACTTTAAAATCCTAAAGCTATCTCTGGACAGTGGGTCACTTTGCTTCTTGTCAATATTACCTCAGCGTATAGAAACTTGATTTACATAATGACCAAATTTGAACCCATATCATTTGGAGGATCTATTCAAACATTTTGTTACCAACTTATGTTGAATCTTACCAGATCATTCTTCTGATATCAGAGAGTCTTAATTTCCATAAAGGAGTAACCCAAGTTAGGTGTTTCTTACTTCCCACTCTATGAACCTTCTTTTTCCGTGTTTTTGGATTTTTCCCTTGGTAAGGCCTCATTCCCTTGGTTCCCTTGGTAAGGCTCATTCCCTTGGTAAGGCACTAGTTGATGAAATTTGGTCAAATGGGATCTCTCCAGAATATACTTTATGACACATTAGGATAGTCACACCTCTGTGATTTACTTATTGAGCGCTATCCTCATTCTTCCCTTATCTCCTCATCCAGTTCATGTATCCTACCTGTCTTCAGAAATACACGCTTTCATAGCTTTATCTATCTTCTCCCATTTTTGTGTGTGTGTACTTGCGTATATACAGTTAAGGCAAGAATGAGTCTTATTTGGATTTCTTGAGTACCCTCTGTTTTTTATGTATCCTAGAACTCCTCACGAAGAGTTGGGGTCAAAGTAGGTACTCAGTAAATGTTAGTTGATTTGATTGAATAAGAATGACTAAGTGCTTGAGTTGGGCTAGGTAAAAAAAGTATTTACATGGGGAAATAATTTGATTGATAATTGGATGACTGAAAAGAAAGGACAAGTGAAAGGCAGTGGGGGAGTTTGAGAAAGGGGAAGTGAGTATGACTAGGAAGAGAACAAAAGAATAATGGACATTAAGAAAGGAGATATTCTCTGAAAGAAGGTCAAAATGTCCACATAAATGATATAGCATTAAAAAATCCATGTATCTCTTTCTTGTTTCTCTTTATAAAATAGAACATCTCTCTCTAGCCTGTTATTTTAAAAATCTTTAATATATGCTGTGGTCAATAAATGATAATAAAATATGTGAATGGAAATTCTTTAGAAAAGAAAGGCCACTTGGATTTGTTTTTTAAATGTGAATTTATTAATATCCATTTGTCAAGAAAGAAAATTAAACTGAAATAGGTTTTTTTTGTTAAAAATCATTTGTATTTTTTTCTTACAAAGGGAAGTAAATTGCTAAGCACCAGTAAATATCACTATATAATGGAGATTTTCATTTTTATACAATTTTCATAATTATAAAGAGAAAGAAGGACAAAACACATGCACACAAAAACATACAACACATTATACTGACATCTTCAACGTGCAAAATTGGTTAAGTCTGAAACTTCACTCAGTTATGTTATTATTCCAAGAAAAAAAGATAATAAGTGAAAAGACTAGGCTACACTGATTCTTTCAATGAAATTAATATTTGAAGCACTGTAATGGTAACTGAGTATGTTAAGAATGAATACTAGAAAATAAATGGTGGTGATTTCCTATTAAATATTTTGTACATCAATTTCTTAAAAAATCTTTTATGTTATATGAAGATCTCTGTTCCGAGTTATTGGTCAATTATAATTATTAGGTTACATAGTATCTATTCTGGGTCCAATTTTGGATATTTTCTTGACATTTAGAATGGAATTAATCTGATACAGGAAGGGCACCTGAATGGCTCAGTCAGTTAAGCATCCAACTCTTGATTTCGGCTTAAGTCATGATCTCAGGAATGTGAGATTGAGCCCTGTGTCAGGCAACACAGAGCTTACTTGAGACAGTCTCTCCCTCTGGCCCTCTCTCCATGCTGTCTGTCTCTCTGAAATAAATAAATTTTTTAAAAAATATGACTGACATATGAGAAATATGTCACATTAAATTCTTTTTTACTAAAATCTCATTATAGAAATAAAAACAAAAACACAGACACCGCCTTACCAACAGTGAATTAAATTGACCTAAGTGTCTCCTTACTTTTTGTTGTATTTGATGAGCTTTTAAAAACAATTTTATGTAAAAAAGAAACAATTTTTTAAAAGATTTTATTTAATTATTTGACAGAGCGAGCGAGTGAGAGACAGAGAGCAAGCACAAGCAAGGTGAAGGACAGGCAGGGGAGAAGCAGTCTCCCTGCTGAGCAAGGAGCCTGATGGGGGCTTGATCCCAGGACCCTGGGATCATGACCTGAGCTGAAGGCAGCTGCTTAACTGACTGAGCCACCCAGGTGCCCCAAAACAAAACAATCTTATGTGGATAAAATTACATACTATTTTGTCTTTTGTACTGCATCCAATATTATAAGGAAATTTATGTTACTTCAATTAAACTATTATTTTGGAGTTACCATATGATTCAGCAATTCCACTCCTATGTATATACCCAAGAGAACTAAAAACATATGTTCCTACAAAAGTGTACATGAGTGTTGATAGCAGAATAATTCAGAGTAGTCAAAAATAGAAATGAGAAATTTTCATCAGCTGATGAATGGATGAATACAGTGTGCTACATCCATGAAAAAAAATTATTTGACATAAAAAGGAATGAAAAACTGTTATGTGTTGTAATTTGGATTAACCTTTAAAATACCATGCCTGATAAAAGAAGCCAAGCATTAAAGGTCATGTGTGATTCCATCATAGGAGTGTCCAGGAGAGGCAAATACAGAGACAAATAGATGAGGCATTGTCAGAGACTAGAGGGAGGGAAAGGACACTGGTTGCTAGTGGGTGTGGGATTTCTTTTTAGGGTGACAGCTGGTTCTGGAATTAGATAGTAGTAATAGTCGTACAGTACTGTGAATACACAAAAGCCATGGAATTGTACACTTCATAATGAATTTTATAAAGTGCAAATTATACCTCCAACTAAAAAAAATCTAAGAACAGTACTATTTGATCATTATTTGAATCTAGTAAAGTTTGCAGTATTTTTCTTACTTTGGAGGTTTCTTAAATTCAGGAGAAAAATTTAGTCATTCATAACATTACGTATTGATTCTTTTTTTTTTTTTTTTTAAATTTTATCTATTTATTTGACAGAGGTCACAAGTAGGCAGAGAGGCAGGCAGAGAGAGGAGGAAGCAGGCTCTCCGCGGAGCAGAGAGCCCAATGTGGGGCTCGATCCCAGGACCCTGGGATCATGACCTGAGCCGAAAGCAGAGGCTTTAACCCACTGAGCCACCCAGGTGCCCCCGTATTGATTCTTTTAAACTACTGCTTGTACAACTTTTAATAAGGCATATAAGTAAGTGTGGTAATTCCTGTCCTTATGAAAAGGTGGCTAACGGTGACAAAAGATCTTGAACATATTTCTATACGTCCCTGCCAAAGGTGAAAACATTAAACATCATCTGAATTTGCAAATGAAAAGTACAATATCTATCATGTTGTACCAAGAACAGAAAAGTAAAGGATTGTAAATATAGATATTTTGGAATAGAAAAATAAGAGGAGACAGTAAGACTCCTACCTAAATTTATTGCCTTGATATTTTCTACATTTCTGTTTTATAGAAAAGAAAGCATATTTATTTAAAAGTCTAACATAAAGACAATTGCCAAAATTTTACAAATAGCCCACTAATAGAGAGTAATGAAAGGAGGAGTCCACACTGCAAATCTGGTAAATCTGGTAAATACCGGCATGCATTATTTTCCACAAATTTGATCTACTAGCCTCCATACATAGGCATCCTCATATTCAAAGGACCTGGTATGCTACAAAAAGACAAAAAAATCAAAAGATGGAAATACTAAAAGACCTACATTTTTAACCTGAAGATGGCAACCAAAAAGAATAATATAAAACAATAAAACCTGAAATGGAGACTAGGTATCAATTTGAAATTTCATCTTCCTGGCAATTATTAATCACTTTTCTTAGGAATATCTAAATGTTTAAAGTATTTCCACAAGTTTCTGGCTTCCATGCAAAAAAATTCTCTCTCACTGCTTCCCAATGCAAATTTTGTATTTTAGCCAGGTTTGTCTTTAGCAGGTATCTAAAAACTCTAATGAATCCAGAAGCCATGAAGGAAGGAAGCCTGGAGACTAGGGAATGGTGAGGACTGTGGTAAACTTTGAAGTACATAGTCATACAAAGCAAGCACATACTAGTCAGAAAAAGCAGACTGTGTTCATGTGGGTGTCCAGGCCTTTGATGATGAAATTATACTAAGGTATCTAATCATTAAAATGCTTTATTAAAGCAATAAAAATGACCACCATCTGTATGAATAAAGCAAAAGATAGCTGTATATTTTGCATGAGTCAAAAAGAAAGAAGTAAGGAGTTGGGACGTTAGCAGTAAGAAAGAAGAAGGCAACATAATTTAAGTAAAGAGAAGTAGCAAAAATAAATGGCATAATATTGAAAAAAAAACTCCTGTAATAGGTTATGTGCCTACTGTTATAAAATAAAGCTTGAGTTCTATTATTTCTAGCATTTAAAATATATCTAGTTATATGGTTCCAAGGGCTATTTTAAATTATTTGCTATTAAACACAATTACTTAAAAATTAAGAAGAAAATGATTTACTATTCTTTTGTGTTAAAAATCTGAAGGTGATTTTAATACTCCCCATTTTTTGGTTTGAGCCAGCAGCCAGCAGTTGAAATTGACATGTGAGAGTTCTTCTAAGTCCCAGATGCTAGCTGCCAACTGCCTTTTTGTTCTTGTTTCCTTGGAAACGGAGGTTGGTTTTATGAAAACAAGGTAAGTACAACTTTTACAGGAGAGAAATGGAACACTCCTTTGTCAGCTTGCTGGCTGGGACCTGTAAGTGCAGCTTTCCAGAAAACACTGAAGTTGGAAGCCAGTGGAGACTTAAAGGAGTGCATGGCAAAACATCAGCACATATGTTCTTCCTATTTAAATTTAATGTGAGAAAATGACCCAATAAAATATTCAAAATTATCAAGATTATAACAATTAAAACTTTATCAAGTCAGAAACATTTGGGCCTAGGGTAAATATATATATTTATATTATATATATATAATATAAATATATAAATTTATATATATATATATTTTATATATATACATCTCATATATATATATATATGAGATGTAACACCTCCAACAATGAGATGCTTTTAAGTCTTCAAAAATGTTAAATTGACTATTGAGCGATACTTTGTGTCTACAGTTCTCAGATATGACATATTTTCAGTTGGCAAGAGTAAGTCACCCAGCAATGCTTTTGCAGGGAGGTATGTTGGAAGGAGGTGGGGGGAGGGGTGGATAAGAATGAGAGGAAGTGAAAGCACTTGACTCCCAGAAGTGTTTTGCAGTAGTGCTTCAGGTGAGGCTGGTTTGCTTCATCCTTTCTGCCTTTAAATATCACTCATCCCATCTAACCATCTTATTTTTGGGAAAAGGACACCAAGGTACAGAAAGATAAAGTTTTCGATACAAAACCTGAAGTCTAGCTAATGACCAGTCAGAGAAACTAGCTCTCTCCCTGATCTAAACACATTTGCATTTTACACAATTTTACAGATGGCTACCACTATTATGACTGCAAAGTTCTCTTGGTCAGTTTATTTTTCTTTAAGTATCATCAAGTGAATATAAAAAAATTTAGCCATGGTATATAAGGATCCTTCATAAAACATGGGAGTTAAACTGTTACCGAGGGAATGTTAAATTATTCTTTTCTAACGTCAGAGTAAATTTACTTACGCTATACAGAACACGCTGGAAAATGTAGCAAAATTTAGGAGAGGATAAAATTCATTTTTAAAATTTTTAATTTAAATCAGAGGTAATATTTTGTTTTAATTTAGTTTCAACAACAGGATTTCTTTAGGAAAAAAATAACCTTCTAAGAGTTGAGCCATATTGTGTAGAGATTTTTTTGTATCACTGACATGGATTGCAGGCCAAAACAAGGGCTCTTAAAAGCTCGTGGCTACATCTGTTACCTGTTTAGGTGCCTTAAAAACATATTTACTTTTAAAAATTGGAATCCCTTTTCCTCTATCACAGTAATGAACTTGATAAATTGTTGGTGTTATCTGATATTTTAAGAAAAACTATCTCTTTAAAATCATGATAAAATGCAGGACTTAAAAAAGCTAATTTCTCTTTCAGTGAATCAGAAAACAGCGATCAAACACAAGGTTCCTTCAATGATGTTCTATCACAGCCTTCATGTTTCCCCGTCACACTACATATGGTCCCATTGTTTACAGATTACAAAAAAAAATCCCTGCTCAGATGTTAAAACAAGATGTTTTCTTCACTTTCAAATGGCAGGCTGACTGCCAAATTTTACAATTAGTTATTCTGTGCAAAGAAAAAAAAAGAAGAAGTTTAATTATCACAATTTCTTCTGTTTGGACATTACTCTGATGGGCTATCAACCTGAGGACTGACAGAAGTGAACTCTGGTCCATGAGATGGGGAAAGGTTCTTGGGAAGAAAGCTTTTTGTAGGGAGAGGGAATCATAAAAAATAAGGAGAGCAATGCATCCTCGCCAGAAATAGGTATGGCAACATCAAGGCAAACCAGCCACCTGCCAGTGACAATGTTTCCCAATGGCACCGTCTGGCAGACAGAATTTCACAGTTAAACAATAGTGCTGCACACACCATGGGTGCACCTATCAATGGGTCACTGATTCTTTAAAAAGACTTGCTGATAGTTGTACAGTGATTATGGCAGGGCAACAAACGCAGTAAGAAGACTTGCATTTAGAAGCTAAATCCTGGGTCACTGCATGAGCTCAAAGTTGGTCTTTCATTCCTTAAAAGAATTGTTTGGACCCATATTAAGTGGCAGTAATATTGTTAATTAGCAGGTGAAGAAAATAGATTAATGAGCTTGCATAATTAGAATTCTATGTCCATATACCCTCAAGTGGCCAGAATGCCTAGATTTGCATATAATAGTTGACTTAAAAAATTACTATTGGATAAATTATACACCTAGGGTAATAACAAGTGACTCCAGGATCAAGGATCATAGCAGGTGGACTTAGGGGAAGGGATATCAAATAAGTGAAATTTTTTGTTTTACTCTATTTTGGCTGGCTTTTAATAGCATTTTATATTAAGAATCAGAGTGTTAGGGTGCCTGGGTGGCTTAGTTGTTAAGTGTTTGCCTTCACCTCGGATCATGATCCCGGGACCTGAGACTGCCCTGCATGGCTCCCTGCTCAGCAGGAAGTCTGCTTCTCCCTTTCCCACTCCCCCTGC
Organism: Enhydra lutris kenyoni; assembly: GCF_002288905.1. Lineage (NCBI taxonomy): Eukaryota > Metazoa > Chordata > Mammalia > Carnivora > Mustelidae > Enhydra > Enhydra lutris. Next base: position 16,967,712 of record NW_019154103.1, read on the forward strand.
TTGTATTCCCTCTCTCGCCATATCTCTCTCTCTTTCAAATAAATAAAAATCGTTTAAATAAATAAAAAGTCAGTTTTAACAATGACTTTGAGGCACTCATAATAAATATGTGTTTCATGAAGAGTTATGCTAATGAAGTGTCCAGTGGTACTTCCTTCACATCTTATGCTGTCTCTGTTTATTGGTAAAAAGTAGAAAGTAGCTGGATGCCAGCTTTCTGACATTTGTCCAAACATGGATTACTTTACATGTTATTCAAAGATTTTGCCAATGAATGAAGAGCATTTATTAGTTAAAACTTACAAGTCAAGGCCTTCTGGCTGCCTGTAGGGGCATGAATCTCATTAACACTATGTAAAAACTATTAAAGGTGTAACAGGTGAAAATACACATCTGTACCTGTAGTGAGAGGAGGGGATGTGCACATTATGATGGACAGGATCATGGAAATTGAAACTCTCCCACACGACCTCTGGTCCCACTCCCAAAAGCAACATTGCCAATCCCACCACAATTCTAAAAGTGGACCTATTCTTTTATATTTTATGTATCATGGTTAGACCAAATCAGTTCACTATCTTTTGGGGGAAAAAAAAATGAGGAATTTACCTCAAACAGCCAATCCTTCTCTTCTACAGAAATGAATTTTATGAATTTTGTTAATTCTGTATTTTATCCTTTTACTAGTGATTCTATTTTAAATTATGTTGAATGAATTTTAATTACTTAAGATTACAGCATTATCTTCTAATAAAAATCTAAGATAATATAGCTAAGACTATTATTTTCTCTCTTATTTTAATCTGCACTGTAATTGAATACTCATAAGGTTGTGATACAATACCCTTAGGAACTTTCTTTGGTCAAAAGTCTAATACATCATATATGTCTTTGTAGTTTAACAGTATGTGATACATACACCTTATATTTGAAGTGGAGACAAATCACAGCTAGCACTTACTTTTAACAGGAATTCACTTTTAGCATGTTACTTAAAAAAACCACTGGCAGGGGAGGAGTTAAGATGGCAGAGAAGTAGCAGGCTGAGACTACTTCAGGTAGCGGGAGATCAGCTAGATAGCTTATCAAAGATTGCAAACACCTACAAATCCAACGGGAGATCGAAGAGAAGAAGAACAGCAATTCTAGAAACAGAAAATCAACCACTTTCTGAAAGGTAGGACTGGCGGAGAAGTGAATCCAAAGCGACGGGAAGATAGACCGCGGGGGGGAGGGGCCGGCTCCCGGCAAGCGGCGGAGCAACGGAGCACAAAATTAGGACTCTTAAAAGTCTGTTCCGCTGCGGGACATCGCTCCAGAGGCTTAACTGGGGTGAAGCCCACGCAGGGTCAGCGTGGCCTCAGGTTCCGCAGGGTCACAAAAGGATCAGGGGTGTCTGAGTGTCACAGAGCTTACAGGTATTAGAAAGGGGAAGCCGGCTACAGAGACAGAGCCAAGGAGTGAGCTCTAAGCTTGGGGTTACCTTGAACCGGTCGCAGGCTCGGTCAGCTCGGAGCGCAGCCGGTGGCCAGGGTGACGGGAATAATTGGGCGCTGTTCTCTGAGGGCGCACTGAGGAGTGGGGCCCCGGGCTCTCGGCTCCTCCGGGCCGGAGACCGGGAGGCCGCCATCTTCATTCCTGCACTCTGGAACTCTATGGAAAGCGCTCAGGGAACAAAAGCTCCCGAAAGCAAACCCGAGCGGATTACTCAGCCCGGCCCCTGGTAAGGGCGGTGCAACTCCGCCCGGGGCAAAGACACTTGAGAATCACTACAACAGGCCCCTCCCCCAGAAGATCAACAAGAAACCCAGCCAGGACCAAGTTCACCTACCAAGGAGTGCAGTTTCAATACCAAGGAGAGCAGCGGAATTCCAAAGGAGGAGAAAGCAAAGCACGGAACTCATGGCTTTCTCCCCATGATTCTTTAGCCTTGCAGTTAAATTAATTTAATTTTTTTTTCTTTTTCAATTTTTTTTCTCTTCCTCTGCTAAATTTTTTTAACTTTTACACTTTTCTTTTTAACGTTTTTTAACTAGTTTATCTAATATATATATATATATTTTTCCTTTTTATATTTTTTCTTTATTGGTTTTCTTTTTTTAATTGTTTCTTTTTTTTTTCCCTTTCTGAACCTCTTTTTATCCCCTTTCTCCCCCATCACGATTTGGGATCTCTTCTGATTTAGCTAAAGCATATTTTCCTGGGGTTGTTGCCACCCTTTTAGTATTTTACTTGCTCCTTCATATACTCTTATCTGGACAAAATGAAAGGCAGAAAAATTCACCACAAAAAAAAGAACAAGAGGCAGTACCAAAGGCTAGGGACCTAATCAATACAGACATTGGTAATATGTCAGATCTAGAGTTCAGAATGACGATTCTCAAGGTTCTAGCCGGGCTCGAAAAAGGCATGGAAGATATCAGAGAAACCCTCTCAGGAGATATAAAAGCCCTTTCTGGAGAAATAAAAGAACTAAAATCTAACCAAGTTGAAATCAAAAAAGCTATTAATGAGGTGCAATCAAAAATGGAGGCTCTCACTGCTAGGATAAATGAGGCAGAAGAAAGAATTAGCGATATAGAAGACCAAATGACAGAGAATAAAGAAGCTGAGCAAAAGAGGGACAAACAGCTACTGGACCATGAGGGGAGAATTCGAGAGATAAGTGACACCATAAGACGAAACAACATTAGAATAATTGGGATTCCAGAAGAAGAGGAAACAGAGAGGGGAGCAGAAGGTATATTGGAGAGAATTATTGGAGAGAATTTCCCCAATATGGCAAAGGGAACAAGCATCAAAATACAGGAGGTTCAGAGAACCCCCCTCAAAATCAATAAGAATAGGTCCACACCCCGTCACCTAATAGTAAAATTTACAAGTCTTAGTGACAAAGAGAAGATCCTGAAAGCAGCCCGGGAAAAGAAGTCTGTAACGTACAATGGTAAAAATATTAGATTGGCAGCAGACTTATCCACAGAGACCTGGCAGGCCAGAAAGAGCTGGCATGATATATTCAGAGCATGAAACGAGAAAAACATGCAGCCAAGAATACTATATCCTGCTAGGCTATCATTGAAAATAGGAGAGATTAAAAGCTTCCAGGACAAACAAAAACTGAAAGAATTTGCAAACACCAAACCAGCTCTACAGGAAATATTGAAAGGGGCCTCTAAGCAAAGAGAGACCCTAAAAGTAGTAGATCAGAAAGGAACAGAGACAATATACAATAACAGTCACCTTACAGGCAATACAATGGCACTAAATTCATATCTCTCAATACTTACCCTGAATGTTAATGGGCTAAATGCCCCAATCAAAAGACACAGGGTATCAGAATGGATAAAAAAACAAAACCCATCTATATGTTGCCTACAAGAAACTCATCTTAAACCCGAAGACACCTCCAGATTTAAAGTGAGGGGGTGGAAAAGAATTTATCATGCTAATGGACATCAGAAGAAAGCAGGAGTGGCAATCCTTATATCAGATCAATTAGATTTTAAGCCAAAGACTATAATAAGAGATGAGGAAGGACACTATATCATACTCAAAGGAACTGTCCAACAAGAAGATCTAACAATTTTAAATATCTATGCCCCTAACATGGGAGCAGCCAACTATATAAACCAATTAATAACAAAATCAAAGAAACACATCAAAATAATACAATAATCGTAGGGGACTTTAACACTCCCCTCACTGAAATGGACAGATCATCCAAGCAAAAGATCAACAAGGAAATCAAGGCCTTAAATGACACACTGGGCCAGATGGACATCACAGATATATTCAGAACATTTCATCCCAAAGCAACAGAATACACTATTCTTCTCTAGTGCACATGGAACATTCTCCAGAATAGATCACATTCTCGGTCCTAAATCAGGTCTCAACCGTTATCAAAAGATTGGGATCATTCCCTGCATATTTTCAGACCACAATGCTCTGAAGCTAGAACTCAATCACAAGAGGAAATTTGGAAAGAACCCAAATACATGGAGACTGAACAGCATCCTTCTAAAGAGTGAATGGGTCAACCAGGAAATTAAAGAAGAATTGAAAAAATTCATGGAAACAAATGATAATGAAAACACAATGGTTCAGAATCTGTGGGACAAAACAAAGGCAGTCCTGAGAGGAAAATATATAGCGGTACAAGCCTTTCTCAAGAAACAAGAAAGGTCTCAAATATGCAACCTAACCCTACACTTAAAGGAGATGGAGAAAGAACAACAAAGAAAGCCTAAACCCAGCAGGAAAAGAGAAATCATAAAGATCAGAGCAGAAATCAATGAAATAGAAACCAAAAAAACAATAGAACAAATCAACGAAACTAGGAGCTGGTTCTTTGAAAGAATTAATAAGATCGATAAACCCCTGGCCAGACTTATCAAAAAGAAAAGAGAAAGGACCCAAATAAATAAAATCATGAATGAAAGAGGAGAGATCACAACTAACACCAAAGAAATACAGACAATTATAAGAACATACTATGAGCAACTCTACGCCAACAAATTTGACAATCTGGAAGAAATGGATGCATTCCTAGAGACATATAAACTACCACAACTGAACCAGGAAGAAATAGAAAGCCTGAACAGACCCATAACCAGTAAGGAGATTGAAACAGTCATCAAAAATCTCCAAACAAACAAAAGCCCAGGGCCAGATGGCTTCCCGGGGGAATTCTACCAAATATTTAAAGAAGAACTAATTCCTATTCTCCTGAAACTGTTCCAAAAAATAGCAATGGAAGGAAAACTTCCAAACTCATTTTATGAGGCCAGCATCACCTTGATCCCAAAACCAGACAAGGATCCCATCAAAAAAGAGAACTACAGGCCAATATCCTTGATGAACACAGATGCAAAAATTCTCACCAAAATACTAGCCAATAGGATTCAACAGTACATTAAAAGGATTATTCACCACGACCAAGTGGGATTTATTCCAGGGCTGCAAGGTTGGTTCAACATCCCCAAATCAATCAATGTGATACAACACATTAATAAAAGAAAGAACAAGAACCATATGATACTCTCCATAGATGCTGAAAAAGCATTTGACAAAGTACAGCATCCCTTCCTGATCAAAACTCTTCAAAGTGTAGGGAGAGAGGGCACACACCTCAATATTATCAAAGCCATCTATGAAAAACCCACCACAAATATCATTCTCATTGGAGAAAAACTGAAAGCTTTTCCACTAAGGTCAGGAACACGGCAGGGATGTCCATTATCACCACTGCTATTCAACATAGTACTAGAAGTCCTAGCCTCAGCAATCAGAAAACAAAAGGAAATTAAAGGCATCCATATCAGCAAAGAAGAAGTCAAACTCTCACTCTTCGCAGATGATATGATACTATATGTAGAAAACCCAAAAGACTCCACTCCAAAACTGCTAGAACTTGTACAGGAATTCAGTAAAGTGTCAGGATATAAAATCAATGCACAGAAATCAGTTGCATTTCTCTACACCAACAACAAGACAGAAGAAAGAGAAATTAAGGAGTCAATCCCATTTACAATTGCACCCAAAACTATAAGATACCTAGGAATAAACCTAACCAAAGAGACTAAGAATCTATACACAGAAAACTATAAAGTACTCATGAAAGAAATTGAGGAAGACACAAAGAAATGGAAAAATGTTCCATGCTCCTGGATTGGAAGAAGAAATATTGTGAAAATGTCTATGCTACCTAAAGCAATCTACACATTGAATGCAATTCCTATCAAAGTCCCATCCATTTTTTTCAAAGAAATGGAACAAATAATCCTAAAATTTATATGGAACCAGAAAAGACCTCGAATAGCCAAAGCAATATTGAAAAAGAAAGCCAAAGTTGGTGGCATCACAATTCCGGACTTCAAGCTCTATTACAAAGCTGTCATCATCAAGACAGCATGGTACTGGCACAAAAACAGACACATAGATCAATGGAACAGAATAGAGAGCCCAGAAATAGACCCTCAACTCTATGGTCAACTCATCTTCGACAAAGCAGGAAAGAATGTCCAATGGAAAAAAGACAGCCTCTTCAATAAATGGTGTTGGGAAAATTGGACAGCCACATGCAGAAAAATGAAATTGGACCATTTCCTTACACCACACACGAATATAGACTCAAAATGGATGAAGGACCTCAATGTGAGAAAGGAACCCATCAAAATCCTTGAGGAGAACACAGGCAGCAACCTCTTCGACCTCAGCCGCAGCAACATCTTCCTAGGAACATCGCCAAAGGCAAGGGAAGCAAGGGCAAAAATGAACTATTGGGATTTTATCAAGATCAAAAGCTTTTGCACAGCAAAGGAAACAGTTAACAAAACCAAAAGACAACTGACAGAATGGGAGAAGATATTTGCAAATGACATATCGGATAAAGGGCTAGTGTCCAAAATCTATAAAGAACTTAGCAAACTCAACACCCAAAGAACAAATAATCCAATCAAGAAATGGGCAGAGGACATGAACAGACATTTCTGCAAAGAAGACATCCAGATGGCCAACAGACACATGAAAAAGTGCTCCACATCACTCGGCATCAGGGAAATACAAATCAAAACCACAATGAGATATCACCTCACACCAGTCAGAATGGCTAAAATTAACAAGTCAGGAAATGACAGATGCTGGTGAGGATGCGGAGAAAGGGGAACCCTCCTACACTGTTGGTGGGAATGCAAGCTGGTGCAACCACTCTGGAAAACAGCATGGAGGTTCCTCAAAATGTTGAAAATAGAACTACCCTATGACCCAGCAATTGCACTGCTGGGTATTTACCCTAAAGATACAAACGTAGTGATCCGAAGGGGCACGTGCACCCGAATGTTTATAGCAGCAATGTCCACAATAGCCAAACTATGGAAAGAACCTAGATGTCCATCAACAGACGAATGGATAAAGAAGATGTGGTATATATACACAATGGAATATTATGCAGCCATCAAAAGAAATGAAATCTTGCCATTTGCAACAACGTGGATGGAACTAGAGGGTATCATGCTTAGTGAAATAAGTCAATCGGAGAAAGACAACTATCATATGATCTCCCTGATATGAGGGAGAGGAGATGCAACATGGGGGGTTAAGGGGGTAGGAGAAGAGTAAATGAAACAAGATGGGATTGGGAGGGAGACAAACCATAAGTGACTCTTAATCTCACAAAACAAACTGAGGGTTGATGGGGGGAGGGGAGTTGGGAGAGGGGGGGTGGGGTTATGGACATTGGGGAGGGTATGTGCTATGGTGAGTGCTGTGAAGTGTGTAAACCTGGCGATTCACAGACCTGTACCCCTGGGGATAAAAATATATGTTTATAAAAAATAAAATTAAAAAAAAATTAAAAAAAAACACTGGCATTTAATTTTAACATGTCATTTACAACTTCTCTTCAGGTTGAGAATATACAAAATGGAAACTATCTCAAAATGAATTGATTCTATAGAAATAAAAGTTCCATAGTATTTTTATATTATTGTCCATTCATTCTCTTATTTATTAATTAAATTAGTTATTAATTTACAGCCAGATTATGGATACTCAGAAGATTACAAACCAAGTATTACTCTAAACATTTCACTGCATAGTAGAAAGATCGGCCATCAGTCCCCAAACATTGATTCTTAAGCCAATACTATCTCATTCAGACCAAATATTAAATCTTTTTTGTAGCTGCTGCCTCCATTAACAATTGGGCTGGCTGGCTGGCTGGCTGGCTGGCTGGCTTGCTTGCTTATTTATTCATTCATTCATTCATTCATTCATTCATTCATTTATTATAGTTGAGGGGGAGGGTATAAGTTTTTCTACAGTTTTCTTTACATCTCTAAATCTTTCCCAAGATTTAGACTTTAAAAAAATGTTTGGCTTATATAGTTGTTACTACTTAAGCTAACCTCTATTCCAAGAAATGTATTTTCTTAAGATCTAGAGAGGGATAAACTTCATTAATGGAGACATATTTCCCTTAAAAAGTTGCTAAGCCTATTTTCACACTTTTTTTTATTAAGAAGTTGGTATTCCAGTAAAAGTCATAATTAATATAATTAACCTTAATAAAACTTTCCCTGACTCTTGGGTTTACTCAATGTAAGTATGGTTAAGAATCTATTTTATTCTAAAACATTAAACCTAATTAACCCAAACAAAATTTTCAGTATGCTACTATGATACTGAATGTAGTTCTCTATGGTGTTTGCTTTAAATTTGAGGGGGTCAATACAGACCATGAAGCCATGACTAGCAGTTATTCTTGACAGAATCTTCAATGACTTCATCTCTGAAAATAGTAGACAGAAAGTAAGCATTCATAATCCTTTGTCAAATGAGTGGATGGGAGCTGGGACAGGACACAAGAAACCGAGTTTGGTTAAAATTCCAACTCAACTTAAATGACTTTGGATTCTCCCATCCTTGATTACCTCATCTGTAGGGTGAGATACTTAGATACTGTCAAATTGTAACATGTTTTATGTATACTTCCTATGTGAAAATTATAACAGTAATGATTCCTGCCCTCCAGATACTTTCATTTCAGAAGAATGGCCAAAATTTCCATGTGTGATAGTACTAACCTTAAGATGCTGGGAATGGCAGCAATCCCTGTACCAACAGATAAAAAATTACTCCAAACCTTGCTGTGAAAGAGAGGAGAAGGCAAAGGGGTCGATGCTCAGAGAGGAAGACCCTTTGCTCTTCTTTGCTCCTGCTTTTATTGGTCCTTCAGGATAGTCACAAATCCTTATCACTGTTTCTTAAGCACGTGATGTGTGACAAGGGGTGTTACAGAAACTAGGAGGATCTGCTTACAGGAAAGATGACATATGCTAATCTGTGTGGTCTACTAGTTCTGCTACACACTGACTAAGGGGCAATGCTTATATCTCTTAGATCACCGGGTGACCCTTTGGGCTAAGAAAGCTTTGGGGGAAGACAACTCCCCATGGCATTCCAACAGCAGAGTGGTCACACAGGCCTTGGCATTCCAAAGGCCTACACCCTTCTCCATAACCTTCTCCCACCTCCAGCGGCCTCCATGTTACATTTTAGCAAGCCAGGTATTATGGCTGATTTCATGCTTTACATTAACCCCAACATTAAGAAAATAAGTACAGTGCAAACCCTGATGAATATTCTGGTCATGCTGTAGTGTTTTAGTGTATAAATTCATGTATTCCCCAAAAATATATGAATTATTTGCTCTTTGACAAGTACCCTAGTATATGCTGGAGACACAGTATTAAACCATGTGTCAAGCTCACTCACAAGAGACTGAAATACCTCCTACGTAAGATGCTCACAGAAGTTATCCTAAAGGAGACTAGCTGTATTTTGAAGAATGGGGATGAGGCCATTCTGGAGAAATGGATTTGGAAGCAGGTGTGGGCAAGTATGAGACAGAAAAGAACACAGAGAAACATTACAGAGTTTAAAGAGAAATAAACCAAATAAAAGACCTCTTTCCCTAGTCAATGATTTTAAATAGTGTATGTGAGGGTTGTGTGTATGGGGTGGGTTGGTGGGTGATGTTCTTTTTGGTCAATGGAACCCTAATTTCTAATGATACCTTGCATAGAAATTTATTATTAGCTAAAATATATTAAATAAAGTCACTGATGAAATATTAACTTAAAGCAAAAATTATTAAAATTTATTTATCATTAAATAGCAAAAAGAAATCTATTCTAACCATCTTAATAATCTGGAATCTGATAAATGGAATCATGCTGTATATATTCTTTAATATCTGACATAGACCACTCCTAATAGCTAATATATTTCTTCTAAATGATATACTTTCAATGAGCTCGAAAATAAGAAATGTCTTCTATGTTTATCCATTTAAGTACCATTTCTGATGTTCTTCATTCTATTCTGTAGATCTTAATTTTTCTTTCATGCATTGTACTTATTAACAGTAGACATTATTATATTTAGCATATTATTTTTTATCTCCCACTCAATTTCATTATGTTTTATTTTCCTCTGTGTTCTCTATTATATGGAGTATATTTATAATAGCTGTTACTATGGGCAGAATATTTGGGCCATCCCCCAGACTTGTACATTGAAATCCTAACCTCCCAGGTGATAATTTAAGAGGTCCTTGAGAGGTGGTTAGGCCATGAGGGGAGACCTCATGTATGAAGTCAATGCCCTTGTAAAGAGAGACAGGAAAGCTTTCTCTCTCCTCTCTGCCACGGGAGAATACAAAGAAAAGATGGCTGCCTACACATAAGGAAGATGCCCTAACAAGACGCTGGGTCTGCCAGCACCTTAATTTTGAATTTCCCAGTCTCCAGAACTGTGAGAAATGCCACCCAGTCTCTGGTATTCAGTTACAGGAGCCCAAACTGGCTAAGTCAGCTGTTTTAATGTCTGTATTATTGGTTCTATCACTTTTGTCATATCTTAGTCTGTTTTTATTGATTCATTTTTCTTCTAGATATAGGACATATTTCCTGTTTAAGCATTACTAGTTACCTGCATAACTAGTAATATTTTATTCAGTACTGGACACGAGATTTTTACGTTGTTGGCTGCTGGATTTTGTTTTAATTCTTTTGCTGGCTTTGTTCTGGTACACAGCTAAGGAACTTGGAAGTCAAATGTATCCATAAAGGTAGCCAAGGATGCCTCATCTAGACTTCTGAATTATATTTTCAACACAGTTAACTTGAAGATATTCAATAATTTTTCTACTTAAAGATTTTTATTGAAGTTGTTTTCATAAATAAAATGTTGAAAAAATCTACTCAAAAAATCCAAGTCAAAAAGATTTTGAAAATTGTTAGTATAGTACAGAAGGATCATGGAAGGAAGTAGTAAAAAATGAGAAGGGGATGAGCCATCATCTGGTCCTGGAAAACCATATTGGGAAGTTTGGACTTCATTCTCTAAGCCAGTGATCTTTAAAAAATGAGGTATGTTCCATTTAAAAATGAGGAACCAGTGAAGAAGCAATAGAAGAACAGGTTTTTTAAAAGTCTATTTTCCCAAACATAAAAATTATATGATAAACAAAACTTTGCAGTATAGTGTACACATCTAGCAACTACATGTGTATAATTTGGAAATAAATATACGTATGGATGTGCATTCAATTTTTTTTTCTAAACACAAATGCATGATTAAAAATTCTGGAGGTAGCAACCGCTGTTCTAAGCAACGGAGCAGAGGCAAATGTAACTTCTTGAGCAAAGAAACAGGAACAAAGCAATGATTTATGAAGACTATTCTAGTGCCTATGTATAGAATTGTCTCAAGTATCACTACCCAGGAAAATAGAATGATTCGATCTTTGGAAGGCATTTTTCACACAGACTGTTAGAGCCTCTCTTGCCTCCATGGCTGCAAAAGGATGATTCTCTATGAAGTGGACATTTGAGATCATTTTCAAGAGTGAAAACTTTGGAATACTTCATTAGCACAAAATGAATTAGTACAGACATTTTCTCCCTTTGTGCAGTCAAGACACTGGAATTCAGGCCCTGAGAACTCCAGAGTATAATTAGGCATTTGTCTATGTGGTAAACTATCCAAATGCCTTTTGTGCTTCATCTTGGTGAGAGAGAGGAGTGGCCTTGTTCTGTGTCTGAGAAGGTTCCCTAAAGGCATGGGATTATGGGAATTTACCCAGCTTTCTTTTTGAAAGGAGTTCCAGCCTGCTTCTGGTGACTATAATGTGTAAGCTAGTTACAGTGCAAAAGAAAGTGTTGTGTGGGTACGTGTGGATTAAAGTCACTTTGGCAAAGTTGAATAAGAAGAGCCTGGTATTTCATCTAAACAATTAGCAAGCTTGAGACTGCCTTTAAAAATCAAGAAATGAACATGCTAAACATGGAGTAAATTGGCATTTTAATGTTGCTAAAAGGGGATGAATGCAGAGAGCACAAATCAAAGTTCTCTGCTACCTTTTAGATGCTGGCTCCAAATAAAACATAGTATTTTAAGATATATAAAGAAATTGAAATTTATAAAATGTGTACTGTCGTTACTTAGGTTTGAAACACATATGATTTGAAAAAATATGAAACAGTTTCATTAAAAATAAGAACTTAAAAAATTATATTAAGGGGCGCCTGGGTGGCTCAGTGGGTTAAAGCCTCTGCCTTCAACTCAGGTCATGATCCCAGGGTCCTGGGATCGAGCCCCACATCAGGCTCTCTGGGCAGCGGGGAGCCTGCTTCCCCTTCTCTCTCTCTCTGCCTGCCTCTCTGCCTACTTGTGATCTCTGTCTGTCAAATAAATAAATAAAATCTTTAAAAAAATTATATTAAAAAATGTCATGAAAATGGCTGTATTTTAAAAATATGGTTCTTAGTCTAGGACATGTGCTACTCAATACAGCCACCACTAGCTATAGGTGGTTATTTCAAATTATATTTAAAAGAATTAAAATAACATAAAATTAGGATTAAGTTTTTCCAGAATACTGGCCACATTTCAAGTATAGCCAGATACTACAGTTTTAGATAGCTCTTCATAATAACACTAGTAAAGACTAATTTTTATATCTAAAATAAATCTGAAAATATTTAAGGCATTGTAATAAAATAGTGAAGATATTATTGTTCATATTTATATTGTATAGTATACAAAACATGGTATTTAATTTTCAAAAAAGACTACTACATTTCTTTTTATTTTAGAGATGCTGAAATTAAACCATTTTGATAGGAGTTTAACACATGACAATTGAGCTGTAGATAGTAACAACTTATTGCCATCCATTTGATTAATTCACAATGCACACCACTTACAATAATGGGATTGCTACAATGCTCTGTTATCATTCTCTCAATTAAACATGGAAATAATACATTTCACAAGTATAAAAATTAATATTCATTTGGCATTCTATCAAATTAGCTCATAATCATTGTGAATTTCTCAATTACAACTGAAAACCCTTGCCTTATTCAGGCTCATATTAACAGGATTTTTGAAACAAAAGTATAAAGTGGATCTTTTAAAACATTTCTGTAGTAAATTTCACAAGTAATCATTTTAATTAGTGCTTTTGGTGAAGATTTTATTAGAGGAGTTTAGTTTGCTTCTGATTAAAAAGCCCATCTAAAATGGTTCATATTAAGCAAAGTTTAAGCATATGAAATCTAATGCCGTGCCCAAAAGATAACAAAATTTGATTTAGGAAAGAGATATTGAACATTTTAGCCCTAGTGGACTTTAGGTAGAATCTTACTATATATTTTAGCCTTAATGAGTTTAGCTATGAGTTAATGCAACCACCAAATTTTACAGATGAAGTGATAAAATGCAAATACATATATGCTCATACATACACACACACACACACAGTATAATATATATAAATTAAGTGGCAGGAGCCCCCAAAAACCCCAGTTTTTCAGAATACCAAGGCAAGGGCAAGGCTCTTTCCTTTTTTGTACCCTTGTCAGAAAAGCTAAAAAAACAAAAACAAAAATAATAACAAAAAAACAAGATGACATTAGCTTAGCAAAAGCAAATAGAACCTGATGCCTTGACTTAGGAACCATCTGAATAAGAAACATAGTAACTTCCAAGGTTACACATAATTCTTATCTGACATTCATGAGAATAGAAATAAATGTCCACTAAACTGCACATAAATCATCATAAAATAACTCTTTTTGACATTAACAATTAGAGAGGTAGTCAAAATGAAAACGATAAATCCAAACTCTTGACTTAGCATCCAAGACCTTGGACAATCTGAATCCAACCTTAATGGGACTGTTTACATAGATAACAATACTGCTTTAGTCACTAAGACTCAATCAAATGCACGTTTACTACAGCTGCCTACTATGTGTCTAGAATTGTCCCAGAAATGAGGTGTTGCTACTGTCTTCAAAGAACTGAGCACTATGGAGAAAAAAAACCTTTGTCATTTCGTTGAGAATATCAATTTTGTAGTAAGAGAAAATAAACAATTACAAAAGGTAATAAAAACTGTGACAGACATCTTTGCTCCGGAAGTACGAAGTATGTAAGATAGGATCAGTCCAGGCATTTAAGAGATAATCCATGATTTGAATTTTAAATGATAAATGAGCATTAGCTGCTTGAAGAAGCCCAAGAGAAGTGTTCTAGGAAGACAGGCCAGACCAAATCTTTCTTGAGGCTTAGAGCAATTTATCTAATTGCCTCTCCCATATTTCTTAGATGTTCCACAATTTCTTCAGACTTAGCGCACTATCACTGAACTAAATTCCTGTCTTGCTGAAAGCGGAGTCTCTCCTTGCTACTGTCTAGAACAAGCTAGGCAACTGGGGTTTTCCTTGACTCTTTCTCCCACACACTGTACTTCCATTCAGTTACCAATTCAACCTCTCAAAGAGCTTTCAACCTCCCAAAGAGCTTTTTCAAATCCATTCTTTTGGTCCCCATCATCACTTTCACTAATCTAATTCACGCACCTATCATCTTTCATTTGAATGACTGCAATTACTTGCTAGTGGGTCTTGCTTCCTTTATTGTTACTATTCTCCCATCCACTTATGAAAAAAAAAAAAGTGACATTTTAAAAAGCAAATGTGAACGTGTCACCCTCTTGCTTAAAGTTGTTTTCAAAGTCCTTCACTGCCCTGAATAATTTCTCAGAGACCAGATATGAGAGCTGACCTCTCTACCTTGTTTCAGAAACACCTTTTACTATTGAGCAATAAGAAACTTCTTTCAGTTTCTTCATCCCAAATTCTCTTTGCCTTGGAGGTCTCTATATTTGCTAGTCCCTCAGCAGGAAATCCCACCATCGTCTTTTTTCTTTAATGGAAATTCGTATTCAACTCTCAGAATTCATCTTAAATGTCACCTCCACCAGTAAATACCCACAAAGCCTCTCCATCTAGGCAAGCTGTCCATTTTCTGGGCTCCTACCATTTTCTTTGCCTTCCTTTGTTACTTCCTTTACTTCCTTTGTATTTTCTTTACTTCCTTTGTGTAGCATTCATTACATATTTTGAATTTACTAAAAATAGTGAAGCAGGTCCCACTTTACATTGTTTTCTGCTGTTTCCTCTGGGCCTGGCACCTGAATAGGCTTAAATAACTGTTCAGTGGAAATTGTAATTTCTGTGACACATTTTTTTATCTATAAGATAAATGTTCGGCAATAGCTTATATTTGAGGACTCAGATTTAAACTTCTCTGATGCTATGATAGAGGTTATGGCTATTTTAGGCTTATAAATTTGCAAAGGCACCTCACAGCTTTCTACCGCACTGTTTCTTTTATACATTTGACTGTGAGCTCCCTATGATCGGTGTTCTTTTCTTATTCATCTTCCTATTGCCAGACCCTTCTACCTATAGATAATCAGTCTTTATCAGAGGAATAAACCGTAAACATGTGAAGTAGGAAATAGAGCATTTTCCAAAAATCTATCATTTTAAATTTCCCAAGATTATAATTCTTCTTAAGAGAAAACTTTAATGCATTGTGAAACACCAGACACAGGAATATCCTAAATTAAGCAAATTCATAATAAATCACCTTTTATTTTAATTTTTTAAAAGATTTTATTTATTTGAGAGAGAAAGAACAAGCATTCCCCGTGCAAGTGTGGGGAGATGCAGAGGGGAGAGGGAGAAGGAATCTCAAGCAGATTCTGTGCTGAGTGCAGAGCCCTCTGCAGGGCTCGATCCCAAGACCCTAAGGTTATAACTTGAGCCAAAACCATGAGTTGGATGCTTAATCGAATGAGCCACCCAGTTGTCCTCTAAATAATCTTTTTTATTTTTATTTATTTTTCCTAAATAATCTGTTAAAAACATCTGATGTAGGCACATAGAAATCTCACTCACTTCTTTACCATTTCAACTGTAGAAAGCCTTCAAATACCAGAAGATAAGTTTGTCTGATATAGCACAGCCCCTGCTGTACTTGCCTTTGGAGCAGAAAGGAAATGGGATTATTCAGTAGACAGTAAGCGGCAGAGGAAATCTGACCACTTCCGACTGCCTCCCACCCTCAACACTTGTTCAGTAAGTATGCTGAAATCTCTGCTGCAAAATTCAGGAAGTGAAGGGATCTATCAGCAGAATGAAGGCTCACATCTCTACCTATTCACAGCAACTTTTGTGCATGAAAAAAAAAACAGAGGGAATCACTTTGGAGAATAAATTAAATGATGTATTAATTGGGTGTCGAAAAGTTTTGGCCCCTGGGTGAAAGGGAGGCTAGGTTTGATCAGGAGATAAGGAAAAAACTGAATTTCGGTCAAATATCAACTGGACTCAAGGGAAGAAAGGAAGAATGTGGAAGGGAAATTATGATTTTTTTGTGTTATTGAATGTCTATTCTCCATGTATGAAAGTATCTAATGTACATAGATGTTTATTTATAAATATCACAGCACATGACCTCCTCAGTACCCATCGCTCTGTTACCACCTCCCCCCCACCCTCCTCCCCTCTCATGCCCCCAGATTGTTTGTCGTGGTCCATAGTCTCTCATGGTTCATCTCCTTCTCTGATTTCTCCCCCTTTGGATTTCCCTCCCTTCCCCTATGGTCCTCTATGCTATAGTTTATGTTCCACATATGAGTGAAACCACATGATAAATATCGTCGATCATACATATTCCCAGGATACAACTTTTTGTTCACGCCACAGTTGTTTTTGTAAGTGTTTGGCTATGCTAACTACTTAAGTGATATTCCACTGAAAGAAAACATAACATAAATGATATAATGTTATAGACTAAGAATGATCCAGAAAGTAAGAATCATTTCTCTCCCTAGACATCTCAGAATGTTCTTTCCCTGTATATGGAAGACAAATCCTAACTGCACCTCTTGGGCTGTGCTATCAGCTGGCAGTAGCACTTGGGAGAATCACATAACTTCTTTAGCTCCCATATATAAAATGAGGCACTTCATTATTTCACTTACCAAGTTCTATGCGCACACAACTAATAAATTTATCATGCTCATAAGACATGATGCGTTCATGATAGAGATGTGAAATAAGCTTCATATATCCTGACATGTTTATAGTATCAACCTTTAAGTTCATGTATGTAGATTTATTTTTTCTTGTAGCAATAGTATAGTGCCTATTCCTTTAAAATAAAGAGATTCCTACATTCCTTACATACTCAAAGTTAACAAGTTAAATATAAGTAATAAACTAGTAACTGTATTCAGAATAAAATTAAAATAAACATGAAAAATGTAAGGAGTTGTTTACATATCTCTTTCCTGGTCAAACAGATCAATCTTTAGCCAAGCTTATTAAAAAACTTGAATGTTTTTTTTCCTTTCACATTGTTTAGGACCATTAGTTCCAACTAACACAATACCAAGCATTTAACTACTTGTTAAATTTATCAATATCTTAATGGCAGGATAAATTACTTTTACTCTAACAATAGTTTTATATTCTTTCTCTTTCAAACTCTCCCAAACTGCATTTTCAGTGATATCTAAAAAGAAACTTCTAAAGGATTTTATTATTTTATTGATCAAACTCTAAGACTATATGCTATTGGCACTTCTCAGAGTATGTGTACAAGTTATTTATTTCTTGTTGATCCTTGCTATTTTTTCTGCATTAGGAATAGGTCAGTGTATACTTTTATTGACAGAAACTCTCCTTGAATGGCTCAGTTACTCTGATATGTAGTTGATTCTAAGATGCCAGGTTATTAAATATAACATCATTAATGGCATCTGCAGAACAGAGACACTAGTAAAACAAGTGTGTACACTGACCCCAGCACTCATAATATATGAATACATAGTAGGAAAAAACTGTGACTTAGACACAAGGAAATATGTATGTATACTTATTAATACATGTGCATATAAAATATTTCCCTCTGTATATTTCATCCACACACATATTTCATTTACTCACTTAAACACAATTTATTATTTTGTGGTTGTGGAAACTGATGCCAAAAGTAAGTAACCTAGGAAAAGTAGTATACAGTGTGAATTTAAGCAAAGAAAAATTTGTGTCTCAGATTTTAATCCCAGAACTGCCATTTTTTTTCCTAATCTACGTGATCTTGGCAAATTATTTACCGCATCTAGTTTTTTCATTTGTAAATTGAGTTTATTAATACTTATTCCATATAAAATTTGATATGAATTAATGCACAAATACTTAGGACAAATAATATGTGATTGCATATATATAACACAATTTAAAAATGGGACTTTTTTCTTCCTCTTTCAGCTGAAAACTTTGAAATATTAAGTGTCAGCAGTACTAATATTGCAAAGTGAAAAATCTAGGTTACTTAAGTAGAACTTGGAAAAGAAGGGGCTTAGGTTTTTAGCTGAGCTGATCAGTCACCTCCGACCTATAATCAAGTGAAGAGGACATAAATAGTCATTGCATATTAATGGGAGAGTTGTATCAAGGAGCTGCCAGTTTGAAATGACTCCCAACTTCACCCTCCAGAATACAGGAGAAATATATCCTCTCCCTCATACAAGGAGATTTTAATTTGTGGTCCCCTGGAATCTATAGGGCTCAGAGCCTAGAGTGGCCCCATGCTTTAAAAAACAAAACAAAACAAAACAACATAAAAAAACAGTGTGTGAGAATTGTTGTTACTCACCGAGTGAGAAAGCAGAGAGAGAGAAGCAGGCAGCTTCAGAAGCTTTCTACATTCCCACTGGAGATAAGCACAATGATGCACAAATGCTTCTAATGATCCAGAAGTAAACAAATGGAACAAATTGGACTGGGAAGCCTGAGATGTTAGCTATATTTGACCTCAGAGAGAAGAGTACGTGACTGTTTCTCATGGACTGCAGTGAAGACTGTGGGACAAGGCTCAGAGCTGATTCAAACCCTCTATAAGAAGACCATATGGAGATGCAAGGTGATCTGCTCCCCTTCAAAGAAAAAGAGAAACTACAGGAGTCCAAAGAGGGAGAGAAGGAACCCAAGCAACCTGCTAAAAGAAAATGTATTGCTTATATCATGGGGAACAGAGCAGAAAGTTTCCAGGAGTCTCAAAGGCACGCCAAGAAAAGGAAGCATCATGAATTACCTAGCCCAGAAAGAAGCTGTAAACACTGGTTAGACCAGAGGAACCAATGCTTCATGGCTGCCTGTAGTTGCTCACATACTGCTTCCCCACCGAAGACCTGAATGTCATCCCACCCACCAGAGCAGATCAGACTCTTGGGAGGTATGGGAAGGATTAGAATCTGGTCGAAATGAGAAGATAAGGGAATAAGCTGACCACACTTTCTAGCTTTGCCTCAGGCTACCAAACTGAAGGGTCCTGGACTGGGAAAGAGAGCGAGGCTTTTGGATATAAAGTTTTGAGACTTTGAAAGATCATCCTGGTCTAAATCTGTGCTATCCAATACAGTAGCCACTAGCCATGCTTGACTATTCAAATTTAAAATAATTAAAATTAAACAAAATTGAACAGCCAGTTCATCACTGACACTAGCCATATTTCAAGTCCTCAGTAACTACACATGACTCCTTTATTAGACATGCAGATACAGAACATTTCCATTAGTACTAATTGCTAGTATTAATTACTCGATAGAAATTTTTTCTTTGTTACTAAAAGTCATCAGAAGACTTACTTGAGTCTAAGCAGATAGCATGATTTCACAGAGTAGGGATAAATGGCCAGAAATAGAGAATAGTTGATCTTCTGTTTGCGTTCTATGAATTACAGCTCTTCAGTGTACCAGTTATATACATCTATATATACGAATGTGTGTGTGTGTGTGTGTGTGTGTATACACACATATGTGGAAAACTCTCCGCCCAGTTACTTAAAATTATCAATCATTATTTGAAAACCAAATGTAGTCCCTATGTATCTATCTCCATATTTTATTTTCTTTCTTAGAAAATTTGAGGTAGAGTGAGAGAATATTAAACAGCCAGTAAAGGCATTTAAACCAAATAAAATGATGGCATTGATGATAGTCTAAATATTTCTCCTAAATTTTAAAAATGATCCTAAAAATAAAGATGTTATAAAAAATACTGTTACAGGATTGGAATTTTGAACATTATTTACAAGTCTCTTTTTTCTAAGCTGTTGTGAATTTGATTTGTCTTAAGTGTTATAATTATCTAATCATTAACATGAATCATTCAGGTGCTTGAAAGTCTTGGATTCTCATGACTTCTATCAATCATTACTGTTTTCTTTTTTGCCATGTGCATAATCTAGAGAGAAGGTGATTAGATTTACTCCACTTACAGACATTTTTGTTTTCTTTTTACCCATCACTTTCCAAAGGTTTAATGTGACATATTAAAAACATAAAATCATATAAAATACTTCATCATAAACACCAAACTACAAAAAAAAAGTCTTTTGCACATTACTCCATGGGGAAATAGGTGTAATTTTTCTGTTGAAAACATACGGCAAACTCACAAGTAGTGCTTTTGTACATGTTTTAAATGGAAGTGATGTTGCTTATAAATCTCCAGGAAAATGATAGCATGTTAGTGCTAGAGACGCTAGAACACTTGAAGTCTCATTCTTCCTTTAACAAGTGTGGAAACTGAGGTCCACTGTCACTTGTGTAGCAGTCTGGGACAGGAGTTAGAAATGTCTGGTTTAGAACGGGAAAAGCTAACTTCATGCACTGACCCCGGCATGTTTTTGTTGGCAAATTAGGGCAAAGTTGCCTAACATCTCCGGGCTTTATCATCTTCCCACCTAAACTGAGAATAGTAATATAATACCATTTCTTAAATATATAATATATTTATAATTATATATATATATTATATATTATAATATAACATATAATATAATATATATATAATAAATATAATACATTTCTTAAAATATGGGATTATGATTGTAACATATACAATTTGACTTAAAGATCCTTTTTCTTCTCATTAAGTGCTTTCAATTTTCCTAGGCTCATCTGCTTAAAGAAATGAAATTGTAAGTCATTCACCTTCCTCTGTGTGACCTCAGCTCAGGGAAGTTGGCGGCCTAGGGTCAGCCCTACTAGGCTATTTTCCCCAAAGGAGACATTTAGTGCCAGAGTAGGTAGGAGAAGTCAAAATCTACTCACAACTATATTAGCTTCCAGACTCTTCTTTCACATTGGCATGCTTGCCACAAAGTAAAAAAACATTCTTTCAGCCCAGGCCTTCCCCATTTCCTTTCTCCAAATAATGACGTATTTTTCAAGGGAAAATTTTGTCCTGTATATGAGTTTTGTTTACAGGACTGTGTGCATAAACATAAGCTGTCCCAGCCAAAAGCAAACTGAAGCCAGATCAGCATGAGTGAGCAGAATAAGAAGATGGAAGAATCTACGAGTAAACCAAGAATGACTCACTAGGGTGCAAGCCTGTGCTGGGGAAATGAACAGAGGCTACTGGAGTCATTCTAGGTTTAGCTTGCTATGTACATAGTGAATTCAGGTTTGCTTCAGGCAGTCATCAGTAAACATGGTAAGGGGGACAAATTGGTCATATACATGAGGGTGTATCACTTGACCAAACCCGCAAAAGCCTGAAACAGTGTTTAAGGGCAGAAACTACAGACAGACATGTAGCAGCAGCCAGAATGCCGGCCTCACTGCCTGACACATTCTGGACAGTGTATGGGAATCTGGCTGGCTTGAGTGTCAGAATTAGGGAGAGGGACCCTGGTTCTGAGGCTCTAGAGAGTCTATGCTGCATGACAAGGGGCATCACCAAGCTCTGCTTTTCTGTGATCAGGAGCTGGGGGTCCACGTTCTGTCATTGGTCTCTCTGTTCTTGTACCTCAGCACTGAGGTATAGCAGGTCTCTGGGCCTTGTGAATTTCAGTTCAAAAATGGCCATTTTTTTTTAAGAATGAGTGAACACTTTTCAAAACCTTGGACTACAAACTAAATGTAAAAGAAAGATGATAATTATACTTTTAAAAATAACCAAAGCCAATATCTGTATCAAGTTGCCATCCAGATCATGGGAAGATTTCAACCTGTTACTGGTTTCCCCCACTCCAATTATGTTTAGTTCTTGGGTATGGTAATGTTATGGCACCAAAGGAGGAGTGACTTGGTCTTCAGAGTTATCACCTGTTTGGCCTCTGATACAATCAGCATTTTTCTCTCTGGTTAGCAATTCCCCCCTACAGATGCTATATAATCTCTTGACTGTGGAATTTTTCTAGCCAGTATTTTTCACTGGATATCAGTAGTGGTACTCATTTAGGAGTTTGTATCCTATTTATTTGAATGGTATCCATCATTTAGGTGGTACTCATTAGCAGGGACACACAACACTGAGTTTCTTTCCCATACCTCACAGAAGCTAAAGGAAACCCTAGGGGGCTTTGTGGCCTGTCCACCTGGAGTCTCTATACAGAATCTCTTCTTCCCTTACACAACTAGGCTGTAGGCAATTCTGTTTTGTGTCCATGTTGTAGATAAGATCATGGCTTTCTCTAGGACCTTTGACCACCCTAAGTCCTAATTAGAGGATTTAAAAAAAATAATAATCCAATAGTTTAGCCCTACAGGGGATATTTGGCAGGAGATACTTTTTGTGTCATCATTAGAGAACCCAAGGTTAAAGCTAGTGAGAGGGGACCAGGGATGTGGCTAAACATTCTGCAATGCATACAACAGCCCTGCAACAAAGTATTCATCAGCCAAAAATGTCAGTAGCAACCCTCTTGAGAAACCCTGATCTAATCTCATGGGGTAGAAAAACCTAGTCCTGATATCACAGGTCATGTGTGCCCTGACACACTTTAATCTGATTTTGTAGCAGGTTTTGGAACTTAGAAGTGTTTTCTGTGGTTTAACCAACATAACATTCATGAGATAATGGCTGCTGCAAGGACTAACCAAATGGTAGAAGGGAATTGGGACATATTAAGGAAAACAAATGCATCCATTTTGTAGGTAAATTATATCCCACTATATTAGGATCTCCCAACTGGTAGGTAAAGCATAACATCAGAAAATAGGAGACGATTTCTATTTAAGAGCTTCGGTAGATACGATTCATTTTGGAACATTAGGCTCCCTGCTAGATTCATTATACTCCTATTTGTAAAGGAAAAGGAATAACAGAACTTATAAAACAAGCCAGGACTTTAGGAAATATTATATTTGGGATCAATGTTTCTGCATCCCATAGTTATCAACAAAACCTGATAATTTCCATGTAAAAAAGGGCAATAAACTTACTGGTCTCCAAGGTTAAGTCTTTACTACCAACCCCTCAGAAAACTCAGTATTAGGAGGACTGGGAAAGCACATCCTACATGGTTGCATTACATTCTTTGGTGCTAACTTTATATGTAAATGACATCCTTCAAGAGTTTTGCTTCTTGGCTTCTTGATATCCACCCATGCCCCCGTTGCCCAAAAGTATTTTCTCCATGTTTCTAACTCATATGCTCTCTCCCAGGATTATCACTTAGATTTGTCAGCAGCAACAATTTGCCCCACCTCAAAAGTTGCCATTAATATCATCATCATCATCCCTACCTCTTCCCTTTCTTATCATATAACTTTATTGTAACAAATCAAGTTCTCCAAATTGACCTTGGCTCCACAATTCTGCCAGTCTCTATTAGTTGTCTCTAATTTACTAGCTTGGATTCCACAATTAATTACTACAATCACTGGGTCTATCTCAACTGTTTGCCCTTTTTCTCCTGCATTCATTTCAGTCCTGGTTGATTCCCAAGATTGCCTCCTTCATTCCTGCAGTCAGCCACTGATCATGACTGAAAGAAAACCACATCAGGTTGACTGGTTATACTCATGACCTTAGGGTCAAATGGATATGAAAAATCATATAGAGCTTCTTCTCTATTTTCTTTAATAAGCTTATTGCTCCACTCTCCATGATGACTATTTCATATATCTTCTTATATTTTTCATACCCAGCCATGTTCCCATCTTCTCATTCCTAGCTGATGATCTTGCCTCAAACTTCATTAAAAATACCAAAACCTATCTTCCTGTAAACATGAGCTCTTTGCCTACTGAAACAAAAGGAAATCAATCTTCCCTCCCACTTATACTTGGTATCCCATCCCCTATTTGCTCTTTTGTTTTTCTCTTGGCATCATTATATCTTTGATTTATTGAAAAAATTCTGTCAACAGCGTATGTGGCCCAATATCTCTGGGGCTTAAAATTGTCTCCTTTATCTGCTTCCCTTGAAATGAATATTCTGCTTCCTTACTTTCTACTCACTCTTCAGCCCTCACAGTCTTACTTCTGTTTTTCCTATCACTGTGAAACTACTTTGTCAAAATGACCAATGATCTCCCTTTTTACCAAATCTGATCAATACTTCTACAATCCCATTTTACTTGATATTTCAGAACCATGGGTTCTTGATTTTCTTTCTATTACTCTGCTTTCTTTTCAGTTATCTTTGTTATTCTCTCTCTTTGCCCATCTCTAGAGGAGCCTCTTTTGTCCCTCATCTCCACACTCTCCTAAGATTAACATCAAGTGCCTGTAAACTCTAAGTCCACTTCTGTACTGATGACTATCAAACTCTATCCTCAGTCTCTCTCCTGAGTTCCAGTGTAAGGGATACAACAGCCTACTCAAGTTTAATGCTTAGATATCTAACATTAAATTCTCAAAAGAGATATATCCCACATTCTTCTCCATATTAGAAAAAGGCACTAATTTTCAATTCATTTTTTAGGAGAAAATCCCAAGAATATCCTTCATTTTCCCATTCTTTCATCATCTACATACAGTCAACAGTTCATCACTAAATTCTGTTCATTCTACCTTATAATATTTAGAGAATTTTAAATTTCCCTTAACACTGTTGTCACTACCCTAATCTAAATAATCTTCTCTCATCTGGACCCTATTTGATACTTCTAAATTTGTCTTTCTGTGTTTCTTCTTGCTCTTCAAACCCACTTCTTTAAGAAGATCTGATCATCTGTAAAAAAATAAAACACCTTCATCTTGGATTTCTATACTAAAAGATTGTACAAAAATAAATTTCTGTTATTTAAGCCACCCAGTCTGCACTACTTTGTTCTGGCAGCCCTAGGAGAATAATGTATTACATAACAACATGAAACCTTGAGAGGTGGAAGGGTCAAACCTCTTTTTAATGTTAATTCATCTACCTCCAAATTTTTTTTAATAATGGGCTAATTATGGGACTCCACATCAGCCTACTCAAATGGCCCATTTTTTAGCTCTTGATAACTAAATTCTTAAGTGTATGACACTATGTATATACAAACTGAGTCAGATAAGTGGAAGTTGTATGTATGGTCAAAATCCTGTAGGTATATTGATATCCACAGATTTACATATTATTTTGACCATGGCGTTTATAATATGATTAACTGGATATTAATAAATACTTCACAGAAAAGACATAAAGCATTATAAAATGTATCTGTAATTTATTACTTCCCATTTAAATGAGAACAGCTTGTAAACGCTGATAACATTTAAATTTTTGCCATGACTGGAAATACCCTGCAATATCTTTACCTGTTTGCCTTTCTCTAACTTCATCTTGTATCACTCTCCTCCTTGCTCACTAAGCTATAAATAGTCTCTTTTCTTTTCTTCTAATATGCCAAGCTGTTTTCTATCTTAAGCCTTTGCATTTGCCTAGAGTATCTTTCCATTCCTGGGGCACCTGGCTGGCTCAGTTAGTAGAGCATTTGACTTGTCTTGTAGTTGTGAGTTTGAGCCCCACAGTCAGTGTAGAGATAACTTTAGAATGTCTTCCCATTCTTATTTCCAATGGCTGGCTACATTTTTTAAGGTTTCATCTAAAACATTGTTCTGAGGGACTTCATCTGACTATTCTATTTGATGCTTTATAGAGGCACACCAAGAGCATCATTATTAATTACTTTAGCATATCATTCAGTTTTGCTTTCTTGCAAAGACTCATCATATTTAGTAATCATTTTGTTTGCTCTCTTTTCCCATCTATTTGAATATGTTTATAAAACAGGTACACCATTCACTGTTCATCATTTAGTACAGTGCCTAATATCAATGTTGTGCTAAATGCATCCATTACTGACATTAAACCTGTATCATTAACTTATTTTTAGTTCATATGCTATTTGTTTCTTAAAAATTACATTTGTTCTCTCTAAACATGTCTTGCATCAAGTCCTCTTACCAAGAATATTACTATGTAAGTAACAGATTGGACATCTTCGACAGTTACCCTTTCTTGTTTATTCTCCACACTAGAGTGAAAATCTTACATATATTTGTACAGTATTTGATTATATTAAACTTTACTCCAGCAATATGCAATTTACATAAGTGTATGCTTTTGTTTACTTTTTATTCCTAACATCATTCACCATCCCTGATTCTAGTAATTCTCAATAGGTAGTTGTTAAAGAATAAATCAATATTGCTAATGCTTTGACTGTTCTCTTCTCTCCACTTGGGATATTTTGTTCCAGGAAGTCTCCACCTGTATGATTATATTCAACTTCTAAAGGCTAACTCAGATGATACTTCCTTTATTACTCTTACCCAATTTCTCAGCTAAACCTGGTGTATTTATCCCTCAAACATAAATGGTATCTTTGTAAAAACTTATTTTGGGCCAACTATAGATTTTCATATAGATACAAGAAATAATATGGGCATATACTATGAATGCTATCCCCAGTCTCCTCAGTGGTGACATCTTGCCTAAGTATAGGACAGTATCACAACCAGATTACTATCATCCATCAATCTTATCCAGATCTTATTAGTTTTTATATACTTATTTGCATCTGTGTGTGCATATAACTTTATGCAATTTTACCACATTTCTAGATACCTATGACCATCAGCATAGTCAAGATATACTTCCGTTTCATCAGAAGGACCCCTTGTGCTACATTTATAACCAAGGAAAAAAATTTTCCTCTCTCTACCTCCTTAATCCCTGGAAACCACTAACTTTTTCTCCATCTCTATAATTTTATTCAAGTATGTTACATAAATAGAATCATACACTAGGTGAACATTTTGGATTAGTTTTTCTCATACATCTCCAACTTGTGTATTGATAGTTGCTCCTTTTCAGTGACAAGTAGTCTACAGTGGTACAGATATGCCACAGTTTGTTTACTCTTTCACATTTTAAAAAATTGTTTTATTTGAGTATATTTGACACACTATGTTATATTAGTTTCAAGTGTGTAATACTCAAGGACATTTGGATTGTTTCCATTTTTTTTTTTTTTACTTTTATAAATAAAGCTGCTTTTATTTTTTGGGGAAACATGAATTTTTATTTCATTTGGATAAATTCCATAACATATTTAAAAATGAAGGAGCTAATAAATGATTAATGCTTTTGGAAATAGAAGCTTTGGAGTCTCTAAGGAACTCATTAGCCATGAGAAATAGATACTCCAGTGTTTTGGTTTTTTTTTTCCCTTAGATAAAAAGTGTGTTCTTTCAAGACAAGTATGTCCACTCTCACCACTTTCATTTAACAGTACTGGAAGCTCTAGCCACAGTAGTCTGACAAGAACAAAAAGCAAGTGGTATCCATATTGGTAAGGAAGAAGTTAAATTATCAGTATTTGCAGAAGACATGATACCATACCCAGAAAACCCTGAAGATGTCACCAAAAAAGTAATAAATGAATTCAATAAAGTTGGAGGATGCAAAATTAATACCCCCAAATCAGTTGCATTTCTATATAGTACACAAAACAGCACAAGGAGAAATTAAGACAACAATTTCATATTCAGTTGCACCAAAATAATGAAATATCTAGGCATAAACTTAACCAAGGAGGTGAAAAACCTGTACCCTAAAAACTATCAAACATAGATAACATAATTTGAAAGATAAGACAAATAAACCAAAAGATATCCCATGCTCATGGATTGAGAGAATACTTTCAAATTGTCCATACTGCCCAAAGCAATTTACAGATTCAGTTCAATTCCTATCATTTTTTTCACAGAAATAATACTAAAATTTGTGTGGAACCACAGAAGTCCTGAAATAAATCCATCTTGAGAAAGAAGAACAAAATTTGAGATATCATAGTCCCAGATTTCAAGATTTACTACAAAGCTATAATAATCCTAACTATATGGTATTGGCACAAAAATAGACAAACAGATCAGTGGAACAGAACAGAGAGCCCACAAATGAATCCACTACACTTACATGGTCAATCTATGAAAAAAGAGGCAAGAATTTATAATGGAGAAAAGGGTCTCTTTAATAAATGGTGCTGGGAAAACTAGACAGCTACATGCAAAAGAATGAAAATGGACCACTTTCTTACATACACAAAATATGTACACAAAATCTTTCACACACACAAAAAAGCTCAAAGATCGGGATGCCTGGGGCTCAGCCAGTTGAGTGTTCAGCTCCTGGTTGTCCTCTTCAGCACAGAGTCTGCTTGGGATTCTCTCTCTCTCTCTCTCTCTCTCCCCCCAGGCCCTCCCCCAACTCATGCACACTCTCTCTGACACTGTCTATAAAAATATTTTTCTACATGTCTTCTAAGACTAAGGAACAAAAGCAAAAATAAACTAAGACTACACCAAAATAAAAAGCATTTGCACAGCAAAAGAAACCATCGACAAAACCAAGGCAATCAACTGAATGGGAGAGGATATTTATTTGCAAATTATATTCAAAAAGGGTTAATATCTGGGACACCTGGGTGGCTCAGTTGGTTAAGCGGCTGCCTTCAGCTCAGGTCATGATTCCAGCATCCTGGGATCCAGTCCCACATCAGGCTCCTTGCTTGGCAGGGAGCCTGCTTCTCCCTCTGCCTCTGATTGCCACTCTGTCTGCCTGTGCCTCTCTCTCGCTCTCTTTGACAAATAAATAAATAAAATCTTTAAAAAAAAAAAGGGTCAATATCCAAAATATATAACCTACACAACTCAACACTAAAATGAAGATGACGGTGATGATAATAGTAATAATGATAATGATTCCATTAAGAAATGGGCAGAGGGAAAGATCCTCAACATCACTCATCATCAAGGAAATGCAAATCAAAACCAAAATGAGGTATCACCTTACAGCTATTAGAGTGGCTAAAATCAGAAAGACAAGAAATAAGTGTTGGTGACTATATGAAGAAAAAGGAACACCCATGAACTATTGGTGTGAATGTAAGCCAATGCAGCCACTGTGGAAAACAGTATGGAATTTCCTCAAAAAATTAAAAATAGAATTACCATATGATCCAATAATGCCACTACTGGATATTTACTCAAAGAAAACAAAAACAGTATTTCAAAAATATTTATGCACCTCTATGTTTATGGAAGCATTATTTACAACTGCCAAAATATGGAAGCAACCCAAGTGCTCACTGATAAATAAACAGATATAGAAGATGGGTTGTGGGGTGCCTGGTGGCTCAGTGGGTTAAGCCGCTGCCTTCAGCTCAGGTCATGATCTCAGAGTCCTGGGATGGAGCCCCACATCAGGTTCTCTGCTCAGCAGGAAGTCTGCTTCCCCACCTCCTCTCTGCCTGCCTCTCTGTCTACTTGTGATCTCTGTCTGTCAAATAAATAAATGAAATCTCAAAAAAAAAAAAAAAAAGAAGATGGGTTGTACACACACACATAAGAATATTAGTCATAAAAGAGACAAGTTCTTGGCTATTTGCAACAACAGGACCCAGAGGGTATTATTCTAAGTAAAAATAAGAGAAACACAAAACACATAGAATTTCACTTATATAGAGAGGGAATTAAAAAAAAAAACAAAAAACAAAAAGCAGATTCAGACTTCTAAATACAGAGAATAAATGGATGGTTGGCAGGTGGGGAGGAGGATGGGGTAATGGGCAGAACGACTGTAGAATGATACAGACTTCTAGTTATGAAGTGAATAAGTCACGGGAACAAAAGGTACAGGATAGGGAATATAGTCAATGATACTGTAATAGTGTTATATGGTGACAGATGGTAGCTACACCTGTGGTGAGCATAGCATAAGGAATACAGAAGTTGAGTCACTGTGTTGTACACCTGAAACTAATGTAACATAGTGCGTGAAATATACTCAAGTTTAAAAAATGAAAATACTGAAAGTTCATTCTTTTATTCTTAATTTGTGTTTTTTAATTTTTTTCTCAAATATGCAAGTAATTTAAACTTACATTGCCAAAGATTACCAAGGCAAGGCTAACTGCATCAATGATTATTAATTACTCCAGTTTTTGGTAGTAAGATATGTTCAACATTTGAACATCAAGTTAATTTTGTTAATACATGATTATAACACCAAAGTCCTACACAATTATTTCTCCCTTTCTTTCTCTCTCCCTCTGTGAAGGTATATGTGTGTGTGTGTGTGTGTGTGTGTGTAAATAAATTACAATAATCCTATAGTTCTTGCTGAAATTTGTGGGGTTTTTTGGTATTCATCATAAAGTGAATGTATTTGATATGGCATGAAGTATAGAATTTGTTTTTCAATAACCACTACACAATAAACATTTGATTCTTTGTTTTTCCTTAGAGAGCCCACATTGTGATTGTGGATATTTGATGCATATGCACACAATTAAAGACTGAGAAGTAGAGTTAATCTACAAATTATTTGCTAGGTGTTATGAAGAACATAATATTTTCTTTGATGTCTTAGTGAACAATTGAATCGTCTCTTAGTTGCAAACAACCAGGGAGTTACTATTGATCTTGACACTCTTTAAGATGTGTGTCAGTCAAGTGAGATCTTTTTATGCATTTTTTTCCTGAGGAATGTCTGTGGTAATTTCCTAAACGATATACAATCTTTGTCTTATAATTCACGGAAAGAAAAAATGAGACCATTCAGTGTACGTCCCTCTACATCACTACACTTCTATTTTTATTTTTATTACTTGTTAACCAACATAGAAACATTAAATATTTTTCTTCCAATTTTGGAATGCAATATATATCTTTCATAACTTCATAATATTTTTGCTCTCCTTTTTTCAGTTACTCCTGATCTGCCTTCAACTACACAAAACCTCGTTCTACAAAATTACTTTATTAAGGCTTGTTAGCCCTTCTCTCCCTTTATTTCTTAAAAAATTTTAAAGAATTTTATTATTTATTCATGAGAGACAGAGAGAGGCAGAAGCAGAGGGAGAAGCAGGCACCCCACAGAGCAGGGCCCCCCCCCTCCACTCCCCATGAGGGACTCTATTATAAGACCCTGATATCATGACCTGAGCCAAAGGCAGACACAACTGACTGAACCAACCAGGCACCCCCTTCTCCCCCTTTTAATCACCAAATTTCTCACATATGTGGTCCAAAACTTTATGTTCCACTCTCTTTCCATCTAATCTTTTTTTAAAACTCTGTGAAATGCATTTTCTATTCTCACCACCCAGACTAAAATAATGATCCTAAATTTGGCAACTGTAGCCTCCTAATTCCAAAATTATCATCTTCATCCTCATGCTCCCTGTCATCACTGTCAACAATGGTTACCAGTTCCATCTGAAAATTGTTTCCCTTCAATGGTTAATAAATTTGTTGTTTTACTTCCAAAATATATTGAAGTGGCATTATTTTTTCTCCATCTACAGGTTTCTAATTTCCTCTTTTCTCTAAAACATAAACGAGCTAGTCTAATTAACTTGCCATTCAAGGGAAAGGTTTGGGTTGTGTTCTATGACCATGGAGTAGGTGCTTTATGAAGAACCAAGCACCAAAAGGGACAGTAAGGATCCATTCATTAAAATACATCATACTTTAATGAAGTCTTAAAATATACCCTGAAAGAAAGTATCCATTCACAGTACCAAGCAAGACTTCATAGACTTCAAGAATAAAAACTTCATTAGGAAAGAATTATTTAAGGACAGATAAGCTCAAGTAGACGAGTCTGTTATGCTTCAGCCCTTCTAGAAAGAGGAAAGTTAACCACATATATAGCATTCTTAAAAGCTTTCAAAATGCTTATTCTGAGTATTTGATACAGATTTATCTTGACCTAAACTCTCCTATTTAAATACAAATTGGAAGGCAATGTTTTGTCACTCTTCTGGGTCATAGTATCTTCCTTTGCAATGACATCCTCAATATAGCTTAAACAACTAAATTCAGATGACAAAAATGTACTCCCTCCATCCTCACTTCTTCCCCGCCCCCCAAAAAATAATCAGCATTTTTGCCAGGAAACCAAAAAATAACCCTTTTTTCTTCCCATAGAATGACCCAGAGCCATTTCATTATTTTGAAAACTATAGCCATCAAAATGAGATATTATCCTGTGCAAAGGAGAAAAACATAGCCTTGGATATATATGATATTCACTTTTATCTAATAGAGTTAATATAAATCTTTGCAGCTGTAATCCTCAAGAAATGAAATTAAAATGATGAATATAAACTATTGAAGCCCCTCATATGACAATGACCCTGTTGGCTTTGCATTTCTCTCTCTACCCCCCACCTTACTTTTACATATCCCCGAATGTAATAAGCCTGCCACCACTAATGTTATAAAGTAGTAATTGTTCCTAATTGGTAGGGAGGCGACAGACCATTCTGGTAATGTTGTGAAACTGTAAGAAAGGAGGAGTGAGAACATTCACAGGCCCAGCAGTAATTATCCACTAATTTGGCCTGTTTGTGTGGGGACAGCTCATTATAGCCCTTAAGAAACCTCAGAATAAAGAGGGAAAGTAGGTAGGAGGCAAGGTTAAATAATTAGTGTTCAGCAGATTTTTTTTTTTAAAGATTCAAAGAATAGGATTAAGGGCGGGAAATGTGACCAGAGTAACAATTAAGAAATGGTAGAACATTCTGAACTAAGCAAGTTTTATGTTTTTGTGGGAGTAGGGGTATATAAGAATCCTATACTATGGCATAAAAAATGACATGTCACTTTTATTACACTCTTTCAATTATGACCCTGATCATCCCCTTACATTTTATGGTGCCAATGTCATGCTTTACAAGAGATTTATTCTCATGAGTCCTAAAAAGATTTTCACAGTTTTCATAAAATAATGTGTAAGAAAGTTTTCATATCATTTTATCTTTTACATTTGCAGACATATTTTGGGGGTTGAAACATATTTGTGTGTGCACACATGCAGGTAGCATAGTACAGACTGCAAAGAAATTGTTATTCAACTATAACTGTTAGTAAACCAGACTCTCCAGCTTTCTCACCTACATATAGCTGGTACCTCCATTTTGCAAGTAAGCATGCTTACTTTCAGATACATGTGAAAACACACAAACAGATACATATTTGGTAAATTATTTATTTATACATAAGTGTCTTAAAATTTTTCTAAGGGCATTATTTTTAAATCTTCTTAAAAGAAAAAGCATTTTTTTTCTAGCAACTTATATGATTGCAGCTAAAGCCTTTTCTTCACCTAATTGAAAGTGAGATGCAATAGATCAGTGATTTTAAGTTAAATAAGCTCTATAATTTGAGTAACCTAGGAAAGATGTTTGTAACTCTTAAATATATACTCATTGAATATACTCTGTATACTCACTGAAGGACTTTGAGAAAAATTCTAGAATATTATACATTCTATCCATTTGCTAAGAGGTGAGAATTTACTGCAATATAAAAACAGAAACATGTTACTAATCCAACAGATTTAAGATATGGTCCAACAGATTTAAGATTTGGTATTAATGTAGCAAAGGTCATATATGTTATCTTTATAACCATTAGATAATTCTTTCCTACTGTAATTCAAAATGAACTTCCCTAAAAACCTAGTGTTGGGTTGGAGAAGTATTCTGCTACTCATAAGGAGAATTACTCATAAGGAGAATTGTGGGGTGTTGAAATAAAAATATAAATATAAAATTATCACTAATGTTTGAAAAACAACTTAGAATATAAGCCACCAACACTATCTATTATTAAGCACCTCCATTTATGAATAAAGTGACTGCAGTGTGTGAATGACTATATTCATAAATGAAGCTCATAAGAAACTAAAAAAAAAATTACTTTCATACTGTCTTTTGAACTTTTTTTTTTTTTGTATTCCATTAGACTGGTGGTGGTTTTCCAAATTATTCTTCTGCAGATCACACTGAAGACTATAGTAACTCCATGCTATTTTTTTGTTTGCCCTTCTACTCTTCAATATCCTCCCTAAAAAAAACAATGAGATTATTTTTCTCCCTGGCTTATTTAAACCATGTGATAAAAAAGTAGAAGAGCCAGAGGTATTCCATTTCCTACTGCCTAAGAACTACTCACTGCTTTGAACTACAATTTCTAAGAACTACTCACTGCTTTGAACTACAATTTCTATGGATACCACAGGTAACAAATGCTCAATGTGAAATCTGAGCAAGAACAAAGGGAAGAAGATTTGAATGTCTTCTTAGGTTTTCAAGTGATGATACTATTTCCTGTGAAATATTTTCCTGCGAAATTAAATGAGTACACAGATTATATTTTATATGAGTCATTGGAATTATCACTGAATTTTTATTCCTCATAGAATAAGTCCCTATCCTTATTTTAATATTTCTTCAGCATATGACCAATATAGCTAATGTGCTTTGCAATTCTAACTTAGTATATTATTCATGAATGCTACAGAACAGACATTAATGTTTACCAAGTATTTTGTGTAGTTCCCTTGCATTTTCCAGCCTGTTCTGCAGTTAGGATGAGATCATGTGCCTACTTCTGGCTAGTAGGATTAAAGTGAGTTTTAAGAGGAACTTCCAAAGAAGTTGAGAAACGATATGTCTGATCTTCCCTCTAATATCTCCTGCATTGAGAACTTTGGCAATGCATGGAAATATGGTAACATCTAACCAACCAAAATTCCAGAGTTACCACTTAGAGAACAGTTATCTTGGAGGTCTACCAGTATAAAATGAACTTTGCATAATAAAAACTTTTTTTGTCTTAAGTAACCGAGATTTGATAATATATGTATGCATTTTTTGCAACTGCAAATTTCTTGCCTAAGACAACTAATACATGTTCTAGAATTTGTTTTTGTATCAAGAAATGATTTTAATTCACAAGTGATTCCAAAGCATCTCACATTGATATATTAAGTTGCTAAACATGGACATATCAGGGATATTATTAAGAAAAAAAAATCCTATTTTTCCAATCTAGCATTTTTTTAAATTAAAACTTTAGGTATGGGAAATGTTTAAGAAAATAAATACTCTTACGAATATACTAAAAATCCAGATAAAAGACATAAAAAGATACCTGAAATTCACTGGGGCAACAGTACCTCAGGCCCACTAATCTGGAGAAATGGAATTATAAAATGTTAGCTTTTTCTCCTGGAGTATTTACTTTTTTTTTTTTTTTTTTTTTTTTTTTGTGATGGGCAAAAGGCAGAGAATCTATCCAGGTGACAAAAATATACACAAAACTGGTGGATCTTTTTGCAATCTCAAGGGGCTAGAAAGAAGACATAATTATAGTTCATCAGAGCTGTTTATGAAATCAGTTTGAAGAGGCAAGATCCTAGAGAAAGAGAAAAAAAAATTTTTAAAGGGAAAACAGTAAGATTAATAGCTAACCAGCTAACCGACCTCTCAATAGAAATGATGGAGGCCACAAAACAAAGGTACGGCATATTTCAAGTACTAAGAGAAAATAGGTGCCAACCTAGAATTCTATACCTAGTGAAACTATCCTTTATATATGGAAGCAAAGACATTTACAGACAAACAAAATTTGAAATAATTTGTCACCAGAAAACCCACACTAGAAGAATTACTAAGTGGAAATCTCTAAACAGAAGGAAAATAATTCTGGAAAATGTGAAAATGCAGGAAAGAAAAAAGCAAAGTAGATAGTAAATACATGGGTAAATATATATGGATATCGAATGTATAAAAATAATTATTTTAATATTATGTTCGATCCAAACTGAATGTAGAATTAAAATTCATAACAACATGAATATTAAAATGGTAATACATAGAGTTAATGTGTTCTAATTTTATTATTTTTTTATATATTTGGGCAAGTGAAAAATAATAAAATTATAGGTACAAAACCAAATCGATAAGGGATTACATTAAATGTAAATAGGCTAAATATTTCAATTAAAAGACCAAATTTTTTATTGAATTAAGATAACAATTTTAATTATATGTTGTTAAATGCATCCATCCTAAATATAAGGACAAAGAAGCATTGAAATAAATGTATAGGGGGGAAAACACAAAGAAAACTATTGCTGATATACTGATGTGAGAAAAATCAATTGTACACAAGGAGTATTGCCAGATTTAAAGAATGTCATTTTATAATGATTAAAAGTACAGTATACCAGGCTGATCAGATATAATCATGTTAAATGTGTATGTACATAATAATATACCTACCAACTATATAAAGCAAAAAATGTCAGAACTAAAAAAAAGGAATAGATTAATCCATAATCAGAATAGAAGATTTTTATATTTCTCTCAATGTTTGATAAAGATAAAAAATTTTCAATAAGTATAAAGAACTGAGCAACATAATTAAGTAATCTAAATTGACATTTGCAGAACAATGCACACAACAGAACATATATTTTCACAGCTGCCCACCAAATTCTTCCAAAAGTCACCATATGCAAGACTCTAAAGCAAATCTCTTCAAAATTCAATGAAAGTTAGTTAGACATTCTCTCTTCCTTTAGGGAAATTAAAGTAAAAATAAATGGCAGAAGATAGAAATCACCAATATTTGGAAATACCCTCAATATCCATATGTTTAGAAAAAATAGAAAATTAAAAATATTTTTATCTGAATTATAATGTAATAAGAGATATCTGTAGAATACATCTACATGTAGGCCTAAATGGAAATCTATAATTCTTAAAAGCTTATAATAGAAAAAAAAATTTTTTTTTAAGTTGAAAACCATATGTGATACATGTCACACATTTCATTAGGAAAAGAACAGGAAAATAGACAAAAAGTTAGTAAGAGAAAAAATAGGGCTCCTGGGTCAGTTGAGCAATGACTCTTGATTTTGGCTCACATCATGATCCCAGGGTGGTAAGATCAAGCTCCCCCTTGGGCTCTGCAGTCAGTGGGGAGTCTGCTTGAAAATCTCTCCCTTTGCACCCCACTGCTCATGCTCACACACACTCTGACACACACTCTCTCTCTAAAATAAATAAAATCTTAAAAAATATAAAATAAGAGAAAAATGAATAACAAGATCATAAATAAATATGACAGTGAATCAGCAAAGTTGATTTTTGCAAAGACTCATAAAATGATAATCCATAGCAGAAATGTTCAAGGGGAATTGAAGACCATAATCTACCATAGCAGGAATGAAAAGGTGGGGGGGGAGGGGAATTGTAGATTCTATAGTACTAATAGTCAAAAAATAATATTGTCAATTTTTTATGCCAATATACTTGGAAAATAACAGGAAATGGACACATTTCTCAAAGAACAATCTAAAAAAAACTGACACAAGAAGTGGAAAATCTTAATAGAAGAAAATCAACTGAGTTAGAAAATTCCCATAAATAAAGCTGTGAAAGGTGAAGTGTTCATCAACAGTAAAATGCATGAATTATGGTGCATGACAATAAAGAAAGAACTATTGTTATGCATAATATAAATAAATCTCATAGGAGTAATGTTTACTGAAAGCAACTAAAGTACATTATTTGTAACTCAATTTACACAGTTCAAAAGTAGAAAGCCCATTTATGGCTTGAAAGTCAGAAAGATATTTTTTCTGGAAAGGTAGTAAAAGGCAGAGG
Organism: Enhydra lutris kenyoni; assembly: GCF_002288905.1. Lineage (NCBI taxonomy): Eukaryota > Metazoa > Chordata > Mammalia > Carnivora > Mustelidae > Enhydra > Enhydra lutris. Next base: position 17,005,398 of record NW_019154103.1, read on the forward strand.
GCAGCAAGGGCCTTTGTGGAATGGTGATAATAATTTATTTCTTGATCTTTGTGCTCATTATACTGGTGTATTCATATAATGAAAATTCATCAATTTGTTAATTCATAATTTGTGCATTTTCTGAATAAATCAGTGGTTCTCAACTAGTTCTCTTCATTCCTAGGGGACCTTCTACACTGTCTGGAGATATTTTGGCTATCACAACGTGGCAGGAGTGCTACTGGCATCTAGTGGGCAGAGGCCAGAGATGCTGCTAAATATTCTACAATACAGAAGCCTCCCTAAATAAAAATCTCTGGTTCAAAATGTCAGTGGTGCTAAAATTGAGAAATCTTGGTAAACAAATTCTATTCAAATAAAAATTTTAAAAAGATAACTACACAGACATACTCTACTCTGTGTGGGAGTTTAAATACATTAAAAAGTTACATCAAAGATATAATGTATAGGACATATAGAAAATTAATTGAAATCTATAAAATGTGAACACATATATTTAGATTTGAGGGAGACTAATCACAAATCAGAATTTAATTCCAAGCCTGACATATGTATTCATTTGTAAGGACTTTAGGCAGAATTTAATTAAAATTATATATGCTGTAAGGCCAAAATTTAAAGAAAATAAAAGGAAACAAATGTGTCCCAAAGCCAATACATGTAAGGTAGAAGTGAATATTCATTCTAGGTCTAGATTTCCTATAAGCTCAGTCAAAAAGGGAAAAAGTGGAATATGTTATTTTAATTGTCTGACAAAACAAAATATACTAATTCATCCTGAGGGAAAACAAAAACAAAACATACATATTACTAACACTGGATTTTGAAGGGAATCTGCAAGGTGAAGAACTTATAGACATCGCTGATAAACAAAATAAACACTGATTCAGCAAGAGTTTTGAAGAAACTGTGGCAATTTTTAAAAAATATGACCATATCTATTTGTACTCAAATCTCAATTTAATGTCAAGGCCACAACATAAAATATACATGAATGAAGCCCTTTCTGCATGGCAGATGGGAAATGAAGTAGCTGCAGTAGCTATGGGAATTTAGTACAGAGATACAGGATCCAAATCTCCACACCAGAAAATGGCAAACTAAGTAGTCTCACACTTCCCCCATGGGCCAAACCCGGTTCACCACCTATTTTTGTAAATAAATTATACCCATTCATTTTCCTATGATCTGTCCCTCTCTTCATGCTGCAATGATATGAATCAATGGTTGCAACAGACAACATATGCCCCAAACATCTAAACCATTTACTACTATGAAGCCCTTTCAGAAAAAATTTCTGACCCTTTCAGAGGAAAGAACTCAATACTTTGTCCATTGTGCAAATGGTAATGGTGTTGAATACATTTTTGGAAAAAGCAGTATAGCAGATAGTTTAAATTATCTACTAAACCTTGGAGTAGAAATAGTTTTGTTATCAGAGGGAAACAAAATAAGAACTTATGAAAATTGGATAGGCTTCCATATATCTTTTCCCCTAAGCAGATGATCTAACCACCGTAATATAAAAATATATATAGTTTCATGTAGTTTTTAAAATAGCAATAAAACTGGATAACTCCTTGGATAAACCACTTTACACTAAGTTTCTCAATTTAAGAAAAAGGAAGATTGAACTAAGTTAGTACTGTGATAGGGAAATACTAAAGATGTTCCCCTCAAGACTTCTATCTATTAGCTATTCATTCAAACATTGATCTATGTACGGCTGGGGACTTTAAAGTCACATGACCTTAAAATAGAAGTGATCCCTGACTCATGTGGTCTTGGTATAATCAATCACATGAGCCTTTAAACAAACAAAAAAGGCAGAAAGTCCTTCAGTTAGCTGTGATAGAAGAGCAAAGCAGAGAGATGAGACAGGAGAGGAGGTCAGAGAAATTTGAAATGTGAGAATTCCATCCACCTTTCTTGCCTTGGAAGATGGAGGAAGGCAGCCAGATAAACAGCATAATTATTTTTATTAGCTAACTTCTGGATCTATCTTTATAATTTTTTCTAATGTTTGGCTGCAAACTCTTTAATTATAGGAAAACAATTTTATAATGTTTTCTATAGAGAGATGAAGAGATAATTTACTACTTTCCTTAAAATGTTTAGTGGCTTGTTTTTTTATTATTCTTCTTATTAACAGGCTAGGGATTATTTCAGCTTCAATGATATATGCATTTTTAGAATTGCTTTTAGACTTAGAAGTTTGTGGAAAAACTTCAACAAACTTTTGTATGCAAACTGTATAATTTGAAAATTTTTTTCTAGAGATCAGTTTCTTTCCCTATGTATGTGATATGTTTATTTTTTTGTCTTCTCCTACCCATGTTATTTACTGTGCTGGGTCTCTAGAATATGTTCCTATTATTGTACAACCTCTGGCTCCTAGGCCTTTGGTCCTTAATATTGGAACAATCAGCAACAATTTAACTATGCACAGAAGAAATTGGAAAACATTTATATATGTCCATTAAGCCAAAAAAGAATGTATCCACATCTGAACTTTTCCTTAGTTAAATATTCCAAATGACCATCCTGAGATGCCAACTATCACCGGGGAAAAGTAACAGGGAAAGGAAGCAGAAGTCTTAACTGAATGCAGTTAAATTGTCCTATTTTTCCAAATTTTACAAAATTGCATGACCAAATAACCACGTTATAGGTTCCTCCCAAGTCCTTGGAAGGTCAGTTCAAATGAGGCTCCCTGAAGCTGAAATAAGCATAATTTGCTTCATAGCAAAACCACTTCTGACTACATTAGATTAGAATGTAGTCATTTTTCTTTTAAGGATTTATTGCCAGTTGATATATATAATATGCTATTCTCCTTGTGTGGTGATTAAAATAAAGCTAAACCATTTTTCTGACCAGTATTGGTGAAATGCCTAATTGAGATCACTAGCAGAGTCTGTGAACATATTGCCTTAATTTGGTGCTCTTACCAAACAAGCTAATTGGTCGAGAATAGTGTATTTTAGTAGTGGGAAGAATTGCCTGGATATTTTTCAAAATCATAAATTTTGTTAAATGCATGATTCATAATGGAAAAACACCCAATTGCTTTCTTATATACCATAGTGATTCTATTATGTCATTTCCTCTAACTAAATCTAAAGTTATTACAAATCCAACTTTTAGTATACTTTCATATAAATATTTTCCTCACTCCTAAACTAAAAGATATGTCCCTTTGTTTAAATGGATAATAACACACACACTCACCAGTCCATATTAACTATATAAATAGACTTTTAGAGTAGTTTTTTTAAGAATTCTAGAAATTATGTTAGATTTGACAGTAATGTGGTCAAGTGGAATAAAGCAGATTGTGTAACTTTAACACTCTAGCTTCATTTTTCATAAAAAAAAAAACAAAAAACAAATCTCCCTCTAATGTCAGCTTGAGGACAGAAGAAATAACAAAAGGCACTTATGGGATTGAGGATATGGTGCCTGAAGCCATGTGAATCTAGCAAATTTTCCCTTGGGATGATTCACATCTAAAAGTGAGAGTTTCCATGTTCCTGTGAAAAGTGAGTTTCAGTTTGTTTAAATTGAGGGAAATATAAAATAACTTTTATATTTTTTCTCAAGTTTTCTTGTTAAAAATGTACTTCACACCCCAGAAATGTAACATTTCTTCTCAGTACACCTTCTATATGTTTTAAAAGATGTGAATATACTCTGTAAAAATAAAAAAAGAAGAAAGAAAAAGAAAAAAATGTTTCTTTCACTTTAAACTAATTGAATAAACCTAGGTAGCCTTGAATGGATGTGATAGGAGGAGATGTATATATATCACATCCCAAATTTAGAGAATTTTCTCCCAAAGAATGATCAAGCAAACATAAAGAATAACATGAGACAGTATTTTGAAAACAGAAGCACTTGAGAAATATTTTCCATTTTTGAAATAGGATAACTATTTGCCAAATGTTTAAGTTGGGTGACTGCTACAATATTTAAATTTTTGTATGAAATTAGCAGTCTTTTGGCAAAAAAAATTACACAAGACAACTGCCAGATTAAAATACATACACTCAATCTGTCCTTTAACTCACCACTCATCCTCTCCTCCTGTTTTTCTTTTTCTTTCTTATTCCTTTAATCAGAGAAAGGAAGTGCCTTTTTTTTTATAATCAGAAATGGAAATAAATTCTAAATGTGTGAAGACTGAACAAAGATTAATCACAGACCATTCTGAGTTTATTAAAAGCATTCTGCTGTAATTTTTTAAATCCAGAAGAATATATTTCTTGTTTATAGGGATCCCAAAATAGCTGAGTAGGAGCATATGTTTATGCATCATCTTTTAAATATTCACATTACAAGTGTACATTTGCTAATATTCCAATTAGTTATAACATTAGTTATAAGACCATTGGAAGAACTAATTGTTATAAATTAAATCTGATATGTTCTAAAAGAAGTATATGAGGCCTTGAAAAATTTGACCTTTTCCATATCAGGGTTTTCCTAAAACACAATTCTTATGTACACACACACACAGATACATATATGCACACACGTATTTTAAAGGAATTAGAAATTGTTATTATATATGCATTAGAGGTATTTTTAACCTACTTTTTAGTAATATTGTCATCATTTCATTGTATCACTGGATTTTTTACATGTATTATTTTTAATGTTTATTTTACTTTTCAATATATAGATATGCCATAACTTAATCATTGCCTCCTTTGTTAAACTTTGTTTGTCTGTGATGGTTCCCCATTGGCTAGCTACAATGAATATACGTAAATATATATGTACCTACTTATATTTAAACATTTCTGATTATTTCCTCATATGGTTATTTATAAATAATTTATTAGGTAGAACCAAATGGCATCCTAAAATTTGTAATCTATGAGAATGCTACCTTCTCAGCACACTCACAAACACTCACACTCAAAAATATAATAATAATTATATTTTAATCTGTTTCATAGTTGAAAAAGTATCTTAAATACATTTAAATTCTTTTCAGTGAACTCAACCTATTGTTGACTCCTACCCCTTGCCAATTTTCCAATTGATATTCTTGCCCCCATTAAGTTGACTTGTAAGAACAATTTTCATGTAGATTTTGTTTTTCCATTTAGTCTGCCTTTTCAACATGGGGACACATATCTTATTCTAAATCTGGAAAAAAATTCAGGCTTCCTCACTTATAATATTTTCATTAACCTCATCTCACCATTGTCTTTTAACTATATTGATATAATTGGATTTTTATCCATTTTCCATATCCTAACATGCTTTTGCTATTACATGGGTATATTACTGGCCATTTTATTAAAGCTAAAAGATCAAATTATTGATACTCTTTTTTCCTTAGTTTCAAATCTAAATGAGTTTGTGGAAGTGATAATACGATGAGGTGAATTAAGTGTGATGATTCCTGGTATCAAGGCAGTTCCAAATGGAAGAATCCTCCATGAAGAAATTTCATCTCCGAGCAAAATTTGTGAACCATGTCAAGAAATTTTGAAAAGTCACTGATTAGTCTAATTAGACATCCTCAGACTTTTTGGAATGAAGAAGTCATTACACTCTAAATAAAATAACAGTTCATATTTAAGAAAATGTCAAATAACCCAGTTTGAATATTGCAGTTTCTTTGTTAGCCATTCTTGGAAGTAAAAATCATCTTCCATGAAAATAGTATCTACTATTACAGCTCAGTACCTCAGTCACACAAGGTTATTTTTTTTCCATTACTGTACTTTGTATACAGCAAAGTCCTTTATATACTTACCATTTTGTCAAAAGAGATTTAAAAGGATCTGCACTCAAGGGCTGAGACATAACAAAATTATTTTTTACTACTTAATCTGGGACATGTAAGGGAAATGTCACTTTTTTCCCATGAGTGTGTAGTGATAAGGAAACAATATGGGGGGAGTTGCCATTGTATTTGCACTCAGTGCCCATTTCCTCAACACAGGTGATGGGACAAACCATAAGAATCAAAAGAGGTTATTCAACACTTTGGCTATTTAGTTACTTTTACGTTTGTTATCAATCATTTACATAAAAAAATCCTAACAGGGTTCAGCCACATCTGGAAATGTATTCATTTGCAGGTACAGCTCTGCAAGTGAGATATGTATACAGAGTCTTTGTGTCTACAATTGAGTCTTTAATTCATCAAGTTAACTCTTGGAAAGTGGCAATGCGAGGATTTTGTTTACTAGTTGTTCATCCAGCAAACATTTGTTAATGCCCACTGTACAAGATATTTTGCCTTTTAGCTATCCTATAGTTCTCTTAGCCAACACAATACAATAACTTACTCTTTAAGATACCTCAGGAGTTAATTTCTAATTTGAAAAGTTCCAACAGCAGCTCATGTTATCTATATTCAAAATATGAAATTTCTTCAACTTATAAATGGTCAATCTTAACATTACATCACATCATAACTATTGTCATACTACTATGCAAAGGTGTTCTGTTGCATGAGACAAAATAAATTGAAATACTGACATTTGTAATTCCAAAATAAATACAACTTTCATCATACTTTTATTTCCTGTTTGTTGTTTCACCAGTTTCTTTATATCTTTCCTTTCTTTATATCATTCTTTCCTTCTCACAAATTAGATAATTTTCTGTTATTTAAGTTTCATTTTTTTTAGCATCTTTAGTTAGTGCAGCTAGGTGTTGGTAAAGTGAGTCTTTTTAACTCTCTTATGTTTAAGTAAATGACACTTCTTAAATATAACTCAAATGTACTGCAATCAAAATTTTAAATATTTCAAAATGTTTAATAACAGTTTTATGTAACTTTAAAGGTTTAGATAGAAAAAATTCAGTATCACTGCAAAACTAAAGATGTGCACTTATTGTGTTTCCACATGGGTGTAAGAAAAACCTCAAGATCTCAAAATGATGATTTCTTGGGATGATACAAGGATACAGAGATTCGAGGAGGCATAACCAAAGATAACTAGGAAGATCCAAATGCAAGAACTAAGTCAATCTCTGAAAATGCACATTTATACCTTAAGTTGACCACTTTAGAAACTTTTAGAAAACAGAAGTATACAAGTACAGACTCTAGGCTATCAGAGCAATGATGTTGCATACATCCTGTAGTGTCTGAAATGCTCCACTACAGACTCCTAAGAGAAGGAAAATGATAAAGTCAATCATCCTAGTGTTGTTTTAAGAATAATTCTGATTTTGTGCAAACATTCCCTGAAAGGGTCCCAGTTACCTCACTTTTTTTTTTTCAGGTACCTCACTTTTAGAAACACTAGTCTAATGGAATAGTTGAATAGGAAATTAATATTTCATTTATTCTAATCATCTCTTTTATCATTTCTATTCACTACTTCCCTCCATGTCTATTTAGTGTACTGCTTAGACAAATTAAAAAATTGCTACCACAAGAGTGTTAAATGGCTCTACATTTAGCTCAACACAGCAACTAATTACAAAATGCAAAATGAACTTTTAGGTATATGAGCAAGAAGGTTTAGAAGCAGCCTATTAGACTTTTTCAGTAATTCTTTTAAAAAGATGTGTTTATGCATCTGAGATAGCACGTGCAAGTGAATGAACAAGCATAAGCAGGGAATGAGGGGGAAGAAGGATAGAGGGAGAGCAAGAATCACAAGCAGACTTCCCACTGAGGGCAGAGCCTGATGCCAGGCTCCATCTCACCACACCCAGATCACCACTGATGCTGAAATCAAGTGTTGGAGGTTCAACCTATTAAGACACCCAGGTGCCCCTCAGTTATTTTTTAAAATATATAGATTAAAATAATTTGTTACATCCTTAAATGTGACTTAATGTTAACTGCAGGTGACATTTTTTTTTTGCCCTAGATTGAATACACCTTTAATTATGTAGTAAAAAATAATGCAGGCATATAACTAGTATTCATTTTACAGAAGCATGTTTTACAATGGTTGCCAGAAAATATCCATTTCAAAGAGAAAGAAAAATCTAGAATTGGTTTGATAAAATTTGAAAGGGAAAAAAGTGGACAAGAGACAGTAGAATGAGCACAAAAATTATGAAAGAATAGAAACAAAAGAAAAGTGAAAAGAGTCTTAATAATTATACATAAATGATGATCTATGCAAATATATATTTTTAAAGATTTATTTATTTATTTATTTGACAGACAGGGATCACAAGTAGGGAGAGAGGCAGGCAGAGAGAGAGAGAGGAGGAAGCAGGCTCTCCCCTGAGCAGAGAGCCCCATGAGGGGCTCCATCCCGGGACCCTGGGATCATGACTTGAGCCAAAGACAGAGGCTTTAAACCACTGAGCCACCCAGACACCCCTATTTCGCAAGAAGGAATAATTATGATGCTTAAACTAATGTTTATGTACTATAGTCTATTACTGATGATAAATTTAATAACAAGGACAAAAAAGTAAGGAAAATTTGGTAAGAGGTCTGAACCTCAGCAGAAATCCATTAGACCAAGTGGAAATCAATCATAAAACTGAAAAAAAACAAAAAGCAGTGTGTAAATCTTTCTTGATGGAATCTTTGTCCTGTAAGCTGTGACTTTAGAGCATCAGTACTTTGTTTTCCTGCCACAGTTGTAGAGGGAGGACTATTTGCAGAGATAATACTCTAACCCACCACAGATCACACTTGCATATGCCTTCATAATTCAGAAAACAAATGAGGCCCTATCTTTTATTAGTTTAGTCTCTTTCTACTGGACTTTCATGGTTGGCAACATTTTGTGGCCATAACTATTTTGCCTACCAAATGGAGAAATTATACTGAAATATGAAGTCCTCAAGAGACAAGAGTTAGGCTGAGTGGCAATGCGGAGAAATTGACAGAACCTAGTCTTCTCAACTTGGTCTGATACCAGCCTCCATCTTCATCATTCCATTTATGAGAATTACTACTTTTTACTTCAACTAAGTTGGTTTTAGTTTCCATCACTTGCAATAAAAAAACCCAAGCTAACTCGTAATTCATTTTATTTATTTCCATGGCAAACACCTTGACAAAGTTAAAAGACAAATTTAGTAGAAGATAATTTCCATTTGAGGGTTATAAGTTTAATTAGCACACCTTCTCTCCCCTTCCAATACCATTTTTGAAATCCTAGAACATGGAATCCTAAGCTATAATTTAGGCTATTACAATGTGGGTGGGGAATTTATACAAGGAATATGGCTATTTCAGCTAAGTTGTTTCAATAAATCCTGTATGGAAAATGTGTCAAACATAAGGTGTGTGTGTGTGTGTGTGTGTGTATCCAAGAATAAATACCTTTTTTCCTCCTTAGAGATAAATATCCCAAATACTAGGGTCCTAAATCCTATATGTTAGTCATAGAAGACAAATTTTTATGATTTTTTGACACATTTGTACTGCTAGACTTCACTTAAGCATATGAAGCACACATGTTACCCTGACAGCAAAGAAATGAAAATTATGCACTATATATATATTTTCAGTGGCATCTTTGTAGACCTTGCCAGTATGTGAACTGTTAGAACATGGCTGAATATCAATTCTGTGCAGGAATTTTAAAGCAGGTTTAGTATAGTGATGAATATATTTGGTCATAAATTTTACTATGCAGGAAAAGCAAACTTTCCAAACATGATATTTTATAAATATCCATTAATTGTTCAATATAGCAAGGCTTTTTAATTCTGTACACTTTACTAATACTGAGATGGCTTTTCAGTGGTTTTCTTAAGAAAAAATATAATATTTTTAACATTATGAGATTCAGTATATAGTTTCAATAGTGACCTCTTCTGTCAGACTACCTTAAGAAAACACAGTTTAAAATAGCACTACATGGGGTGCCTGGGTGACTCAGTGGGTTAAAGCCTCTGCCTTCGGCTCAGGTCATGATCTCCATGTCCTGGGATCAAGCCCCGCTTCGGGCTCTCTGCTCAGCGGGGAGCCTGCTTCCCCCTCTCTCTCTGCCTGCCTCTCTGCCTACTTGTGATCTCTGTCAAATAAATAAATTAAATCTTAAAAAAAATAAAAATAAAATAGCACTATATGGTTTTATGTGATTTAGAATTTTCTTTAAAGGTTCACCAGTAAATGAGAATTTTAACCAATTTTAATAAATATTGAAAATACCTTCACAGTTCTATAATTTCATTCTATCCAATTGAGGAATTGTCACTGCTCTCATTTTCTTGTCAAGATTGACACCAAAATCATAGCTAATATAGATAGTTCTCAGGTTTGAAATAAATTGGACAGGTCAATTTTTGAGACTATCTGTAAATTCATTTTAGTACTGACATTCAAGCAAATTCTTAGCAAATTAACTAAATATTCATTATTAAAGCAAAATATGAATAACTCAAAAGGAAATCTCACTTCACCAATATGGGATTTTGGTGAACATAATTTACTTACTTATCTACAAATGTAAACTAGACATTCACTTATAATTATAAAAGTTACCTAATTCTGTGACAGAAAGCCTGAAATAGGTATAGTATAATTAGGGTAAAATTTTACTTTTAGGGGTGCCTGGGTGGCTCAAAAGGTTAAGCATCTGTCTTTTGTCTCAGGTCATGATCGTGGGGTCCTGAGATCAAGCCCGACATTGGGCTCCCTGCTCAGTAGGGAGGCTGCTTACCCCTTTCTCTGCAGCTCCCCCTGCTTCGCTCTCTTTATCAAATGAATAAACAAACAAAAAAAAATTTTTTTTAATTATTTTTAGTTGTGTGAATTAAGTTTGGTAGGATACAACTTGACAGGAAACGTGGCACAGAGGACCTCCCAGCTCATTATTTAACCAACTATAGGCTGTGATTTTTGTCCTCATGGTCCAAAATAGCTGAGCTACTAAATCGACATTCCAAGAAGTAGAAAAGAATCACTGTCCACTAAAAATATTACATGAGGCATATATATGTGCCTATGTATATATCTATATGAACATATGTGTATATGTACATATACCTATATAGTGTATATTTATTGTGCTAAATTTTCAATAGCCCAATTTAAAAAAATAACAAGGAAAATTAATTTTCATAACATTCCATTTCAATATGTAATCAGTATAAAAAGTTATGAACAAAAAATTTTACTTTCTTTTTCCATGCAAAGTCTTGGAAATTTTTAAAGTATTTATAGCATTTCTCTGTTTAAACTGGCTCCATATCAAGTGGTTAACCTTCATCTAATGGTTACTGAATCAGACACACATTCCATCTAAGACTGGAAGCAAGGCAAACATGCTAACTCTCATTATCTCTAAGCAAAATTGTACTGGAAGCTAACTAGTTCAATAGATCAGAAAAAAAAAAAACAAATGTTTTAAAGATTGGGAAGAAAGAAATAAAACTGTTTTTAATCATGGATGACATGATTATCTATTTAAAAAAATCTTACCAAATTCTCCACTCCCTCTCTCTCACACACATATACACAAACACTCCTCCTGTAATGAGTACAGCAAAGTTGCAAGATACAAGATTAATATACAAAAAAAAATTGTTTTCATGTATGTAAGTGGTAAACAACTAGAATTGAAAATCAGTGATTTTGTCTTAATCTTGGAGAATGAGTTTTTTTCTTCATTTTTAAACTCAGTCATGAAATGACTTAGAATAGAGAATTCAATATTCCCAGGCATGGGACAGGAACTTTGAATTTTCATATTGAATTATTTTGTTACATAATGTTTTAATTCTAGCTTTAAATATTAATTTGGTTCTATTAGTTTGACTGCTTCAGATACTACCATATTATGCTAGATCTTCTTCACTCTATGCTGTTTTATGTATCTATTGCTTTCTTACAAATTCTGTTTTTTATAATTCTCACTATTGTTTTTTTCTCTGCAAATCTCTTACTGTTTATATTACTCTTACTGTTTATATTAATTATTATGTTCTTATTAATTTTATCTTCATTTCTGAGATATATTTGGAAATATTTCTTTCTTTAGATCAGTTCTATTTCACATCTTTTTGACTTTTATTTTCAGTTTTTAAAAATTTTGATTCACATTATAATTTATCCTCAATTTTTAAAAATTTCAACCTTGTGTTTCATGTTATGTTTTTGTTATGCTTCATGATTTGACTTAATTGATATGCTTTAATCTAAGAACTTTTATTATTTTTACTTCTCAGAGTAGCTTTATATGGATGCTGGGTTTTATTTTGTCATACTTGTTTTTGGATTCTCCGAAACATGTATTGCTGGATACTTCTGAAAGAGCAGAGGTGGTTTTTCTGATGTCTAAATTCAAGGCCTTCCCCTTCTGCTACAAAATAAAAGCTGCTTTAAAGGACAGCCTTTTGTTTAAAATATAGGACACTTCTTTCTTTTGTGTTACATCTTCTAATTCTTTGCCTCCCTCTTGTCTCAGTAGGGTCATCTTCATTTTCTTTTTTTCTTTCTTTTTACCACCGAGGACACCCAAGGACAACTCTAACTTCAAAGTTGTCTGTCTCTCACAGATGCTTTGACTTCTCAAGATGGCCATCTCTGGTCCTGTGTATTTTCCAAATCCTTTACTTATGACTTACCAGTTATGAGTGGTCTAACCTGCCATGTTTCCTCCTAGATGATGCCTTCTATGTCTGAAGGTGAACTGTAACTGGTAATGTCTGTGTTCTGTCACGAGATGACCCTGTTACACATCTCTTTCACCTCCATTCAGTGCCCAAGAACCCTATCTGGGCAGGATCTGGAGTTAATATTTCTGGTCTTGGGTATTTGTATTCCCTATTAACAAATAAACTGAGTTTTACCATCATGTAAAGTGGAAGACATAGTTGCTTTATTTGCTTTATATCTTCTAATTTCGGAGAAATATTTTAAAACATTAGAGTCTAGAACACTACCATATTCTCCCACATGAATCCAAAAACCTCTCCATATTTGTCACTTAAGAGTACAGTATGGACATCCCTCCAAAATAAACATTACTTGGCCTCATTAATTACAGATAATATCTACACTGCATTTTTTTTTTAGCATGGATGTATTTAAATTTATTTTAGTTTTGTTAAAGATTCTTAGTTATGGGGCGCCTGGGTGGCTCAGTGGGTTAAAGCCTCTGCCTTCGGCTCAGGTCATTATCCCAGGGTCCTGGGATTGAACCCCACATTGGGTTCTCTGCTGAGTGGGGAGCATGCTTCTTCTTCTCTCTCTCTGCCTGCCTCTCTGCCTACTTGTGATCTCTCTGTCAAATAAATAAAGTCTTTGAAATAAAAGATTCTTAGTTATATAAAATAAATTCACTCTGGTGTCTTTAAGCAAAACTTGATTTACTAAAGATTAACATGTAGAGTAACTATACAACTTACATCAGTCTTGGTTTTAAGGCTTTTGCCCTAGGGATGATGTATAACTGTTTTCATTCTCATGTTCACTCTTGGAAGTATCCTGGTTGATAACAAATTATATGGTCACCTAATTAATGGCTCAAGCAATCACTGGGGACCTGGAGAAAGAGATCTGAGACTAAGCTTCTAGGAATGACACCCAAAATAGTGCTGCAGAACTGGCCTGTTGATAATGCTGCTGCCACTAATACTGTCACTACCAACCTTCAAAGGTCAGGTTTTCCACTTTACTGCAATGGCTACTGACATCCACCACACTTCCGCCTTGGGAACTGTATTGTGCATCTACTGACACTCCTTAAAAATGGTCACCTCTCGGGACGCCTGGGTGGCTCAGTTGGTTAAGCAGCTGCCTTCGGCTCAGGTCATGATCCCAGTGTCCTGGGATCGAGTCCCACATCGGGCTCCTTGCTTGGCGGGGAGCCTGCTTCTCCCTCTGCCTCTGCCTGCCATTCTGTCTGCCTGTGCGCACTCTCTCTCCCTCTCTCTCTGACAAATAAATAAAATTAAAAAAAAAAAAAATGGTCACCTCTCAAAATGAAGATAACTCCTCAACCAAGGATTATTTTGTCATGCTTTTCAATTCCAAAGCAGGCTCAGTTGAGTGCATCTTCCTCCCCAGCATACATGTCAGAGCTTCCCTTACAGTTGGGATGAGGACAGTTGTTCTGAAGTCTCCTAGTCATGCCCACTCACAGGTATGTAATAAGTCTGATATTCCTTTATGGTTTATTTCCTGACTATATTATAAATGCCTCTCCTTAGTTAAACATATAGCTTCCTAAGATTATTTTTCCTCTTCCAAGTTATTTATTTAGTTATTAAAGAGATTTAAAAAAATTTTAATGTGTTTCTCCTTTGGGATCCATACATCAATATCTTTCCACTGATTATACACTTAAAATTCATCAAATAAATTGTATATCAAAGAGAAAAATTCAATATTCTTAAATCCAGTATATTTCAAGAGTAGTTCATAAATTAAATGTGCCTAGACAGTAACCACAAGGCTTAAGTGAATCTTGAAGGCATTGAATTCATAGAAGTGGGGCAACTGTAGTAGATGGCAAGACTTTTAAAAATGTGATAATTCTTTACTAAGTTATAAAATCCTATTCTATGTAAGGGAAAAAAGACTGTGTCTCTATTAAAAGATAGGATGACTAAGTACAGAGCATAAAAATTAGTATTACTAGAGATGCCTGGGTAGCTCAGTTGAGCATCTGATTCTTGATTTCAGCTCAGGTATGGTCTCAGTCATTGATCGAGCCCTGTGCCAGGCTCTGTTCAGTGGGGAGTTTGCTTGAGAGTCTCTCTCTCTCCCCTTCTCCCCCTCCCCTGATTCCTTCTCCCACTCTCTCAAATAAATACATCTTTAAAAAAATTATATGTACTATATTTAAGTATTTTCACATTCTTTTTGCTGTTAACAGAATTCTTATATTGTTTTAGAGATTTTCTTAATCCACAAAACCTACCTTTAAGTCTAAGATTAGAAAATGTTTCCATAAAAAAGGCTGTAATTTTTAAAATAATAAGAAAAAAGTCATTTAAGACACAGTATTTTATCCATTAACTGGACCTATAGTATTATCCTAGAGGACACTTTTTTCAAATCAGCAGTTGGTCAAAGAGCCGAGAAAGTAGCACAGTTTTAGCTTTTGTATGATATTATGTTAGGTTATATAAATAAACATAGCTCTGAATTTCCACAAACCTGAGAATAAAGAAAACATTCATCATGTGACAAAAGTGGTATATGATCAAAACCCTTGTTACTGATATAAATATTCATACTTTCATCAAAACTAAGTAGCACAATATTATATCAACAAGGATACTTCTAGGATGTATAATATAGGGAACTTTGGTTTTGTTACCACGATACTTTTAGATTTTCTCAGTGAGGTTGAGCCTTTCCCTGATGCTGGATACCATCTTAGGCAGGCCTCATGACTTCTCTTATGCTTACGTAACTGAAGTCCTTTGAGTTACCATTCAGTAATTAAATCAAAGAATAATTCAATATTTAAACTGTCCAGTGTTCTGTAAAATTCAAACCTCCAGACTTACTTTCCCCTTCCCAAACTCAGGGTGCTGTGGGCCTTAATCAGGGAATATGAGGGTGTTGGTTTGGGGTCCTCTCTTTCCTTAGGGGCTGATCCTCATCTTTCATTGAGCTAATCCCTTCAGGGTTGGTGGAGTGATGGAGAGAGGAGAATAAAACTAAAGCAGTGTATGAAATGTCTTACTCTACTGGTATTCTGGTGGTTATCCAGTATAAATACTTTCTGGACTTGGAGAAATTTTAAAGTAGACTCTTCATTTTATGGCATAGGCTTTGGGTACACTGAAGTCCCTCTTCCATTGTTTCCATCTGAAGTTCCCTCCAATGGGTAAATATAACTCTGTTCTGTGGGTCACCACCTGAATGAAGTCCATGGCATCAGGGAGCCTATATCTAGCTTCCTTCCCCTGAGGTGATCTTACACCTCACTGGAAGATCTTTTAGACAGCTTTCAAGAATGGTCTTCTTATGTTGAAGAGAAAAGCCACTCTTCTACTGTTCTCAGAAGTTCTGATGATGCAGCTATTTCTCAAAACATGTTTTTTTGGGGCACCTGGGTGGCTCAGTGAGTTAAGCCTCTGGGCTTCGGCTCAGATCATGATCTCAGGGTCCTGGGATGGAGCTCTCTGTTCAGCAGGGAACCTGCTGACCCCTCTCTCTCTGCCTGCTGTTCTGCCTACTTGTGCTCTATCTGTGTCAAATAAATAAAAATCTTGAAAAAATCAACAACAACAAAAACAACAAAACACGTTTTTGTTTTGTTTTTTACTCTACCATCACAGTTTGAATTAGCTAAACATCTAACAAGTTTGGTTCTTCGATTGTACTCAAACCACCGAGGTGGGCTGAGACTCCTTGCACAGTCTCTCTTAAGAAACCTTCTTTATGATATTTTGGTGATCTCCATTACCTATGTTTTGACACTCTTGAAATAGGTGAGAAGTTTAGATTTTTTCTACTGCTTCTAGAATTCTTCCTTTGAAATTATTTGCATTTTGGTTTACCACCTCACTTTGGAATGTACTTCATCTGCAAATTTCCATTTTAGTCTCAAGGTTCCATTTAGGACATTATCATCTCTATGTCACAGGTGCTTTTATTTGAGAACTTCCTTTCCCTTCTCTCTGTCACTTGTACCTTGTATAAGAAATGATAAGTCCACAAAAGAGTATGGAAAATATCTGTACTGCCCATAACGATATATTCATTTTTTATTTATTTATTTTTAAATATTTTATTTACTTATATGTCAGAGAGAGAAAGACTACACAAGTAGGGGGGAGTGGCAGACAGAGCACAGACAGAAGGCAGATCCATTAGCAGACTTCCTGTCCCGCAAGAAGCCCAGTGGGGGGCTTGATCCCAGGATTCTGGATCATGACCTGAACTGAAGGCCAACACTTAACTGACTGAGCCACCCAGGCATCCCATGTATATCTATTTTTAAATATTGCTTTGGTGTTTTTTTTCCCCAGATGCACACATATTTTCTTATTACTTGAATTGACAGGATATGTTTTGACTAGTTTTAATTACTTTTGTAAGAAATATTCAATACAGTAATAATTTTAATCACAAATGAGTTTTCTGTAAGAGTCTCCCTGGAATTCAAGAGGGAATCAAATATTCTTTCTTCAACCAAAGTTTTGGGGAAAAAGAGTTAGTTTTGTTTGCATTTTACATGATCACACACTATAAAGTGATATATATTTTTATAAAGCCAATAGAATAATTTAAAGCAGATGTTTTATTCACAGGACTAGTGTTCCTGGAGCTCATGAATATCCACAACAACCCAGAATTCTTCAGAACAATGTCAGTGTTTTGCTTACTTGATCCTCCTCACACTCAGGCCTGCAATAAGATTCTTCCTAATAATATCAAAGTAAGGCAAAACTTTGCCATCATTATTCTACTATTCAACCACTTTTACATTCATGCAACATGCATTTATTGATTGCCATTTGGTACAAGCTTTGAGTTAGGAGCTATGGAAAATGACAAAGAAAAAATAAAATGTGGACCTATCTTCGTATTTCATTTTGGTAGAAGAAATATCGAAAATCATAGTAGTAAGTATTACAAATTACTATTTTAGAAGCTAGTATGGGTTACTCTTACATAATCATAATTTATATTATATCATTTAATTTTCCCAACAATCCCTCAAAGTAAGCATAAGTAATAAGATTTCAAATGAGGACAGAAAATCTCAGAGAGATCATGTAATTTGTATAAGACCAGACAGAAAATAAATGACAGAGGTAGTTTTCAGCCCCCCAAAATGGCCCTAGAACCATCCATTATGGCATGTCTTGTATACAGAGCAGTATCCTTTTAAGAGAGATTCAGGAAAGTGTCACTAGTATTCAGACAAAAAGAACAGTATGATCTATAAGAACAATTGAAATATTTTGTAAAGATAAAGAAGGCTGCATCACCAGATACCTCACAGGAAAATTATTTCTGTTAGGGAAAAGGGCAATTGAGTTTGAATTGTCCAATAGATTTTCTAGACTGATTCAATTTTCTTTGGTTTGGTCTATGTGTCTGAAGCCCAGGAGAAAAATTTTATATATTTCAAAACCCTGTCCAGCCCAGATAGCTTCCCCCAATTTTAGAGAAGTTCAAAGTATCATCCCTCTTATGGCACAGTGGTTCTCATGAGAGGAATCGAGTGAATATTTCAATTACTTAACTTTTTCTCATCAGGAGTATACAACTCAGTGAGATGTATGTTTTCTTTGGACAGTGAGTAGGTTTTTCAGATGCTTTTAAGATGCCTACATATTAAAATTAATCATTGTAATTAATTCAAACATGAGAAGGATATTTGTAAAGTCATTTTTAACAAATAAGTGTTTCATTTTTGTAATAGAACCTTATTTCTGAGTTATAGTAATATCTTAGTTATAGTAATGTAAGACCTATCTCCATTTTTTCTGCACTAGGACATTTCATTTTTATATCTATATAATTTACCTCCATTGATTTCTCAACTATTTGCATATCTTTTATCTGAAAATACTTAAGAGCACACTGCTTTTGTTATATAAACCTAGCCCTTCGGGGGGAAAACCTGATTTTTAACGTGTTCTGGTTAAACTAACTTTATGGATGATACTATTATAATTTTATGGAGAAGTACTTTTCATGACTTTTTAGAATGGTCAATAGTAAATATATTTAAACTGGTGAAAGCTGTCTACATACACTCTAAGTATTATTGAAGTTTTTTTTTTAATTTTACAGAAACCTTTTAATTTTAATGGCCTAATTAAGTGAAAAAAAGTATTAAAACTTTGAAGTTAGGTAATTATTTTTTAAATGGGTTGACATAGCCACCATAGGGTACATATAAACTTATGTATCATAGAGTAAAAATACTCTCAGATAAAAATGTCCCCATGGTGCTCATATTTGAAAGTACATGAATTAAATATGCCTCCCACATCTCTGGTGGTACATGGAATTTTTATGTCTTAACTAGGCTTTTGTATTTATTTTATATAAAAATACTAGTATGCCACTAAAATTTTTATTTTTCTGTAAATGTCATAGCATAAGATATAAAAAACATAGCATTGCTTTCACTTAAAATGTTCCAGTATAACTTATCCCACAATTGCCTCAAAATCTTATTGAATATAATATTTCTACCTTCCTCTTCTTATGGATTCAATATTTACTTCATCTATATGCGGTCCTTTCTTTGGAATTTCAACTGTTTCATTATGTCTCTTGCTCACATATCCTTTCTTTTTTCTAACACACTGAATTCTGATATATTTTTTATAATTTTTTTTTGTAATTTACAATTTTCTAAGCTTAAAGCTGATGCATCGAAAATGTTACCTAGTTGGATGTGATTGATCAGATTTAGGAATGGCTAAAATGAATAGTTCAGGAAACAACAGATGTTGGGGAATATGCAGAGAAAGGGGAACCCTCTTACTCTGTTGGTGCCACTACCCTGAAAAAACAGCAGGGGGGTTCCTCAAAAAGTTAAAAATAGAGCTAACCTACAACCCGCAATTGCACTACCAGGTATTTATCCAAAGGATACAAAAATGCTAATTCAGAGGGGCACATACACCCCAATGTGTATAGCAACATTATCAACAATAACCAAATTATGGATGCCTAAATGCCCATTGACTGATGAATGAATAAAGAAGATGTGGTATATATGTATGCTATAGAATATTACTTGGAAATCTAAAAAAATGAAATCTGCCATTTACAACAGTATGGCTGGAACTAGAATATATTATGCTAAGAGAAATAAGTCAGTCAGAAAAAGAAGTATCCTATGATTTCACTCATATGTGGAATTTAAGAAACAAAAGAGATGAACATAGGAAAAGGGAAGGAAAAATAAGGTAGGTGAACATTATTTAAATTATTCCATAAGTAATTTAAAAGTCCAGGCTCTGGGGTTAGATCTCAAACCTCTACCACCTCCTAGCTGTGTATCACTGGGCAAGTTACTTAAACTCTTAACGCCTCAGTTTTCTAATCTATAGAATGGGAATAATAACAGTGTCCATGGCATGGGGTTGTTGTGAGCACTAAAGGGGTAGTCCACGTAAACACTTATGACACTATCTGACACAAAGCAAGTCCACATAGAGGTTAGCTTTTTCCTTGTTTTATGTTCTTACAATTATTACTTAATAACAGTTCTTTTTATATAATTTAACTTGCAAGGCATCTCTTAAAAACCCCACAGGGCAAAATATAGGGCCAGACACAGGATATAAAGTGAGTAGTGTTTGGTCACTTTAGAGGAAAGTTAAGAAAGCACAGAGATAACATAGGAGAGGCAAAGTAAAAGAGGAAGGAAACACATAAAAAGATGTGAAAATATTCCAGCTCTGTTTTATGATTAATTCTAAAGATACTAGGTATACAAGATTCTATCAATAAACGAAATGTGAACTCTAGTTCAAATTATAATGAATTTTACATTCTTCTCTTTGCTCTCTTTTTTAAAATTTTCACTTACCCATTTTCCACATTTTCATTTTATATACTTTTCCCTTTGTCATTTGTGCTTGAGATTATAGCTTACTCTTATTTATATGACTCCTATTAAGTTCCCAAATTAGTTAATTTAATATCTATTTTATATATTTCCAGTGTGGTAAACAATGTACTATAAATTATTAAAATTGTCTCAGTTTGAAGGGGTCATACTTTCCCCAGCAGACATTTTTATTAAATCCATATTTACAAAATTGTTTTTGATAGCATAATATTTAAAATACATCCCATCAAAAAGAAACTTTTATTACTCTTCATAACACTGGTTACTACATAACACTGAGTTATGCAGCCATTGTTTATTTGTGCACTTATTGTTTCTCTTTCAGTAAGCTATAAAGTTCATAAAGGCAGAGATTTCCTATGTTTCATGGCTCTGTCAGTGCCTTGCACCTTGTATATAGACATGTGGGTTAGGTTATGTAGCATTTCCCAAACTAATTTGATCCTGGGCCATTTTCACCATTACTGATTTCACAGAACTAGTATTCCATTAAGAATACTTTGGGAACCACAATGTGCTTTATATTTTCAGTTCAGTCTTCCAGGCCTACTCTCTATCTTTTTCTTCTTAAAATTTGCCCCAGATGCTGACCTGTGCAGACAAAATTGACCCACTCCTTTACTCTTGGTTTCTGGTAGGATTCAGCCAATTAGAGACAGACACAATCCAAAGGAAAGGAGGAAAATGGATGAATGAAGACATTTATTCCAAAGTCCCTCCTCTCAGGTCATTATGGGTTGGCTGCATCCCTACTGAAGGCCACAGCTGCCATGTACTGACCCTCTCCACAAAGCTACCCTCTCTGTCTAGAGGTAATCTTCCCCATCTCCCTGTCCTATCAGGCTAGCTTTGGTGAAGTCCTCCTAAGTCCCCAACCCCTTCTTTTTCAAACCCCAGATTACTTCACTATCACTTGGTGGCTTCCCAAAATTCTGCACACCACATCTTAAAGAGTCCCGTTGTTAAAATCTCTTCAATTGCTCAGTTTGAGTATACCATCTGTTTCTTTTAAGGCCCTGGCTGTTTCTTACTCAGCTATAATCGATCCCATTATTTCCTTAGTCCTTTTTTTTTTAAGATTTTTTTTATTTATTTATTTGACAGACAGAGATCACAAGTAGGCAGAGAGGCAGGCAGAGAGAGAAGAGGAAGCAGGCTCCCCGCCGAGCAGAGAGCCCGACGCGGGGCTCGATCCCAGGACCCTGGGATCATGACCTGAGCCGAAGGCAGAGGCTTTAACCCACTGAGCCACTCAGGTGCCCGTTTCCTTAGTCTTTCAAGTGGATGGATAAGATCTATCTCAAAATTTCTTCTCTTATCAGTCTACTGGTAGAGGGCCATAGCTGAGTGACACAGAGTCAGAGTAACTCTGAGAATAAGATGTTATGTACATCATGGACACTTACCTAATTTTTGCAGAGTTCACATATTTCAATGAACTCTCAGAAACAAATAGAAAGATAACCAAGCTCCTGTGATTATAGTTCCTGTTCTTTGGCACTTTGCAACAAAAATTAATACATATGAAAATGGACATTAGGTTGTTGGTGGGATCCCTACATTACTAATCATTTGGAGCTTTCTCCTCACTTCACATCCCAAAGTAAGGCTCACATTAAGGGGGAAGATAATTATACCCCATGAAACTAGTCAGTGGAACATCCCAATTGTAGAGTCTGCAAAATCTAAACTAGACTGCTTCTTTTAGAACTACATAAAAAATGTAGTTCCTTCTACATTTTATAATTTCCAGAAACATTTGCTACCTAAGTAGGGGGCAGAGTTATAAGAAACATATAAATTCAACACAAACTCCATGAAATGTATGGTCAAGAGATAAGGAAATTGGTAATCTTCTTTTCTTTTCCTGTGAAACTTCACAGAGCAAAGCACTTATCCTTCCTTTTAGGGGTTATCACTGTCCTCTCAAATGGAAAACTTTGCAAAGAATATAACACTCTGGAAGGCTGTGCATCCCACGATGCAACCATTGTAACCTTTAAATTGTCAAGCAAAATTCAAGAATTTTATGAATAACATGAATACCTCACGTCTAAGTTTTTCTCACAAAAGTCCACAGTCAGGACTGGTAGATTTCATCAATGTTATATGGATATAGCATTAACATTCCCAATTCCCAAAAGCAGGTGTGGCTTAATTGATATAAGAGGTGTATTGGTAAAGATACACTCTTCCAAATAAGAATTCTTATCTATTGCTGAAAAAAGCATTTGACAAAGTACAGCATCCCTTCCTGATCAAAACTCTTCAAAGTGTAGGGATAGAGGGGACACACCTCAATATTATCAAAGCCATCTATGAAAAACCCACCGCAAATATCATTCTCAATGGAGAAAAACTGAAAGCTTTTCTGCTAAGGTCAGGAACACGGCAGGGATGTCCATTATCACCACTGCTAGTCAACATAGTACTAGAAGTCCTAGCCTCAACAATCAGACAACAAAAGGAAATTAAAGGCATCCATATCGGCAAAGAAGAAGTCAAACTCTCACTCTTCACAGATGATATGATACTATATGTAGAAAACCCAAAAGACTCCACTCCAAAACTGCTAGAACTTGTACAGGAATTCAGTAAAGTGTCAGGATATAAAATCAATGCACAGAAATCAGTTGCATTTCTCTACACCAACAGCAAGACAGAAGAAAGAGAAATTAAGGAGTCCATCCCATTTACAATTGCACCCAAAACTATAAGATACCTAGGAATAAACCTAACCAAAGAGACTAAGAATCTATACTCAGAAAACTATAAAGTACTCATGAAAGAAATTGAGGAAGACACAAAGAAATGGAAAAATGTTCCATGCTCCTGGATTGGAAGAACAAATATTGTGAAAATGTCTATGCTACCTAAAGCAATCTACACATTGAATGCAATTCCTATCAAAGTCCCATCCATTTTTTTCAAAGAAATGGAACAAATAATCCTAAAATTTATATGGAACCAGAAAAGACCTCGAATAGCCAAAGCAATATTGAAAAAGAAAGCCAAAGTTGGTGGCATCACAATTCCGGACTTCAAGCTCTATTACAAAGCTGTCGTCATCAAGACAGCATGGTACTGGCACAAAAACAGACACATAGATCAATGGAACAGAATAGAGAGCCCAGAAATAGACCCTCAACTCTATGGTCAACTCATCTTCGACAAAGCAGGAAAGAATGTCCAATGGAACAAAGACAGCCTTTTCTATAAATGGTGTTGGGAAAATTGGACAGCCACATGCAGAAAAATGAAATTGGATCATTTCCTTACACCACACAGGAAAATACACTCAAAATGGATGAAGGACCTCAATGTGAGAAAGGAATCCATCAAAATCCTTGAGGAGAACACAGGCAGCACCCTCTTCGACCTCAGCTGCAGCAACATCTTCCTAGGAACATCGCCAAAGGCAAGGGAAGCAAGGGCAAAAATGATCTATTGGGATTTTATCAAGATCAAAAGCTTTTGCACAGCAAAGGAAACAGTTAACAAAACCAAAAGACAACTGACAGAATGGGAGAAGATATTTGCAAATGACATATCGGATAAAGGGCTAGTGTCCAAAATCTATAAAGAACTTAGCAAACTCAACACCCAAAGAACAAATAATCCAATCAAGAAATGGGCAGAAGACATGAACAGACATTTCTGCAGAGAAGACATCCAGATGGCCAACAGACACATGAAAAAGTGCTCCATATCACTCGGCATCAGGGAAATACAAATCAAAACCCCAATGAGATATCACCTCACACCAGTCAGAATGGCTAAAATGAACAAGTCAGGAAATGACAGATGCTGGCGAGGATGCGGAGAAAGGGGAACCCTCCTACACTGTTGGTGGGAATGCAAGCTGGTGCAACCACTCTGGAAAACAGCATGGAGGTTCCTCAAAATGTTGAAAATAGAACTACCCTATGACCCAGCAATTGCACTGCTGGGTATTTACCCTAAAGATACAAACGTAGTGATCCGAAGGGGCACGTGCACCCGAATGTTTATAGCAGCAATGTCCACAATAGCCAAACTATGGAAAGAACCTAGATGTCCATCAACAGACGAATGGATAAAGAAGGTGTGGTATATATACACAATGGAATATTATGCAGCCATCAAAAGAAATGAAATCTTGCCATTTGCAACAACGTGGATGGAACTAGAGGGTATCATGCTTAGTGAAATAAGTCAATCGGAGAAAGACAACTATCATATGATCTCCCTGATATGAGGGAGAGGAGATGCAACATGGGGGGTTAAGGGGGTAGGAGAAGAGTAAATGAAACAAGATGGGATTGGGAGGGAGACAAACCATAAGTGACTCTTAATCTCACAAAACAAACTGAGGGTTTATGGGGGGAGAGGGGTTGGGAGAGGGGGGGTGGGGTTATGGACATTGGGGAGGGTATGTGCTATGGTGAGTGCTGTGAAATGTGTAAACCTGGCGATTCGCAGACCTGTACCCCTGGGGATAAAAATATATGTTTAAAAAAAAATAGAAATTTAAATTAAAAAAAAATCAGTATATTTTATACCTGAAACTAATATTATACTGTATGTTAACTAACCATAATTTAAATAAAAATTTGAGAAAGAAGAAAAAAAAAAGAAAAAAGAATTCTTATCTATTTTTGGGAACATATCTTATTAGGCTTTTATTAATTGCGTGCATATTTTTTTCCAGAGGAAATCCATTTCATTTCACTTTGCATACCTAAATACCCATTAGACAAATATGTATTGATTTTTTTATGTTTCTTTGGCTGAAGAGACTCAGGGGTGAACAAAACTAATCTGATTCCTACATTTACAAAGGAAGTTCTAGATACATATACTAGAAGTCTATATATGTGTGTGTGTGTGGAAGGTATGTTTTGGAAAACCTTGCACATTTTATAATGTGATATATTTGACATGCTTGATTTGACATAATTTGTTTATATTAAATTTTATCATCTAATCTATAATCATCTTATCAACAGAGTCTGTATTATTCATTATGGAACCACAAATGTGTAAGATAATATCCTGCTCATAGTATAAGAGCATGTATAGAATAAAATATTTCCTTAAAAGTAGAGATGAGGCACTATGTTTTATATGGTATTATTGCCTCAAATTTATTGAATAGCAAATTTATTGTGTATCTAATTGTATTATATATAATTGAATAATTCAGGGGAACAGAAATATTTAAATTGAACTGGTAAAACATAATTTCCCAATATGCTTATAAAAAATAACATTTGGGCAAATTATTGCAGATGTAGCAGAATTTTCTGAGGTGTGGTTTCTTCCCTTTCCTTTTTTTTTTTTTTTTTAAAGATTTTATATATTTGAAAGAGAGAGACAAAGCG